>NC_134139.1:181186818-181489848 GCF_033958435.1 Carettochelys insculpta | reverse complement strand
TCCCAACACAGGAATATTAAAAGTTATTATATTGTGGTCACTATTTCCAAGCGGTCCAGTAACAGTTACCTCTTGGACCAGATCCTGCGTTCCAGTCAAGACTAGATCGAGAATTGACTCTCCCCTTGTGGGTTCCTGTACTAGCTGCTCCAAGAAGCAGTCATTTAAGGCATCAAGAAATTTAATCTCTGAATCCCATCCTGAGGTGACATGCACCCAATCAATATGGGGATAATTGAAATCTCCTATTATTACTGTGTTTTTTATTTTGATAGCCTCTCTAATCTCCCTTAACATTTCAGCATCACTATCACTGTCCTGGTTAGGTGGTCGGTAATATATTCCTAATGCCATATTCATATTAGAGGAATGAATTGTTATCCATAATGATTCTATGGAACATTTTGATTCCTTTAGGATTTTTGCTTCATTTGATTCTATATTATCCTTCACATATAGTACCACTCCGCCACCCGCACGACCTGTTCTGTCTTTCCGATATAATTTATATCCCGGTATGATTGTGTCCCACTGATTGTCCTCATTCCACCATGTTTCTGAGATGCCTGTTATGCCAACTTCCTCCTTTGATATGAGGTACTTCAGTTCACCCATCTTATTAGACAGACTCCTAGCATTAGTGTAAAAGCACGTTAAAAATCTACCACTATTTATATGTCCTCCTTTCACAGACGCGTTGGATTTTTTTATATGCGATTGTTTCACATCTGATCTTGCTCATATATTATTTCCCACATTCCCTATCTGACTAACTTCTAGGGAATCCCTATCTATGGAGCCTCGTGTAAGAGAAGTCTCCGTCCGATCCAGGTGCTCCCCCGCACCAATCGGCTTTCCCCCACCCCCAGTGAGGGGCAGAAAAGTTCTTGCAGTGCCCACTGTGCTTCCCCTGCATTTGTGGGCAACACAGCTGGCCCCTGAGTGCCATTCAGCTGGACCTGCCCCCTGGTTTGCGAAGGCCCCACACAGACATGCTGCAGCTTGTGCTGAACTTTCTGGCAGCTGCCTTCCTGTTCCTCAGTGAGGATGACCCTGAGATCATCTTTGGGACCATTGTCCTGGCTGTAGGATCTACACACTTGCACCTGCCCCAATCCCCACCTCCCCCCACGGTGCACAGGTGGCTCTGGAGGCACCAGACCAGTTCGGACTGGTGGGACCAGCTGGTCATGGAGTGGTGGGATGACCAAAAGTGGCTCCAAAACTTCTGCATGAAGAAGGCCGCCTTCTTGGAACACTGTGACTGACTCACCCCTGCCCTCTGGAGATGCAACACCCAGCTGCAGCATACCATACATATGGAGAAGTTGGTCACAATCACCCTATGGAAGCTTGCCACCCCCAAGAGCGATTGGTCAGCTGGCAACCAGTTTGGTGCGGGGAAGTCCACCACTGGGGCCCTCAGTCTAGACATAGTGGCTAGGGCTACCCTACAGCAGTCCCTCAAAAGAAGTTCTTTTGGAAGACCTCTTCTGAAAAAAAAGAAAATTTCTTTTGAAAGATTGCGACCACACACAATAGGGTGGATCAAAAAATTGATCTGCTCTTTCAAGAGATAATGGCCACACCCTGACAGCTGTTTCAAAAGAAGGGACCAGGAAACACCATGAGTTGAAAAATCTGGTGCCATGAAGGACTGCTCTTTCAAAAAAGGGACCCCAGGCATCTACACACTTTTTTTTCCACCCGAAAAAGAGCCTTTTAGAAAAAGGAGCTCTCCCTTATCCAGGAGCAGAAGAGGGCTGCTGGAAAAAGTGCTGTGTTCTTCCGATTTAATATTAAACGAGTACATTTTGTGTGTCGATGCTCTGCAGGATTTTTTGAAAGAGCCCTGGCTTTTACAAAAAACGTTGCTAGTGTAGACTTAGACAGCCTGAGTGAAGAAAGAAAGAAAGAAAGAAAGAAAAAGAAAGAAAAAGCTCACAATTGGTTAAAGGAATCAAATATAAAATATAATTGCAAAGTTCTTAGTTTAGGTTTATAGTTGCAGTGGAATAAACTTAGAATAAACTGCTGTCTTAAGTGAAGTCTCTGGTTGCTTCCAAATCATTGGAAGGTTCTTAACAATCCCTTGGTTAAGATGTTTCTATTAGTGAAGTCCATAGTTCAAAGGCTGGAGCAGGAAAAAGGCAAAATTGGCTTCTTTCCAGCACCTTTTATAGCTTCTGACGTGAGAAGGGAAATACATTGGTCCAAACAAACCCCTCAGCAGAGCTACTAGAAAATTACAAGTCACACAGGTAAGTCACATGCGCATGCACAATTTTGATTAGTCACACCAGTGGCCATTTCCTATTATTCAGATGGAATATCCACAGGAAAGTCTATTCAGTGTAGATGGTCCATGGTGAATTAAGTGTCCACTAGTCCTATCAAGATGTGCTGGCTAACTAACTACTTTGTGGCCATTACTCTAGGAGCAAACATTTGAAATACAGATATAGAACCAATACTCATAACTTCAAATATAAAAATGATACATGCATGCAAATAGCATATTCCTATTCAGCAAAGCTTAACCTTTCCATGGGCACTTCACTCAAAACCTTTTTACAAGTGGTTGCAACAATGATCTATAGATATATTTTAATCAGATATCATCACTTTAGAGTCTTCATTATATTATGAAACCCCATCTGTATGACGGTTGTAAGTATATAATATATGAAATATACAAAAAGGGGGAATACTTGTATACAAAATAAGTTATTAATCAGAAATCTCTGAGCCAGCGCAATTGTGTGGGAGGGTAAATTCAAATCTGCAGAGGTGCCTTTTCATCTCTTGGAAGGGAGAATTATCCCACAGCCCGTAAAAGTTATTAGTTGTCCACAGAGTGGCTAAATGTCACGTCAATTAAAGTAATAATGCTGGAATCTACAAAACTTGAAGCCTCTAATAGTTTTGGCATTTGAATAGTTGCAATTAGGATGGAAATCTAACAGCCCATTCTGATGAATAGGGAAGTTCATGCATCACTCTCTGTCTTCATATCATTCTGACTGAAAATGCATAAGACAGCAGGGCATCAATTTTCACTGTGAAGGATTTCTACGATATTTACTCTAGCAAGAACTACAGTAGCACACTTCTCATCCTGGTAAAGCCAAATCTCTGAGAGGTGATTTCTAATTTAACAAAGACCTAACACTCTCTATACTTGGTCTTAAGGAAAATCTATGCTCTGGCGGCATAGATTTTTCACGCTTCTGAGTGACATAAACTGGGTTGATCTAAAAGTTTTAATGCAGACCTGGCCAAAAAGTTGGAAAAAGAAACCAAAACCATCATCCTATAAACTGGGAACAAAAGTCTAAAATCCTAAAGCCCACAGTGGTTATTGTCAACACTGCAAACTATTCTTATAATAAAATATGCTAATTAATAACTGTAGTGCTGTACATCAGACACAGGCAAACTGTCTTAAGCAATTTATACGTTGAAGAACTCATACTCTAAAGACAATACCTATTAAATAGTCTCTTGTTACAAAGCAAGTTTCAGTCTCATAAGCCGTGTCTACACGTGCACGCTACTTCGAAGTAGTGGCACTAACTTCGAAATAGCGCCCGTCATGGCTACACGTGTCGGGCACTATTTCGAAGTTAACTTCAACGTTAGGCGGCGAGACGTCGAAGTCGCTATCCTCATCAGGAGATGGGGATAGCGCCCTACTTCGACGTTCAATGTCGAAGTAGGGACCGTGTAGTCATTGCGCATCCCGCAACTTCGAAATTGCGGGGTCCTCCATGGTGGTCATCAGCTGAGGAGTTGAGAGACGCTCTCTCCAGCCCCTCAGCTCAATGGTGGCTGCGTGGAGTGGCCCCTTAAAGGTTCCCTCCCCCTCCCTTCCTGTGCAGGAAGCTGAGGGAATGTGCAGGCAGCAGCCCAGACACGCGGCCAGCCTGCACGTCCCTCAGCAGCCACAGGACCATCAATGGCCGCCCAGCAGCCCCCCCAGTGCCACCAGGGGACCCCCCCCCAAGGGGAGCCAGGGCAGCCAGCCCAGCCAGGCTGGCAGCCAGGCTGGCAAGCGGCAGCGGGGCCCCTCCTGGACGGAGGCCGAGCTGCGGGACCTGCTGGGGCTCTGGAGCGAGGAGGAGGTGCTCCAGGTAATGGGGAGCAAGACGTGGAACGCAGATGCGTTCGCTCGGCTGGCCGACGGCCTGGCTGCCCGGGGTCACCCTGCCCACACTCCTGATCAAGTCAGGAGTAAGGTGAAGGGGCTGCGGCAGGGTTACTCCCGGGCCCGGGATGCGGCCGGCGGATCTGGGGCCGCCCCCGTCACTTGCCCCTTTTACAGGGAGCTCAGGGACATCCTGGGCCCCCAGCACACCTCCTCCCCTCCGGCCACCCTTGATACTTTGGCCGACGAGCCCCAGCAGGCCCTTCAGCCGGAGTCCATCCCGGAGGTAAGCCCCGCACCCCGGGGGACCCCCAGGAGCCCACCCACGGGACATCGCGGCAGGAGGAGGAGGAGGAGGGGGGCTCCTCCTCCGCAGAATCCGGGCTGCAGATCCTCCTCCTGCCATCCCGGAGCAGCAGCCGGGCCTCCGCCCCCCGGGGATCTCCAGACCGTGGGAGTGGACCGACAGGTATGTACCCCGCTCTGGTGTACACCCCTGGGCTTGAGGGGCGGGAGTAATAGATATGTGTCCAGGGCCTCCCACATGCTCACATGGCCATGGGCCCAAAGACAGCAGGACCATGTCCCCCACAGCAGTGCATCAGCCCCTGCCCCCCCCGACCCCGCACGACAGTGCCATGTCCCATCCCCGGGGCAGGGGGGAGTGGAACCTCGAGGGGCCCCCGGGAGGAGGGGGTGGGACACCCCGCAGCAGCAGCAGCAGCATGTGATGGAGTGGGGGGAGTGCAAAAGGGAGACTCAGGCTAGATATGAGCAACAAGAGCCGAATAGCTCCCAGGGGCAAAGGATGATCCTGGGGCTACAGCTGGCAGGTGACACCTCTGCCCTGAACAAAGAGGAGGGAGGAGCCGAACTGGCTTTGAATCGGGGGGGGGGGGGGGGGGGCGGGGGCCGCAGGTAGAGGCTAGGGGAAGGGAGAGCTGGAAGGCAGCCAGCCTGAGGAGGGGGAAAGCTACACCCCAGAGGGGCCCCCCTTGGGGTCTTCTCCCCAGGACGGGTTGGAAGGACTGTCTCTTCTGACAGCTGGTGCTGTCACTCCTGGGAGAAAATGGGCATCTGTGGCCTAAGAAACCTCTTCTGTCAGACCCTGCAGAGTGAAGTGAGAGTCGCTCCCAACAGGGGACAGGGTGCAGTGCAGGGGGACCCCTGAACCCCATCCATCACAGCAGCATCTCCTGGGGACAGGGATGGGGAACCTGCAGCACAGGGATGGGGGTACAAAGGCCATGGCTCAGGGCCCACACTGACGCCTGTCTCCATTCTTCTTCCCCCCCTCCTCTCCTGTGTCCCGCAGCTGCACCATCGGAAGGACCGGAAGAGAGCGCCGGCAAGGCATCAGTGGTCCCGGAGACCCCTCCGGGGCCATCGCTCCAGGCAAGCCCCTCGGCCGAGGACCGACCGGCCCCACAGCGGGCTAGACGGCGGACCCCGCGCCACCACCAGCCGACAGTGACGGACCCCCAGCTGCTGGCCATCCACCGTCGGCTGCTGGAAGTTGCGGAGCAGCACCTGCGGGTGGAGCAACGCCACCTGCACCTGCAGGAGTGGGCGCTGGCCTGGCGCCAAGAGGCATGGGGGGCCTACATGGACACTTTCAACCATCTGGTGGACTACCTGGCCCCCCATGCTGCGCCGGCTGCTGCAGCGCCCACCCTGCCTGCTCCACCCGCCACACCACCAGCTGCTCCGCACGTCGCCGTCCCGTCCGCCGTCGCCCCGCCACGCACCACCAAGGGCCGGAGCGCCGAGGAACCCCTGGAGCCAGCTGAGACTCGCCGGGCATATCTTCCGGTCCGCTCCGCCCCCAGCCAGCCCCCCTCCCCTGCCCTGCCCTCCCCTCGTGGGTTCTCTTACCTCCATGAAGACAGCCCTGACGGTGGCCTTGCCGACACCAAACTGCTGCCCCACAGATCGGTAGCTGTCTGGAGTGGCCAGCTTCCAGACAGCGATGCCGACCCGTTTCTCCACAGGGAGGGCACGCCGCATGGCAGTGTCCTGGTGCCTGAGTGCGGGGGTGAGCCACTGGCACAGCTCCATAAATGTCTGCCGGCTCATCCTGAAGTTCCTGAGCCAGCGGTCATCGTCCCACTCCTCAAGCACCAGCTGCTCCCACCAGTCAGTGCTGGTGGGGTAGCTCCACAGCCGCCGGCGTGTGAGGCGGGGGTGGGGGCGGGGTGCTGCAGGGTTGGGGGTTGAGCCCTGCTGCCGTGGGGGCAGCTGCTCCTCCGGTGTAGCAAGGAGGTGCTCAGCTGCATCCCGCATGGCATGGATCAGGGCAAGCCCTGCTCCTGCCAGGAGGGCTGGGTGGACCTCTGGCTGCTGCTGCTGCTGCTGCTGCTGGGGGTCCATGCCTGCGTCGCCCGGGGTCTGTGTGCCTATGGCTTCTCTGACCGCATGCTGTGCAGGCTGAGTGTGTCCGGGAGGGGCCCTTTAAGGGAGCGGCTAGCTGTTGCCCCGGAAGCGCTAGTCCACCCTGTGACCCTCCTGTCTGCAGCTGTGCCTGGCATCCCTATTTCGATGTGTGCTACTTTGGCGTGTAGACGTTCCCTCGCAGTGCCTATTTCGATGTTGTGCTGCGCAACGTCGAAGTTGAACATCGACGTTGCCAGCCCTGGAGGGCGTGTAGACGTTATTCATTGAAATAGCCTATTTCAATGTTGCTACATCGAAATAAGCTATTTCGATGTAGGCTTCATGTGTAGACGTAGCCATAAATGGTAAAAGAGGAGGAAAGATATAATAAGTATCCTCATTTAATCTCCCACCATCCCAGTGATTGCTGATTAATAGCCCATTTTGTGTGGCAATGAACTGATAAAAAGAAACAAAAATTGTGTCAACATGACAGGACGAGCCATGTATAGAATCATAGGGTTGGAAGAGGCCTCAGGAGGTCATTGAGTCCAACCCCCTGCTAAGAGCAGGAGCAATTCCAACTAAATCGTCCATTGTAGTCACTGTGGGGTGCCCAGGCAGGACATGGTGACTCCCTGGTCAGTCCTGCATAAAGGAACTGTCAACTCTGGAGGTTCTGTGCACTGCACAGAGCCAGAGTAAGTAGGGAACCTGCCTTAGCCCTGCTATGCCACCAACTGTACTTTTGTCCTATTAAAATGTCCCAGATTGCTTTTAATAGTCACTGGGACATTGAACCCCAGTCCGGTAGATTCCAGGCCACTCCAAGAGGATAGGTGACACTAGCCACAGCCCTCCCCTTGGCTGACACACACAGCTATCAAAGGTCAGGAATAAGTTTGTTCTATATTTTGAACAAAAGCTTGAACGTGAACATTCATGAATATTTTAATGTTATGTTTCAAATATAACATTAATAAAATTGCATGAAGTAAATAGCAAATTACAGTAAATAATAGCCAGTGATTTGCTTCTTTGAAATACAGTGTAAATGATAATGCTTAGCTAGTCCTCACAGCATCCTAAGGAGGTACACATATTGTATCAAAATCCTTTTAAAGACTGGAAATAGAAAAATAAAAACAGATTAAGCAATTTGTCCAAGACCACAGAACAAAGCAGCAGCCGATCTGGAATGTAGTTCTTTGCAAAGATGAGACAAAACGGGTTCTTTATGTCTGATACCTTCTAATGTCTGATCAATTCCCAGATCTCAAGCTACTCCTGCAGTTGCTTGCTAACAAGTTCCAAAGCCCAAAGAACCCTCTTCTCCCACTCTGATATGACCAAAATCCCACAGGACTGGCCACTCTGCCAAAGATGTTATGTTATGAACTGTGCCCTGCTACGCACTCATATTTGCATATATCCTGGTGGGGGATCAACAGCTTCCTTCCAAAGCTGCTGTCAGACTGATGGCATTGGTGGGCTGCCAGAAAAGATGATGACCACCTCTGAGGGCTTCAGCTCTCAAAAAAGTAAACAGCTTGATTTCATTATTTTCACGTGCATGTTCAGTAATTTTTCACGTTTTCTGTGCTTTGCTTTGGAATGGCAGTTGCCTTTTCTCTTGGTTTTGAATTTCCAACATTTGGTCAGACTACAGAACTTCTCTCAAGTGGAAGTTCTTCACACATTTTTCAACCGTATTGTACTCCATTCTTCTCTGTCCATGTTGAAATGAAACCTTCCCTCACCATCCCTGATGCTATCCTATTGGTGTGTTGCTACCCTATATGTGATGTGGATACCTTATTCTCAGTATAACTGATTAAATCCCATATTCTGCTGCCTCTTAGAGCAAAATATTTCATAAGCAATGAATAGCCTCTAGTGTAATTTTTATTTATTGCATTAAAAGGAAAAGAATATATTTTGCCCCATGAGAAGATGTAGTCATCATTGCTTAATTATTCAAAATGCTAACCAAGTCTCATGACTCTCTTTGAAATCTTGTTTTCTGTGCCCACTACATTCACATATATACACTAGTGAACTCCCTTAGAGTCAGTTTGTGCAGCTGTAATATACATGATCCACATAAAAATAAAGATCTGACGTTGCATAAATAAGAGAATAAAATATGGCCTATAAGTTAGTATGGCTACATGTAAACTAGAGAATTTTGTTGATAAAACTAGGGTTTTGTCAACAAAACTCATGGAGCATCAACACACAAAAAGCGTTCTGTTGACATCCTGTCAACAAAACTTCGCACTTCTGCCAACAACATTCTGCCTCTTCATGATGAGGAATAATGCTTTTATGAACAGTTTCTGTCAACAAAAAAAGCCATGTAGACACTCTGGGGCGCCCTCTGTTGACAGGCAGGTCTTCCAGTTCACTGGGCAGCCCTGTCTGCTGAGCTGCCAGTTGGCCATTCTGTCGCAAGAGCGGCCAGGCAGTCTGGCTCCCTCTGTCGACAGAATATATTGCTCTTTTGATGCACTTTTGTTTGTGAACACACACTCTCTTGACAGAAGTTTGTCGGAAGATCTCTTCCAACAGTAACTTCTGTAGACAGAGCGCTGTAATGTAACTGTAGCCTATATGACTAACCTGGCATATTATGACCTGGCATTTTAAAAATAACTTGTGTGCTAGCCACCTCCATGGAAATTATTTTTCTACTATGCCATGGGTAGAACATCAGGTGGTTTCTGGAATAAATTAATTCCTTGACTGTCCTACAATGGGGCTAATGTTTAGATTTAATTTATCATGTTCAAGAGTTGCCTCTGCAGTTTTTTTCTGAGGAAGAATGTAAATGACAGAACAATAAGAACAAATTCCATTAGAGAATCCATAAACTTGCAAATAATGCACTGTTCCTCTCAGTCAGTGATCAGTTAACATACTTTCTAGCTACATCTGCACTAGAAGCATCTGTCTACAGTGGTGACTGTCAGAAGAGATGTTCCAATCATGTCTACTCACAAAAGCGGATCATATTTTGACCCATTCTGTTGATGAAAGGGCACTCCTGTCTACATGGCTTGTTTGTCAACAGTCTCTGTTGACAAAATGCATTTTGTGTGTAGATGCTCCCCGAGTTTTTGTCAACAAAATCCCAGTTTTGTCCACAAAACTCTCTAGTGTAGACATAGCCTAAAAGTGTTCTGTCAGCAGAAACTGTTGACAAAAGAGCTGTGTAGATGCTTCAGGGACCCTTTTGTCAATAGAGTGGATCAAAAGAACGATCTGTTTTTATGTATAGATGCAATCTGTCTACAGAAGTTTTGTCGGAACATCTTTTCAGACAGTAACTTCTATAGACAGCTGCTTCTAGTGTAGTCATAGCTCCTATGTTAAAAATGGATGATTGAAAATGTTAGAATAATTAGTATTTGCATGGTCTTAGCTTTGCAATATGCTGGGACAATGGGAGCAGAGGGAATTCAAACAGTTTTCAGACTCAGACCTCAAATCTTGTGGATGTGGTGCAACAAGCAGTTAACAGTGAATGTTTAGTGTTTTTAAATTAACATGAGTACCAGTATAGCTAGTGTAGTTGGTTTTCTCTGGCATTTCACACTTAGGAAGAATTATAAACTGGGATCTTGAGAACTGATTAGAAAAATGCCATCTACTCTAGGTTCTGGATTATTCCCTTCTCTTGGTAGATGTATAGAATGAGACAGTGCACTCTTTTATATTTGGCAGCCCCAGGACCAAGAGGTTGCCAGATATTCAAATATTCCGGACATTAGAGAGATATACCTAGCAATGTATAGCGCTAAAGAAAAACAAGATTAGATATTAAGAAACAAACAAAAATGTATGCAGAGCACTTTATATACCAAAAATAGTAGAATTGTATGTTGTAAACTGATACTGTATTTGCTATATTTATTTGTATTTACTCTTACCATGCTGTACTTATGGAAACCATAACTAAAATTTATTTATGGTTAAAATGGCAGTTATTTGAGAGTTCTGGATAATAGAATTCTGGATATGAAAAAGTTTACTTCATCTGCTCTATTGGTTATGTGTATATATGACTATATGCCTTATACTAAAACATTCCTTGTATTTCAGTGACCTTACTGCTTTTAAAAGCTGCCTAACTAACATCCGAGGGAGGGAAGAAAGCCGAAGAGAACCAGATTGTGATTTCTTGCAATGTGGGTACCAGTGCATTATACAGTGAATTGAGACCACCAAATCCCTTAACACAGTTCATGGAACTACCATCACATGTTGCAAACTTTGCACTGTGTGAGCTGGCAGCCACCTTATTGTAATATGGTCTTCTATCATCTGACCCAGAGCAACCTCAGTCTGACGTCAGCTTCAGTTCTGTAATGTTGCTAGGAGACATGCACATACTCCTGTTACAGTGGGTGTGACTGAGAGCCTGGTATGGACCACAATGTTAATGCCACACTTGTGGCAGACTGCAAAAATTTGAGCAAACAATCTCCCCAAATGTTTGGCTTACTTTGCAATTAATATCAAAAGTGCTTCTGCAGTACCATACTGGTTAACCAGAAGTCAAACTCAGTCCCCTGTAAGTTTTCATCCCTTGGCTCCCATCCAGACGAGCAGATCTGTTATAGTGAGGAGTTATTGAAAACCTAAAAACCTAACTCACCATATGTGAAATTCTTACTAATCCCAATAGATGAGAGGCCAAGTCTATACGTTTTGCAGATGTTATCCAAATATCTCATCAGCCAATCTTGAGTAAAATGAAGACTTATTAATAAAAGAAAGTCAGATTTATAGATTGTTTTTAGATTATATACATGCCGATGACTGCAACATCCTTACATCAAGTTTTTACAAGTGATGGACTAGCCTGCTGGCTTGCAAAAGCCTCTCTAGTAACTGCCAAAAGATTGGAAAGTCCTCAGCCCGTAGGTCAAGATGATCCTTTTAGCTGTAAATTCACAGTCCAGAGAATAAAAGCAGGAAATAGGCAAAATGAGGCTGTCTCAAGGGTCTTTTAAATCCTTTTGAGTGTTTCTGGAGATTTACTGTCAGAAAGAAAGCCCACAGCCTCAGTGTAAGGAAAGTTGCTGGCCAAAAGGGAGTCCAGGGTCACATGAGCATATTGCATGCCCTTACACATTTTGGTGAATCACACAGGTAGCCCTTGGCTCATTGCTGTCCAACACATCTGCAGGAAAGCCATACTGCTGGCATGAGACTCTTCAATGATGCACTGGGACACCTGAGCATCTTTAGTGAGCGGTCCATATATTGATGTCTTACCATGTTGTAAATATGTCTGAGGGGAGGGGTGTCAACCAGCAACACAGCACATGTTTAGGATAGAAGCACGTAGCCAATATTTCTAATTTCAAATACAACGGTGCATATAAACAGGATCACCATACTTAAAAAACCCTTTGGATCAGCCTCCGGACCTAATGACTGGAAGATAGCTAATGTGACATCAATATTTAAAAAGGAATCTAGAGGCGGCCCTGGAAATTACAGACCGGTAAGTCTAACGTCAGTCCCAGGCAAATTAGTTGAAACAATAGTAAAGAATAAAATTTTCAAGCATGTAGAAGAATATAATTTGATGGGCAAAAGTCAACATGGTTTCTTCAGAGGGAAATCACATCTTACTAATCTGTTAGAGTTCTTTGAAGGGGTTGACAAACATGCAGACAGGCAAGATCCAGCAGATATAGTATACTTAGATTTCCAGAAAGCCTTTGACAAGGTACCTCATCAAAGGCTCTTATGTAGATTAAGTTGTCATGGGATAAGAGGGAAGGTCCTTTCATGGATTGAGAACTGGTTAAAAGACAGGGAACAGAGGGTAGGCATTAATGATAAATTTTCCAAATGGAGAGGGGTAACTAGTGGTGTTCCCCAAAGGTCTGTGCTAGGACCAATCCTGTTCAATTTATTCATAAATGATCTGGAGAAGGGATTGAGCAGTGGGATGGCAAAGTTTGCAGATGACACTAAACTGTTCAAAATAGTCAAGACAAAGGCAGATTGTGAAGAACTTCAAAAAGATCTCATCAAACTGAGTGATTGGGCAACAAAATGGCAAATTAAATTTAATGAGGGTAAATGTAAATGTAAGGTAATGCACATTGAAAAAAATAACCCCGGCTATACGTGCAATATGATGGGGGCTAATTTATCTATAAATAATCAGGAAAGAGATCTTGGAGTTATTGTGGATAGTTCCTTGAAAACATCCACACAGTGTGCAAAGGCAGTCAAAAAGGCAAGTCGGATGCTAGGTATTGTTAAAAAAGGGATAGAAAATAAGACAAGGAGTATCTTACTGTCCCTATATAAATCTATGGTACTCCCACATATTGAATACTGTGTACAGATGTGGTCTCCTCACCTAAAAAGAGATACCCTGGCACTGGAAAAGGTTCAGAAAAGGGCAACTAAAATGATTAGGGGCTTGGAACAGGTCCCGTATGAGGAGAGGCTAAAAAGATTGGGACTTTTCAGTTTAGAAAAGAGGAGCCTCAAGGGGGGACATGATAGAGGTATATAAAATGATGACAGGTGCGAGAGGGTGAATAAGGAGAAGTTATTTACTTGTGCCCATAATACAAGAACTAGAGGACACCAAATGAAATTAGTGGGTAGTAGGTTTAAAACTAATAAAAGAAAGTTCTTCTTCACTCAGCGCATAGTTAACCTGTGGAACTCTTTGCCACAGGAGGCTGTGAAGACTAGGACTATAAAAGAATTGAAGAAAGAACTAGGTAAATTCATGGAGGTTAGGTCCATAAAAGGCTATTAGCCAAGGGTAGGAATGGTGTCCCTGGCCTCTGATTGTCAGAGGCTGGAGATGGATTACAGGAGACAAATCTGTTAATCATTGTCTTTGGTCCACCCCCTCTGGGGCACCTGGCACTGGCCACTGTCAGCAGACAGGCTACTGGGCTGGATGGACCTTTGGTCTGACCCCGTACGGCCATTCTTATGTTCTTATAATTTTTCAATGGATACCACACATAACATACTTTGTACAAGAGTTATGGTAATTGTGCAGTGGTGGGAACAACAGTGATATTAATGGTCACTTTTTTATAAACAGAATCACAGTGGGACTATGCAGTTTACTCTGTTTTTGCAGCCTCGGATGCCAGCAGGCCTACCTAGACTATGTCAGCTCTCTTGACATAAATTGGACTGGGATTTGGCCCTGACAACCTGGAAGCGAAAGAGGAAAAATAACTGATTTTTAAAAGAATCAAACAGAACTGCAGGCACTGGAGTAAATGCACTTCCTGTAGCCAGCATCTGTAGGATACCTGGAAAAAGCAGAACAAATGGAAAGCCAATGCAGAAATTTTTACACCATCAGAAAGTACCTTTATTGGTTGATTGACTCTGAGACCAACAGTTTGTTTATGAAGTTTTTGATCTTGTACGAAGGAAAGGCCAGAACCAAATCCCATATCTGGCATCCCATTGGTCAGATCCACTGTATGATGAGGACTGAACCATGTGCTGTAGCTGTGTCTCATGTAATTACACACCCATGCAGGACTGGGAGGGATGGATTTGAGCCATTCACTTAGGCTACGTCTACACTAGCCAAAAACTTCAAAATGGCCATGCAAATGGTCATTTCGAAGTTTACTAATGAAGCACTGAAATACATATTCAGCGCCTCATTAACATACGGGCGGCCACAGCACTTCGAAATTGAAGCGGATCACTGCTGCGCGGCTCGTCCAGACGGGGCTCCTTTTCGAAAGGACCCCGCCTACTTCGAAGTCCCCTTATTCCTCTGAGCAGATGGGAATAAGGGGACTTCAAAGTAGGAGGAGGGGTTCTTTCAAAAAGGAGCCCTGTCTGGATGAGCTGCGCAGCGGCGAGCCATGTCAATTTCGAAGTGTCGCTGCCGCCAGCATGCTAATGGGGCACTGAATATGTATTTCAGCGCTTCATTAGTAAACTTCGAAATGGCCATGCAAATGGCCATTTCGAAGTTTTTGGCTTGTGTAGACACGGCCTTAAAGATGGATGTCTGTGTCACCTGTGTACCAACCTCTTAAACCCCCAACCTCCCAAACAGGCCACTCTTTATGTATGTTCTAGTGATGCAAAACCAAATGCTGTGCTGTCTGGCGTCATGGTGTCAGCAAATAAGCAAGAATGCATTAATACATATACAGCTTTTTTACGTAGCAAATGAATGGAAGATGCTGTAGCCAGCTTCATGAGGACAGAGAGCACTTAAATGCATTTCTAATATGTTTACTAGTTGTGAGATTGCATATGTAGATTGATTCTAAGCCTGCGGCATCATTTTAATGTACATGAACTGTGCAAATGGAGAATTAAAGTTCGCTATCAGCCCTGACTTCACTGACACATGATCTTTGTTTTCCTAGCTATGAGTCATCTGCCTTGCTGGCGGATCATACATTTTTGAGTGACTCTGTTTAATACTTTCTTATTCTCCATTATGTAGTCCCATCTCCGGCTGGCCTCCCCCCAGCCCCATCATCTCATTTCTAAGAGAATAAATCTCAAAAGCACCTTTCACACTAATGAGGTGAGATATCCCTTTTTGTGGAGAAGTATTTGTCTGCTTAATGACCTGAAAACTGGCACTTTAGAGAGCTGTCCACACCACCGCTCATAAGCATACTGCCACTTGCCTGGTAAGCTCCATCTTCATGGCAACCCATCAGACTCACAGTAAGCAAAGGGACCCAAATGAGTGCAGTGACACCGTGTGACATGTGGCCATGAAAAACAAATACACAATGAGTCACCCATTCGCAGGAGCAAATGGAATATTTCTGCACCGTTTCCAGCACACTGTTCTTAAAATGTTATGATCCTCATATCCTGTTCTTTTTTGCTTACATTTTTACATCACTTGGTTTTATAAAGACAGGATGTATGGCTGGGTGTAAGCGGAAAGCTTTCTATGCTGTATGTACTACTGGGAAACATATTAAGGGTAGTATGAAAGATCAATGGACAAATTGCCTGTTCTGTGGAAAAAAAGGCTAAATCAGCTGTATGGAGAGAACTTGAACAAATTTCAGCTCCAGGAAATATTTTGCAACTCTTTGATAGCCAAGATTAGAGAAGTCAGTGGTGCAAGAGAAATGACTTGTGCCCAAGCCGGCAAACATCAAACTCAAATGGTAGTTGCCACTCTCCTTTCCACATGTAAGAGGAGTTAAAAAGAAATGTTCCCTGGGAGACATTTATCCATCACTAAACACAGCAGGCTTTCAGGAAAACAATATTCATCCATCGGTTTGCTCTAGCCCAGAAATTCCTTTGACTGACATTCTCTTACCTGATTGCCACCGAGTTTACAGTATTGAAATGTTTGCAGCGTTGTTGTAGCTATGTTGGTCTCTCTTATATCCTGGGACTATCTTTTATTGGATGAGCATCTGTTGGCAAAAAAGCTCAATGTATCTCAAAAGCTTGTCTCTCTCACCCAACAGAACTAGTCCCATATAAGGTTTACCTCACCTACCTTCTATCTCCAGAGTTATTTTTAATAGAATTCCAAGTTTGTAAAAGAAGAAAAGCTACAGCTATTCCGGGAGAAAGTCTCTATTCAACCACAGAAAATGTACAGAAGAGCCAGTGGTCAGCTTGACTTTCTATCCACCCCAGGCCCTCTCAGCAATCCAGCCACTTCCAGCTTTTGAGGCCCCTAGTCATAATAAAAATAAAAACTGACCACACATGAAAACAAAATAAGGCACCAAAAACAAGTGGGACAGGGATGTATTTGTCTGAGTATTCTGTCCATGTTCCAGCCTAAAGATGCTACAAACCTTGGGAGACTGGGCTGCAAAGAGCAGAAATGCTTAACTTTTGACAAAACAGTACTTTCCATCAGAAAAATATTCCTTCAAAAATGCCAGTCAGAAGAAAGTGAATGCTGGGCAGTAAAAAGGGGAAGACTTTAGATGATTGTTCTTGCTTGGGTTCTTGGGAAACACCCAGTTTGCCTAAAATATACTTGGCTGAGATGCTTGGACTTATCTAGATCTGTGTAACTACAGTTTAATTGAAGACTTCTCTGTACACTTTCTGGAATCAAACACCTATTGGACCAGTGAGATCTACCCTAGTAACTTATAAGCTTTGCATTACCTTGCTGCAGTGCAAGTATACTGGGAATATGGCGCAAAAAATCAATTTTTGAAAGGGCCTTTGTTAAAAATTCAGTTCCCTTTCTCCTTCTCTTAAGGGTTAAGAAAGCTTTCATTATATTTCTGAAATTTCCAAGTCTTCAATAAAGAACAGAGGTAACATTCCTGATATTTCTAAAGTCAAAAAAAGGAGATACAAAAGAGAGAAACCAAACTTTTTAAATATCCTTATTTTGTCTTATTTAGCATCTTAAAGGAAACAGCACAACGGATATTTTATAATACCCTTTAACGTCATTTTTGCCTGAAACTTTTCATAGCTTGTTCAAATATTAAAGAATTGCTCAAGCCATTGACACACCTTCAAAAACAATGAGCTTTCAAAAGGTTGTATCTGAAATCAAAAGATAGGCAGGATTCAACAGAGTGTATGATGCTTTCTTTGAAAAATGTGCAGGGCCCCAATGCACATTTTATAAAACAATGTTACAGACTTTATAAAGGTTAAATTGGCCATGCACACTTTAAGTATGTGGAAACAGCTGTTAACAATTAAGGTCCTTATTCTTCAAACCACTATTACTGAGCATAGTGCTTACTTGCATAAGAAATCCAATCCAGTGCTATGTGTCTTCCATACATAATAGACTGTAGCACTAACTATTTTCCTTCTTGTAAGAGTGCTTCCCTGCATGACAAAAAAAAAAAAAAAACACACCTCAGGGCCTGAATGTTCTCACTTAACCCTGTGCCAATCAGGAGTGTATTCATCAAAATCAGTCAGTCAGGAGTAACTTCATCAAAGTTAATGGAGTTGGTATGGTGCAAATGTAATCTAGAAGGAAAATCTGCCCTCCTTCCCCCAAACATATTTGAATTTTTGTAACAGTAGTATCTAAAAAGTAAACCAAGTATGTGCAAAGCTGCTCCCAGCAAAAGGGTCATTCTGTCAAGGAAAGGCCAAAGTTCTACTTACCACAGATATTCTTTCCATGGGAAGGAGGAATCACGTATAAGTAATGTTATGTTTATGCCTTGGCAACAGACAGTAATAGCCTAGGTAGAAAAGATGGCGTTTCATACACTTTGTCCTTTACCATTTTTCAAGTTAACAAAAATGGAATATTCTGTTATGTCCATAGAGCAAGATATACGTTGGATGAAATGGCTTTGCAAGCCTGCTTTCAGGTATAAATGGTTCTCCTATTTTCAAAGAGTTCTGGCCAACCAAATTAAAAATATTCAAATAGCACCCAGAATGGTCATTCCTTATGATAAATTTCCATGTTCCTCAGACTTCCTTCCTCTTAAGTGTTTTATGTTCTGACATTAAATAGTCACTAAGGATCAACTTTTTCCATGCAATCTTTGGTGCAAATCTCAGGAAACTAATCTGGGGCTAGAACACTTCAGGACAGTTTAAAGCCAGATATGTATTGAGGGCAGTAAAGGAGGAGTCCTTACCTCAAAATAACACTTTACATTAGCTCCACCAGTGGTGGAAAGGAGAGAAGTCCCAATTTGGTTGTAAATGGCCATTTTTATTATAAGGCACGAGTGAATCACATTCTTTGATCTTGACACGGGTTTATGTAAAGGCTAGCTCACCTGTAAAAATTATTTTGGCCTTCAGATGGAATGAATAGCTCTAACTGCCAGTGATGCAGTACTTCAATCTGATGATGCTAAGGGCTAAGTGCACTAGGCCCCACCCCTTATACCCTTGGCCCCACCCCTTCGGGGCCATGGAGCTAGGAACCCCATCCTCCTGACTCTGAGGTCTGTGGTCGCTATCAGCCCCATTGTGTGTAGTTATGGATTCTGAGCTCTTCCAATGAGACTCATCCTATGGGGGGTGTTTCAGGCCAATTTCCAATGCTCTATTTATACACAAAGATCACCAGTCAACCAGGAAATTATCAGTGCTTTCCACACCAATAGAATGTAGTAGTCTTGTGTAATTACTGAAACTGGGTTTTGTCTTGATTTCTTTAAATTAGTTTCCATTTATTGATGAAAGTATGTTTTATGAGGTTGACACTGATATCTCTTTTCTTACTCCAGTGAGTTTAAGTCTTGTAAAAACCAGTCTGGTGTTTCTTTAAAAGCTAAAAGGAAATCACAGATTAACTTAAAAGTTCTTGGAAAAGCAACCTAAATCTTTATTAGAGCAGTAATGAGCATTAATGCATTGTAACTAAAATGGTCTGTTACCTCTTCTTGTTGGAATCAAGATGATAGATTGAAACAATTTCCTCATTCTGATTGCCATTGCAAGTCTAATGAGTCTGGTGAATAAATACATGATTGAAACGAGCATGGAAAAGAAAAAGAAAAAGGAAAACAAGAGCATACGGCAGTGATTTGATCACATAACTACTTTCCCTTCCCCCACCTCCCCAGAGACAAAGCTATTTAACTTGAATGGATAATGATGTCGATGTCACACAATGACAGGAATGTTCCTGTGTTTTTTTATGTGATGACTGGGTATTTTTAAATTTGAGAAGGCTGTTCTAAATGAAGGCCCCCAAAAGAAATATCTGCGTTTTGATTTCTTTGTTCTCTACCACCTCTCTTTGCTTGGTTCCCCCTCTCCCATTTCACTTCAAACGCATGTTTGTTGCTGCACTTTTCCACGGTTGCAATAGCTGTCACAAAACCAGATGCTGCATCCGAAAGGATTTAAAATTCTGTGAAATGGAAAAATATGCTCTGGTTAAAAGGGTTATGATGATTCTGAGAATGATCTGCAAATTGTTTCTGTATAAAAATGTTTCATAGAACTAATACGGGAAAACAGTGAAAGATGTAAACTGTAAATGTATCTGTGTTTGTATGTATCTGTCTATTCACAGACAAAAAAAACACTTAAATGGAATTAACACTAAGAATAAGCACATTACTGGAATTTTTTAATTATTCCCAACCAATTATAAGCCAGGGTAACTCACAATTGAGATTACACTTAAAAACAAATCCAAACATTAAGGTATGGAAATGCACATGGTAGGCACCAAAATTATCACAATTCTGCCCTGTAATAATACCATGCAGTAACTGTATGTTTAAGGTGTTTTAATATTTGTGATTCCTGATCAAATTAAACTAAATTTTAATATAGATTAAGGCTTTTTTTCATATTTGTGCCCTTATAGTATCATAGAAATATAGACATCTAGAGATAGTCATCAAATCTAGCCTCCAACATTCAGGCAAGATCATTGGATGCAGTTGTTTGTCCAGCTTGTTCTTAAAAACCTACAGTGAAGGGGATTCCACAACCTGCCTTGGAAGCCTATTCCAGAGTTTAAGTACCTTTAGAGTGAGAAAGCTTTCCCTGAAGTCTAACCTAAATCTCCCTTGCTGCAGAACTAAGGCCATTACTTCTTGTCCTGACTTCAGTGGATGTGGAGAACAGATGATCACCATCATCTTTATAACAGCCCTTAACATATTTGAAAACCATTATCAGGACCCCTCTGTCTTTTCCTAAGGCTAAACATGCTCAGTCTCTTACCCTTTCCTCCTAGGTCAGGTTTGCTAAACCTTTCATCATTTTTATTACCCCCAATTGTCCACATCTTTCCTAAAGTGCGTCACACAAAAGTGGACACAATGCTCCAGCTGAGGCCTCCTGCACCAGTTAGCTCCAGTTAACTCTGGTGTCTTACAGACAGTGCTCCTGTCAATACACCCCAGAATATTAGCCTGTTCCACAACTGCATCACATTGTCTAGATATTTGTGATCTCTATAACCCCCAGATTATAGACGTTTATAACCTTGGCTACATGTGTATAGTGGAGCCTATATCCAGGCAAGGCCACTCCTTGGACCAGGCATTGGGTCAGCCCCTGCATCGCCTGGCCCACCTCCAGCACCCCTGCCTCGTGAGCACTGACCTGCAGGAGTCCCAGGCCCAGATCCCACTCATAGACCCATGCTGCCCACCCATGCACTGCTCTGTGCTGCTGCGTAGTGCAGCAGAGAGCATGTACGAGGGAGAGAACTCATTTCCAGGAGTGGAGGCCTCTGAGCAAAGCAGCAAGCTGCCCTGTTCTGAGCGGGGAGGGCCCAGCTCTGTGGGGCTGGGGCTAATGCTTCCCTTTCTCCCTGTCCCTATCCCACGCTGCCCCTTGCCCCAACACCCTGCTGCACCTAAGCCCCACTTCCTGCTTTCACTCTGCCTGACTTGTCTCTGCCCCTTCTTTGTTCCTTCCCTCTTCCCTCCAGATGGTTTGCTGTGTGGTTGCATGTAAAATCCAGAGAGCGGATTGCAGATCAGGTGATGAGGTGAGCCTGGCAGATGTGGATGAGAGGCAGATCCATATTTTTGTATCCATGCAGCGCTCTACCCCAGATCTGTTTCTGCAGTACCATCACATAGCAAGTTATTCCCCTTATCTATTTGTGCGTTTGGATTTTGTTCTACCCAGGTGAAGTACTTTGCACTTCTCTTCGCTGAGTTTCATCTTATTGAATTCAAACCAGTTCTCCAATTTGTCCAGATAGTTTTGAAGTCTAATCCAATCCTCCAAAATCCTTGCAGCCCCTACCAGCTTAGCTTCATCTACAAATTTTATAATCATATCCTCAACTCCATTATCCTATTCATTTGTGAAAAATGAAGTAGTACCAAAGAGAAGTTTGATCCATCAGGGACTGTACTTACCCAAGCCTCCCTGTTTGACAGCAAACCATTGAATAAATGGTCTTCAGCCAGGTGTGCATCTCCTTCTAGCAACTTATCTAGACCATATTTCATTGGTTTGCATATAAGAATGTCATGTGGGACTGTGTCAAAAGCCTGTGCCATGTCATCATCCTTTAACATCATGAAAGTCTGTGTTGTACACAATATATTAAGCAGTCTAGCATTAAAAGAATGGGGAACACTTCTTTCTTCCTTTGTAAGTGTTTTCTAAAATAGCTTTTGCAAAATGTGATTAGAACAAAATACATAGGCCTTGCCTACACTAGCCAAAAACTTTGAAATGGCCATGCAAATGGCCATTTCGAAGTTTACTAATGAAGCCCTGAACTACATGTTCAGCGCCTCATTAGCATGTGGGCAGCCACAGCACTTTGAAATTGACGCAGCTCGCCGCCGCGCAGCTTGTCCAGATGGGGCTCCTTTTCGAAAGGACCCTGGCTACTTCGAAGTCTCCTTATTCCTATGAGCAGATGGGAATAAGGGGACTTCGAAGTAGCCGGGGTCCATTCGAAAAGGAGCCCCTTCTGGACGAGTTGTGTGGCGGCGAGCTGCATCAATTTTGAAGTGCTGCGGCCGCCCGCATGCTAATGAGGTGCTGAATATGTATTTCAGCGCCTCATTAGTAAACTTCGAAATGGCCATTTGCATGGCCATTTCGAAATTTTTGACTAGTGTAATCTAATGTTGTTTATTAGCTCTTTTTGGAGAAAAGTTGAGCAACTTGTGTCTCTGAATACATACATACAGCTCTGTATCACCAAACATAATATTAGACATGTCTGAAATGAGCCCTTTCTACGGCTGAGACTCCAACCCTTCCAGCCACCACATGCTACAGAAGTTCACGGATCAGGAAAGGTCAGGAGCAGCCTGTCATATAAGGGACCTAGGTGTCCAGTTTTCAACCAGAACACCCGATCATAAAGGGATGCTAATGATTCCAGTCAGCGCTGCTAACCAGGCCATTGACTATCTGGTTGACAGTGTGTGAGCCAATGCCCAGGTGCCAGCTAAGGGTCTGGTGGGGCAAAGGGGTGATGCCACACCAGCAGCTACGCTAAGCAGCCAGGGCAGGCTGGGTTCTTTGGTTTGTGTTTAGTTCGGGTACAGCAGCAAGAGGAAAATTACACTTAGAGAGGCTTTAACAGTTACCTTTTATTTATACAAAGATAGAAACAATTTAACTAAAACAAATGATTAAAGTACAAGTCAGTACTCGCAGTTTTTAAAGGGGAAACAACACAATTTAACTTAAGAAAAGTTTTAGACAAACTAGCTAGCTTAAACTAATACAAGTAATGTGTACACAAGAAAGGCAAGTTGCAGGTGTGATTTTCACCCCAGCCTTTTAGACTTGGTGGAACCAGCATCTTTCCCTCAATTCCTATAGGAAAGAAGTGTAATACAGGTGTAATTCTTACCCCTGCCTCCTAGATCCGGTGTGACCCAGAATCTTTCTCTCAATCCCTCAGGAAGAAGTAGATAAGAACCAGGCGTCCCCAGTCTCGGGAGTTAATTCCAGAACTGGCCAGCAGGTGTAGGTGATTGAAACTCAAAGGGGGGGGCGTGGTCTGCCAAGCCCCTTTATACCCCTTTTGTCACGTACACTTCTTCCTGGTCTCAAGTGGCCAATTGGGAGGAATATTTTGAACCCCAGGTTTCCCAGGGAAGATAGATGCAAGGCTCAAGTTGCACCTGTGAATTGTGGACAATTGGGCACCTTTGGAGGTGATGGGTGGGGGTTCCCCGTCCTTCCTGGGGAAGTGATCAAGGCGTGTCAATTACTGAGATCAGGCGGAAGGGCGGCCATTAGCTAGCCCATTCACTGTCTGGTTTTTGTGTATAGTAGAGAGGCTGGGCGAGACAGCACACCTGCATTCCCAGGACATCAAAGGCTACCTGTCTCCCCTGCTTATTTCTCTCTCTGTCTCTCCCAGTGGGGGGGAGAGGAAGAAAAGGCCAAGTGCGGGGGGTTCATGTCTGGCTACACAGTGCCACACTGCAGGGCTCGCAGACTTCCTGCTAGACGTTGCACTGTGTAGCCCCTGGAGAGCAGCTAGCATGTACCCTCTCAGGGTCCTCCATGCAGAGGTAGCCAGGAGGCTCTGCATGCTGACCCTACCCCAGCCATCACCCCTACCACTGCCATTGGCTGGGAACCATGCCCAATGGAAGCTGCAGGGCAGTGCCTACAGACAAGACAGTCCACAGAGCTCCCTGGCCACACCTCTGCATAGATGCTGGTGTAGGTGCATGTCTGTGCCTCTGAGAGCTGTTTGAGGTAAGCGCTGCCAGGAGCCTGCACCCATGAGCCCCACCTAGGCCCCAGCCCCCTGCCCCAGGAGGGGAGGTCAGGAGGGTAGAGTGAGTGGAGGAGATGCCTTGGAGAAGGGACAGGGAATAGGGTGGGGCAACCATGGTTGGTTTTGTGCGAGTAGAAAGTTGGCAACCGGATGTTATATTCAAGGTGGAGGAGAAGCCTCTGTAAGGACACAACACAGAGAAAGTAACATAGAGCTCCTCAGTCTCTGCATTCTGCTACCCTCCTATCCTAGAGCTGACCTCCCTGCTCCGCTGATGTGCAGTCACACGGCCTGATGTGTGAACTTGTCTAGTGCTTGGGCCACATGACAACAACGATTGCTGTTACCTGATGACCAAAGGACTTCTCCTTTAGGGTAGATGATAAGGGCCTGTGGTTATGGTCTTGAAAGAGCACTCCTCTGTTTGCACTAGTAACCACTGAACACTGCCTGTGTGTGTATGTGGCCATGGTGGGTGTAAGAGTGTGAGAACAAGGCCAGGCAGGGCAGGGGTTAAACAGGGCCTATTGGCCCAATCAGCCCCACCCTGGTTCACCTCCTGCCACTGTCAGGCCTGGAGATGTATAAAGGGAGGGAACCCAGCCCAGTCTGAGGCTGACCAGCCAAGAAGCAGGAGCTGGCTGTGAGGCAGCAGGACCTGAACCACAGCTGCCACCCAGTTGGCTGCCAGAGGGAAGAGCCTCAGGACCCTCCCCCAGACACAAAGTTAGGGAAAGCCCCTCCCAGGGGCCCCCTCTCCTGCCAGAAGGGAAACTAGGTTCTCTGGGCCACACCCCAAACTTATCCAACAGACTCTTGGGTGGGACTGAAGACCTACACCCCAGGCCCCAGCAAGGTGGCCTAGCCACTAGGCCACCCTGTCACCGGTAGGAACTGCTCAGAGTGGGCTTTTGGTTATTTTACAAGTGCACTCGTGCAACACAAAGATGGGAAAGTGAGACAGCCTATCTGGCATTTTTATTCTCATCTTAATATTCATAATTGAAATATTATTTTAATCAAATGTCTGTATATTTTGCCACTATGTGTTTTGCTTACTATTTTGTCTGATATACAACATTTTACATACCAAAATGTCATCATTAGATCAATATCAATATGTCTTGTAAAATTACATCTATGCAAAAAGCCGCAGCAGAGAAGGTTAGCTAGTTAATTGACAAAGGGAAGACAGTCACAATTAGGACTAACTTACCTCTCCCACACACATATACGGTTCATAAACCTACTCATGGAGTCCTTGATCTGGGGCAGAGAGCAATCTGGTATTATTGTATCTATAGGCTACACAGGCTTCAGTTAATGCTAATAAAAATGAACAGATGTTATTTTGGCCCATAGAAAATTCTCATATTTTTCTCCTGGTTTGATAAAAATGTTGATAATTAACAAAGTAAGTAGTACTCTTATAATGTGGATTTTTATGGATTTTTAAACAAAAATGGATGCTATATTTTGCATCAAAATCTCCAAGTAACATAAAGAGATGGTTAAATGCAATTTTCTGTGTTACCTCTGCAGCAAAATAAAAGAAAATAGCTATATTCTAGCCAGAAATTTGTTCATATATATAGCACCTACTAACATGAGTTTTATATAATTTTAAAGTAAAAGAAATCCATAGAGAATCACAGTATAGTACAATTTTCCTTTATATATTTCCTTGAGTATAAACTATCTCCAAACAGTTTAGAGACTTAAATTGTGACATTTCATTTTATTCTTATATTGTAATTAAATTTTACAATTTGTATTTTGAGTTTATAACCTTAACCAGCACATGAACCTAGGACTCTAAATGGCAGCTGAACCATGCCTGGACATCCAAGGAGGAAAAATAATATATGGAGATACACATCTCATAGAACTGGAAGGGACCTTGGGAGGTAATCAAGTCCAGCCCCCTGCCCTCTCAGTGGGACCAAGCACCATCCCTGCCATTCTTTTTTAAATAAGAAAAAATGTATTTGCCCCCAACAGCCTCTTCCCAGAGGAAACTCACCACCCTGGGTTCAGCAGACCATTGCTCAAACCACAGAGCTATCCCTCCCTGATCTTTTTGACTTCCCCTTCAGGGACCAACCTCAACTTCCATTCTCATATTCTGACACTCTCCCACACTCAAGCATTGTTTCCAAAAGGGACAAGAAGGGGGAAGAAGTAGGGTGCTACAGCACTTGGATGGGATCAGTGGCACATACCAACCAAAGACCTAAGTGAGACACTGCAGCTTATCATAGTTCTACATGTTCTCATTAAGGGTCTCTTAGACCTCAGTTGAGGAAACAGGCTTCTCAAGGCAATCCTGTAACTGCTTCTTTGGACCCTCTACAGTAACATGGACATAGATTCTTCACTTGAGGGTACTTTTTAAAGTTCCCCAGTGTTCTGCTGAGGTTGTTCAGTAAAATCCTATTGCTGCTATGGAACCTCCTAGGAGAATGGCCATGTCTACACTAGCCCAACTCTTCAAAACGGCCATGCAAAGAGCACCTCCTACATGACTTTTTATATCCCATGGGTTTTCTTTGCATGCTTTTCATGTAGTGAAAGATCTACCTGAAACACTGTCCAACTTGGGGTATAAAATGTGAATACATAATCTGAGCAAATTTAATTTACCTTCTTCCCAACTCTGCGCCCATCACAACTGCATAGTCAATGGAGCTTTCCTGGGTGAGGAGCAGTGAGGTCCCATGCCCTGGACACATTGGCTACGCCTGCACTAGCCCAAATCTTCGAAATGGCCATGCAAATGGCCATGTTGAACATTACTAATGAGGCACTGAAATACATATTAAGAGCCTCATTAGCATGCCAGTGGCCATGGCACTTCGAAATTTCCATGGCTCGCTGCTGTGCAGCTCGTCCAGACAGGGCTTCTCTTGGAAAGGACCCCTCCAACTTCAAAATCCCCTTATTCCTATCTGGCGATAGGAAAAAGAGGATTTCGAAGTTCCCGGGGTCCTTTTGAAAGGGAGCTCCCTCTGGATGAGCCACGCAGCAGTGAGCCGCAGCAATTTCAAAGTGCCACAGCCCCCGGCATGCTAATGAGGTACTAAATATGTATTTGAGTGCCTCATTGGTAACCTTCAAAATGGCCATTTGCATGGCCATTTCGAAGATTTGGGCTAGTGCAGGCGTAGCCAATGTGTCCAGAGCATGGGACGTCACTGCTCCTCACCCAGAAGAGCTCCACTGATGATACAGTTGTGATGGGCACATAGTTGGGAAGAAGATATATTAAATTTGCTCAGATTATGTATTCACATTTTATACCCCAAGTTGGACAGTGTTTCAGGTAGATCTTTCACTACATGAAAAGCATGCAAGGAAAACCCATGGGATATAAAAAGTCATGTAGGAGGTGCTCCTTGCTGCGCAATAGCATCAAACCAATATTCCAACCATCTATAGAGAATCTTTTCTGCAGGACAGAAGCCACAAAATCAAGTTGCTGCTCCTGGGGACTCCACCTCTAGCATATCTTCCAACTTGCTTCCACTAAAGTCCAAGTCAGAATTCACACTGAATTCACTGGCAACTGCATCAGACCCCATTTGCATTCATTAAGGGCCCGTTGGCACTGTTCTCTGGAGTAGGTGTATTCACCCTGGTGTTATGGCCTCATTCTGTCTGGATAACCACCAGTGATTTTATTGCATTTATCTGGTAGTTGCAGATGGAGAAAGTATCCACTTCCTGTTTTAAACCATCATAAAGTGATACTGCATAGTGCTAAGTAGCTGCTGCTTTCTATCCCAAATGTCATGGGCACATTAGAGCAAGAACCTTGGCGACAGGCCACATGATCAGAGGAGGCTCAAACTCTGAGTCAGAGGCTCAGAAGCAGGCAGCTGTGCAGAACACAGATAATTGCGCTGGACTTGCCATCTGCCGTGGTGAGCTGACACTTGGGAGGAAATCTGTGGGGACATATTCTACCCAGGCAGCCAGAAATTTTGGATTATCTCAGAAATTTTGATCAGTCCAAGCCCCCTGTTGCTTTAACCCATACCTTCCAAAGATGACGGTGCTTCAGTGATGTGATATCTAAAATCAGTCTCTAACTCTGTCAGTCTAGAGCAATATAGAAATGAGTGAAATAGCAATATGACTATTGAAAAACAGCCACATTGAGTGAAGAAGAATTAATTTCCAAAGCCCTCTGAAATCCTGATTCCTCAAGAGGAAAGGAAATGTATAAAATACACAATGGTGTTGCATATCATAATTAAAAGCTTGGTCTCTTTGCCTCTGTATTTGCTTGTTGCCTATCAGGAGAGAGTATAAAATGCTGCAGACACAACAATAGGTGAACTTTTCTGTTACATTTCATTATTAAATATATAAAAATCTGCATAAAGTGCAGATCCTTAAAACAGGTGAACGATCAATGGGGCTTCTCATATTGCATAAATGTAAGCCATTAACAACGAAAGGTCAGATGCTTAGTAGGTAGAATAGCTCCATTGACTTCAGTTGGACTATTCTCATGCTTAAAATTATTCTTATATGCTATGTGTGTTGCTTGGTGGGGTCAGAGTGCTCAGTACCTTCTAGGATGGAACTCCAAATGAGTTCATGCCAAGATTAAGTTGATGCTGTGTTCATATCTACTGCACAGGGTTATAATTCCTGCTTTAACTTCCAGTTATAGAGGGAAATCTCTACTGTAATTTCTTTAAGAATGAGTCTTCTATAACTCCCATTCAGTTGGGTTGTATTTTTGAATAATTAAGCTTTAAAGAGAAACTCTAATGAGACTAATGGCTATCAAATTACTAGATTTTGAAAATCATTGATTTTCTCATTTGCACTCATACGACTGCCAAAATTAATCTATCTCATTTGCATATAGCAGTTACATTTCCTTTGACTTCTAGAATGTTTCTGACCCAACCTTATCATCAGATTTTCAACATTTATTCTCCAAAAAGCAAGCAATCCTTTAACCATGCTCGTTTGCATAGGAACTGACATCTAACTAAGAGCTATTTTGGTTTACTACAGTCTATCACAGGCTATCTAGGTATTTATTATGTGCTTATCATCACGGTATCTGTGTTCTTTGCATACAAACAAATTAACCGTAGCAAAATTCCATTTCCTATTTATTTCCTGTCTTTTGTGATCTACCTCTTTTTGGGGTATCTAGGCTATGTCTACACTAGAGCATTTTGTTGACAAAACTGGCATTTTGTTGACAAATCCACAGTGTCCACTTTCACAAGGCATTCTAGTGACTGTAAATTGACAGAATGCTGCACTTTTGTCAACAGCATTCTGCTGCTCCCCCATGAGGAAGAACACCTCTGTTGCCAGAGATCTGTCAACAGAAAGCTGGTCTGGATGTTCCGGGAGGGCTTCTTTTGACAGACAGGGCTTCCGGGACACCAGGCTTTTGGATGGCCACTTTGTCAAAGAGCAGATTGCTCTTTCAATCTGCTTGGCAGTCCAGCCACGCTCTGTCGACCGAAGTTTTGTCCAAAGATATTATCCAACAGCAACTTCTGTTGACAGATCGTTCTAGTGTAGACATAGCCTTAGTGAGGGACCCTTTCCTCCTATCTTCTGATCTTAGCAGGTTTTCTTCTACCTCTAATTTACTTTCTTCTTTCTCTTCCATACATTCCCCCTCCCATTCCTCCTCTAACTTCCTGAATGAATGGGAGTGCTGAGCAGTTCAATTGCTAAGAAAAGGTTAGAATACCAGATTAGCTTTGTTTTTCCTGGTTTAAAATATATAAGTAAAAGGCACATTTGATACTTTCCAGGAGTGTCTGCCCTGGGTTGCTTACACATAAAACAGCTTCAAATAATAATTATATGTGAACTTGGTGAAACGTGCTGGCTTGACACATGTTGGCTTTTACATGTTCATTCAGCCACTCTTTTATATCATCCTCATCAACTTAGTAGCCAAGCACCACTATTTATCCACGGAAAAGAGACACCAGAATCGATCATCGGTCTTTCCCATATTCTCCCACCAGTATAACTAATCCTTAACTGGCTGCTTGTATGCCTATGTGTGACACCAACAGACTCAGAGTGTCAGCAGGGGAGAATGAATCTGCACCCTTAGGGGCTAAAGCCCTGTGCTCTCCCACATGAGCTAAAGGCCAGCTGGCTCCCCACCACAGCTGTTCAGCAGAGACTTCACTCTCCCTAGTACGCGGGCTGAGTGCTTCGGGTTGCATATGTCTCTTGTTCTGTCTGTGATAAAGTGGGTTATCAGCACTTAACAAATTATTAATGCAAATACAGATAGATAGTTCTTCTCCCATTCTAAGGAGAGGCTTGCGGGAGGGATAGTGTTTAAGCATGTGATTTTGGTGGGGTGAGGACAAATGCGAGGGTTTTGTATTTCATTCAGAAGGCACTGAACTTTGTGGTCCCTTGGTCTCTTCTGGAAGTGAGTTCCACACAGGAGAGTCAGGTTTGTGTCTCATGCACAGGAGGTTCACTCTTAAGGCTGTCTGTTCCATTGTCCCAGGGGAACATAGCATGATGAGAATTTGCAATGAGCGTTTCAGGTGAGACTGCCTGGTACTTTGCGTCAATCCTAAGGAGGGCTTTGGGAAAAAAAGCAATAAGGCCCAGACTCTTAATGGTATTTATACGTCTAATTCCCGTTGCTACTAAATACCTTCCAGGGTCTGAGCCTGAAACCTTAAAATTGAGCTACGTTCAACTGAGAGACAGTGAAAAGAAGAGAGACGCTGTACCAGACCCACCAGTGGGGTTGGGAGGCAAAGAGAGTAAGGGCCTGGAGCACCAGCTGCCACCGCTGAAGTAGCACTGATGACAGCCAGTGCCCTGAGCCCCTTTGAAATGCAGCAGAGCTCTGCGCCACCTCTCACTTGAACTTGGGTGACTACATTGCTGGACAGCATCCAAGATGCTGGGAAATGAGGTGTTCTGATGTGGGTTTCTCCTGCTGATAACACTGATAAGAAACAAGTACTGGAAATCTATGACACAAAAGACTTTTTGCATCAACACAAGGACCATTTTCAAATGTGTCAAATCACAAAGGCCTGGCTACCCTTCAGGACTGCTTAACTTGTGTTGCTAATTTCCAAATCTCAGATATTTTCTATAAGTAATCATGATAGTCTTTCCTAAAGTACTTTAGGGGCCATGTGTGGAAATGTGTTCTCCAGCTTTGTCTGTGTAGTTTTCCGAGTACTAGCATTTGTGCATGCACAATACGGAATATTTTACGTGTAAACCCCATTCATGCAAATTGATATCAGACAGCATTTGCATTTGTAAATCTTCTAATTTCAAGTGTAATATGAATTAAAGCTCAGCAGCCTCATTGTGGGATAGTGAGGGCAAAGGAGGCATTTCTCGTTAGGCCCAGGATTTCAATGGGAAGAACCAAAGTAGCAGTTGTGGTGGCATGAGCTTTAGGACCTTTTGAAAAGCTGTGGAGCGCTGTGCTGCTGCTCCGCATGTGACGGGGGTGGGGGTGGAGGTGACTGCCTTAAATGCCACCAGCTTCTGCCCTCAGCCCTACCCCTTGCCCTCTCCCACCTTGTCCCTGGGCCCGGGGCCACTATCAACAGCCAGAAACTCCCATCTCCCCACCTCACTCACACACACACACACACACACTTTCTCTCTAAATAAAGGCCCTCCCCCTGCCCCAGAGTCAGGTCCGCTCGCAGGCCTCCCCCACTCTCAGTAAATGCCCTCTCCCTCCCGCAGAGCCAGGCACGACCACCCCACCCTCCATTCTAATTCAGTGCCAGTGACTCATCTGAGCTGCTGGAGTTGCCACTGGAGCCACCGCTGGGGCCACCCCCCGCTGCCGCCACGTGCTTCTCCCACCAAGTGATGGGGCACAAGCTCAGAGCAGGCAGATGGTGCTCCTGCATGTGGCTCTCAGGAGGACTGACATTTAAAGGATCCAAGACCCACGTGCAGCTCAAGAGCTGCAGTTTGGTCAACTCTGCATTTGCCACAATGTAGTGTCCTATTCGCCACGTGACAAATATACAGGACACTGCAGACCTAAAGTTATGCACAAGCTTAAGTACATTATTGAATCAGAGCCTTAGTCACCATGACACTTTCCACAACTCCAGTTCTTATGATCATAAACCAAACCAGTCTTCCTTGGAGTCAATGGCACTGTAGAACTAATAATTTTTCTGCAGAAACTTTGCTCTGTTTTCTCCTTTATGGTGCATCGCACATCTTCACCCTTCAAATTTCTATATTTATCCTATTTTAGTTTAAAGAAGTGTGATGGGGGGGGTGCATGTGTGAGTCAGGCTGGGTGTCTGAGGCAAGCAGCAGCTCCCAGTGGCTAAGGATGACCCTGGGGCTACAACTGGCAGGTAACACCTCTGCCCTGAACAAAGAGGAGGGAGTAGCTGAGCTGGTTTTTGAATCGGGGGCGGCAGTTAGAGGCTGGGAAAAGGGAGAGCTGGAAGGCAGCCAGCCTGAGGAGGGGGAAAGCTACACCCCAGAGGGGCACCCCTCGGGGTCTTCTCCCCAGGACGGGTTGGAAGGACTGTCTCTGACTGCTGTACTGTCGCTTCTGTGAGAAACTGGGCATCTGTTGCCTAACAAACCTCCTGTTGTACCTGCTGAGTGAGTGTCACTCCTGCCCACGGATGGGGTGCAGTGCAGGGGGACCCCTGAACCCCATCACAAGAAGGCAGAAGTAGATTTAGATATCTCACAGTCTAGAAAGTATCAAAAATATTTCTCCTTGAAACACATGCTCCAGGATTATCTTTTTATATTCCACACTGATTATCAAAGGGAAGGAAATTTTTCATTGCACAACCTTCATCAATCTCCCTGCACACCCAGTAACAAAGAGAGGACCATGCATTTAAATAAATGCACTCTGGAGATTTATTTGAATGTGCAAATAATTATTATTTGAATGTGCATTGTGGATGGATTGTTGTACATTGACATACGGCACAAAGGGAGTCAGGTCCTTGTAGCAGAAGGAATTCTGGCTAGATTGTGATAAGAATCCAATAGAACAAGGACTGCCAGCTCATACTGCACATCAATCAGTGTGTAATAGAAAGCAAGAAATAGCTATAAAAACTAGGTTATTTGTTTCACATGCAGAGAGTGCTGTTCTAAAACAAGTGTAACTTTATTTCTGAACAAAAATGGCTCAAATATGGTACATTCATTGGCCCTACTAGAGAGCATATCTCTGGCAAGCATGGAATATCCATCCAGAGGCAAAAAAGGAACATGAAACAGGTGAAAAACACCACTTTGTTAGATCTGAATCTTAAAAGTAATCAGGATTGCATGATTAAAATCTATTGGTATCCCAAAGCCAAACACACCCAAATTTTGAGGACCAGGCAACTGTGCTCCAAAACATCCTGACTCACAAATAAAGTATAAATTTTGTAGCTTTCTTCCTTTTCTTTATTTAAAAATAATACAGAAAAATTAAAAAAAAGTTTGAACTATTTTCTGTTCTAAAGAAGATTGATTCTTGTTTCTGAAAGATCAAAATATTGGTAAGGAAAGTGTTAAAGTCCTGACTATGTTGCTCAGAAGCTGATGCAAAACAATGGGGAGCTAAATGGAGCAGTGAGTACCATGCAAAAACTGCAAACACTATGTGCTTCGACCCATAGACTCTAAATAGACTTTACTGATTTGGGTGAAGTCTTACTAAAAAAGTTACTTGAAAGCATGTAATGGGAGAAAGGCTTTTTAATGAATAGCTCGCTGAATGGCTAATTGATAATCATGGGCATACTAATTTATAAATAGACAATGATTTTAGGCTAGAGAAAATTACAAATGTGTGCTGTATCATTATGAAATGTGCATGGCATTTTTGAGTTCATTTATGTGGCTGTGTACTCTACAGTAATAATAGTTCTTAACACTTCTATGTCATTTATTTCCATCTTCAAAGTACTGTAGAAACATTAAGGAATGTGGGCCTGATCCGAAATCCACTGCAGTCAATGGAAAGACTCCCATTGACTTCTCTGAGCTTTGGATCAGGCCATAAATTGCCATTTTAAGGCATAGGCTGTGCAAAGAGCAGGTGAGATGATGCACCGCTCCCATGGGATCACCGTGCTGGAAGAAGACAGTGTCGAAGATGGAAACAAAAGTAAGTGTAAATGCACAATTCCATAAAATGCAGCATGCAGTTCCCTGATCCATTCTGGCACTAGTCCAGCTATCCATGGAGTGCACAGGTGAAGACCCTGGTGATTTTCAGAAATGCCAATAGCATCAGGGGCCCTGGGCTGGGCAGTCTATTTGTTCTGCACCTTGCATAATCATTTGGCCCTGGACAAAGAGAATGCGAAATGCTACCACTCTGAATAAGTGGCATTTTATACCAACTTCATATTGTTGTGACTAGACAAGTTGCAACACTACAGAGAATCAGTACACACACCTGCACACACACACACAGACTCACATCACTCCTTAAGTGTATGGAGCACAAAGTGCAGGACTGTGCTGGCTCCTTTGCCGATGTGCAAAACACCCCTGCTCCCTCTTCCCCACCCCACCCCCCATTGCACAGCTTGGCTCTAATTAATTAACTGATTGCAAATATCTTCTCTATAGAACAACCAAACAATCTTTAGAAAATCAAAGGTACCCAGGGCATTGCCTGTGTTCTTTTGAAAATGAAATACTAACCAAAATAAGCTATTTAGGCAGCTTAAAATAAAATGAACTAAGTCAGCTTCAGTACTGATCTTGACTACATGCTGGGTTTGATCTCTGTGTTTCAGATACCGAGCTTTTTTCATTTGCAAGCTCGTCATGTCCTACATACATCTCTTGAAATGCATCATAATTAGAAGTTGGCTGCTCTGCACGCATTGATGAAAGGTACTTTCCTTGCAGAATTCTCTTCTCTGGCTTTATATTTGAGTGCCGTCTGTGGCTCACTTGGAATTCAAAAGATGTCAGAAAAAATTTCTTTCCCTCTCTGTCAACAAAGCCAGAAGATTCAGTTCAACACTAGTGTTTCATGTGAACACTTTGTCTACTGGATTAAAAGTCTACTAATGGCAGTAAAAAAGCCAGTATTTTACTCCTGTGGATTTTAATGCAGGCTCCATTGACCTCCTCCCCAGCAGGAACAGCTCTATCAGGGCAGAGTGACAGCCAGAGCAGCAGCATAGCAGGCACCCCTCTATTCAGGCTGACTCCTTCCTCCAGAGATTTAGGTTATACTTTCCCCATTCATCAGCAGGGCTTATAAGGCTGGGAATTCTTGTCCCCGTGACTCTCTGCATCTCAGTTACCTTATCTGTTTAATATCTACTTTGAAAAAAAATGAGGTCTATTTATGAAAAGAGCTATGTCAATGCTAGTTGATATTTACTTGTTACTACAGTTAACAAGCAATGTTTGTCATTATTTTATGTGTAGTACCAACAGACCAGGTCACCAGCAACTGAAACTGAAAACAGAAGGGCTAAAGCCCTGTGTTCTACTGCATGAGCTGAAGGTCAGGTGGCTTTCAGCCAAGGCCTTAGAGCAGAGACTTCACTCACCCTAGTAGGAGGTCTCTGTGCACTACATGCTTCCATGGGCTGAGGAAGCACATCACAAGCTTCTGAGACGTTCCAACAGTTCTTGCCAGCCAATGCACCAATTGTACCACCAATAGACCCAGGTCACCAGCACCACGGATTGAACCTGTGGTCATAGGGGCTACATCTACACTGCATTCCACTTTCAGAAGCAGAATACAAATGAGAGAGCTCACAAATGTACATGAAGCACTGATTTACATATCTCACCCCTCATTTGAATATTCTTGTATGATCACACTTCCAGAAGAGGCTTTTCGCAAAGCAAAAACAGCAGTGTAGATGGGGTTCCTTTGAAAACAAACCCATTTTTGAAAGAACCCATCTTCCAATTTTGTTTCTGGAAGAAGGGTTCTTTTGAAAACAGGGTTTGGTTTTGAAGGCACCCAATCTATATGGATGTTTTTGCTTCTGGAAGTGCAATCATGCAAGAATATGCAAACGAGGTGAGAGATATGCAAATACATGCTTTATTTGCATTGTTTGATCTTGCTTATTTGCATCCTGCTTCCAAAAGCAGAATGCAGAATAGACATAGCCCAAGTGCTTGTCATTTGGACTCACTTTAGTCAAGCAGCAGGCATTTCCTTATAGTAAAGGAATCATTAGCACAACTGATGTCTTAGGAGAAATGCATGTCCAGCTCTGTATTTCAGATAAATTGCTGGGCATTAAGTAAATATTTTAACTCACTTTGCATCCATCACACAATTTCTTTTAGACCTATTTAGATTTTAAATACCTTTTTCTTCCTGATGTCCAATCAACAAAGAGTCAAGACATTTTAAAAAAATCTTAGAGGCAGCCTGCGTGTGCGTGCATGCATGCCTACATGCTTCTGTGTAACTGTATCTGCAAACTCTTCCTCCTTAGGGTTACACAGCATTATGCATTTTAACTACTGGCATCTCCCATACCTCATTGCAAACCTGGTGAAAGCTAGTGCTTCAGTGCATTTTGTTTCACACAAATTTAGATGTTGCTGACATGAAGATTAGATATTCTAAAGCTCCCTACTGCTTAAACAGCAATATTTCCTTTCCTGCAGCCTGCCTAAATGTTCTAAACCTCTTCTTTACATCCCACAACTCTCCATGAGATCCTGTTTCCTCCCAGTCCAATCCAAAAGGATGAAAAATGCAGTGAAGTCAATTCTAGCACTTGCATTGCAATATTTGGTGTTCTCTCTAAACCTCAGCTCCTATAGTCAAGTGACTTGCTACGATGCTTGCTAAGAATGGCAGCTTTCATTTTTTTTTAAAGAGGTAAGTTTCTGGCCCTAGTGTTTGCAGAGAATATCACCAGATTGCATGTCTAAAGCAGTGATGGACAGCTCATGGGCCACTCAGTCTCTCAGAGTAATCCGCTGGCAGGTCGTGAGACATTTTGCTGACATTCATGTCCTGCACTATTTGGAGACCTGAGAGATGGGTGGTCATTAGCCTGTCCACTTCTAAGGCCCCTCCCCAAGCCTACAGGGAGAGACCACTGGACGCAGGGACCAACTGATGCCATGGGAAAACTACTGAAAAACAGGGTAGGGGTGAAGGTCACAGCTTAAAATAAAGGAGCCAGAGGGGGACACCAAAAAGAGAACCTCAGACATTGCCCACTGAATACAAGCTACAACAATGTTCTGTCATTCCTCATTCTGGGTTGGAACTGAGGATTGCAGCTTGGCAAAGATTAACTAACCTTCATCACACCTTCCAAATAGCTGTCTGGCAGGCATGGGTCTCCAGAGCTTCCAAGGATTGTGCGGCAAATGGGCACTGTGAGAAGAGGTGGCCAGAACAGCCCTGTGGCCCACAGATCCCATTGTCTGGGAACGGGAAGCTGAAGCCTCTGGAAGCTGTGGCATGGCTGTGACTTCAGATGATCAAGGTTAAGCAAAATGTCTTCCAGCTCACCAGCAGATTACCCTGACAGGCCACAGGTTATCCACCACAGATCTAAAGGTTCAAAACAAAGAAGACTAAAAAAGAATCTCAATTTTATTTATTTAATTTAAAATATCATTATATTTAAGCCAATCTCATGAGCTTGAGGGGCTTCATTCATGATTTGAGGTTGGTAATTCTGAAGATGTAATCGAAAACTAGGGAAAATGACTGCACTGGAAGGGGCAAAGTTGAAATCAAGTACTAGTGCTAATTTGACTTATTCTGTTTCCTATTAAGTCCACTTCCTCAGAAATGTTTTCTAATAATAAACAGGACAGAATATTTCTACACTAACCGTATTCCAGTGTTGCTGTGTTTTTATTTTCAAAAGTTCACCTCCATGTTCTAGCGGCAATCTACGCTATAATTTTATGCTCTGCACATTGGGAGAATTGACACCATATTCATTCCCTTGGACCATTCATTGATGTTTTTCTGAGGACTGTGTACCAGTGCTAACAAAATGGAAGCTTTAGCAGAAGCACAAAAAGGTGGGTCAGACCGAGGACATTTTCTCTCCCTTGTCTAGCATTAGCCTAAGAAGAACAGCAGCACACCTATATTATTTTAATGATTCAAATGTATCCATTTTAGTTATCAGGTATCGTAAAAAGAACACAGCTTTGTCTGAAAAATATGTTTTTAAGAGCCTGGATGGTTCAAAAGATTGCTCACGTCCAGGTCAGTGTTTCTGAATTTACCTTGATTAAAACTGTTTGTCATTTTATGACTGGGATTGTGCCTACCATTTTAGAACTGGGTTTATGACAATGGCTTGTGTCAGAGGAGTGACTGGCCTCCGTCCAATTCCTGCATTGCTTTTTCCTGTCCAGGTTCTTCAAAGGAATTGTCCCTAGTAGTCTTCCATTCCTCACCCTGTGAAATCCATGAGGTTGTCTTGGTATCTTCCAAATTTTGCAGTCCTTGACTAAAGAGAGTTAAAATTTTCTTACATTCAATTTTTTGACAATTTTTCATTGAAATTTCAAATTTAGATAAAGAAGGGTGATCTGAGGGGAATCATGACCAAAATAATCATCCTTTCTGCTTACCATTTATAGGGCTTTTCAAAATTCTGATTAAAGCAAGTAAACTATTGGCATTTTGATGAAAAAAAGGAATAAGGAGCTTTTCACAACAAAAAAAATGCATAAAAAATCCCATTTTTCCCCCAGCTCTATTTAGCCACATCTACATGGGCAGCCTTTGTCTACAGAAGTCATTGTCAACAGAGAAACCTCAGCAGTATCTCTGTCGACAGATTGCATCTAACACAAAAACAGATCAAAGGAGCAAGCTACTCTTTCGATACAGATCAGCCAGGCTGCTCTGCCCTCTCTCAATGGAATGGCTGACCAGAAGCTCTGCAAACAGAGCTGCCTGGGGAACTGGAAGCTCTCTCTGTTGACAGAAGGGTCGACATGGGCATCTGTCAACAAAACACTGTCAACAAAGGCATTACACCTGATCCAGAAGAGGGATAATGCTGCCGACTGAACTGTTGAATTTTGTCAACAAACTCTCAATGGAGCACTTCATCCGTGTAAACGCTCAGTGAGTTTTGCCAACAAAAGCCCAGTTTGGTCAACAGAAAGTGCCTGTGTAGACAAAGCCTTTGTAAAAGTCATCATACCACTTATACCACCTTGGAGAACCGTCTGGTGCTTACCTGAGTCCCCATTCCACACCCCCCATCTCTGAGCATAATTGGCTTCTCATCTCCTTAGTTGTCTCTTACTCACGGAAGAAGCTAAAATAGTGTTGTGGGCTAACAAAGGGCTTAAGAGGATCTTCAGGTGGCCTTACTGAAATTTCTAAGTCTTTCAGAAAAAGTGGTTTATCCCCCATGAGGCTTGTGGAAAGGTAGAGGAGCCCCTCTGATGAGTTAAAGCTTAAGGACTGGTAGCAGCCCTCACTGATTCTCAAAAGGCTCACAGATATTGAGTCTAGGATTCTTAAGCCTTATTGCAAATTCTCCTTTTCTATAAAGTATAGTAGGTCCTTTGAAAAGAAGCCCCTTTGTCTCCCTTTATTCCTGTTTTTCCTTTGGTCCCCAACTTCTACGAGTCTCTGAAATATATTTTCCTCTAGGCCTGAGATGGATATGGGTTGAAGATACGTAGCTGGTGGTGCAGAGGTAAGGTAAGATATTTCCTGTATTTCCATGACCTTCTGAAGGAGAGGAGAACCTCCAGAAAGTTGTATTAAGATATTTGAATTCTTTGTATGCAAGGAAAACGTCTACACATTTAGGCTACGTCTACACATGCACGCTACATCAAAATAAGCTATTTCGATGAATGATGTCTACACGTCCTCCAGGGCTGGCAACATCGATGTTCAACTTCGACATTGGGCAGCACCACATCGAAATAGGCGCTGCAAGGGAACGTCTACACACCAAAGTAGCACACATCGAAAAAAGGGTGCCAGGAACAGCTGCAGACAGGGTCACAGGGCAGACTCAACAGCAAGCCGCTCCCTTAAAGGGCCCCTCCCAGACACAGTTGCACTAAACAACACAAGATCCACAGAGCCGACAACTGGTTGCAGACCCTGTGCATGCAGCATGGATCCCCAGCTACCGCAGCAGCAGCCAGAAGCCCTGGGCTAAGGGCTGCTGCCCACGGTGACCATAGAGCCCCGCAGGGGCTGGAGAGAGAGCGTCTCTCAACCCCTCAGCTGATGGCCGCCATGGCAGACCCCGCTATTTCGATGTTGCGGGACGCGGATCGGCTACACGTGCACTACTTCGACGTTCAACTTCGAAGTAGGGCGCTATTCCCATCCCCTCATGGGGTTAGTGACTTCGACGTCTCGCCGCCTAACGTCGATTTCAACTTCAAAATAGCGCCCAACACGTGTAGCCGTGGTGGGCGCTATTTCGAAGTTGGCGCCGCTACTTCGAAGTAGTGTGCACGTGTAGACATGGCCTTATATTTACAAATGAAAGCTTATGATCACAGATGTCTTTTGATATCCTATACTAAGTTCACTTGAGTAGCTCACCAATGATGACCTTCAAAAGTAATAACTGTTGACAGATTAATCAGCCAAACTTTGATTTTCTGCACTAGCAGTCATTAGGTCTATAAAGGAGACTTGGACTCTGTGTTCCAATGCCTAACTTGTAGGCGCCATGATGCTCAATGGAATTCACAGCCATTTGGTGGACATCAAGGCTCCCTGTATAAAGCCTGGGGAGGATTAGGTGCCTAAAAATATCTTTCCTAGAAGCTGACCACTAAACTAGCCAATGGGAAATGTCAAAGAAAGGGGTGTGGCCTAAATCCCACACCTCAGAAATAGGTAAGTGCGTTAGTCCAGGATGCAGGATGTGAAAAACTGGACAAATATAGTGTGTTCTGCATAACTATAGCTCAGTGCCCTGCTGACTCACCACTTAAACATGGTACAAGTCAAGTGACATTACCACAATGATAAATCTGATCCATATCAACAGGGTAAAAATGCTGAGCCAGTTCTTTGTAGCATAGTGAAGGAATATTGAGGAAATCATTGCCAGATGTGATCATTTTTGAGTGGTGCCTTCTGACAAAATACATATTTTCCATTCTTTATAGCACTGTTTATCTAGACTAGAATTATGATAAACTTTTTCAAATGTTGCATTTTTCCAGAGTTCATGTGGAACAAATTAAAATCAAGTCTCCATAATAAATGACTTAGCAGCAGAGCTGTGAGATGTCCACCTCCCCTTCTCTCCTGCCCACTATCTAGATTCATATTCAGTAAAGATGCTAATAGCTGTGGTTTTGACTTTTGCACTCATGTGTATTGGGAGTGCTGGGGATACCTTCTCTAGTAGGAAAACTAAGAGATGAGGCCCTCTGCCTTAAGTAGGCTTAGTGTCTCCTGGATCAAGCCATCTATGCTACCTCTCCAATAGTACAGAATATGCTCCCCTGAAGGGCTACTGAGCTGTCATGGCCCCAGCTACTCATTGACTCCCCCACCCATTTTAAGACTACTTGTCCAGCTTGTGTTACCAGAAAGCAATCGCTGCGCTGAGGAGAACTTAAGTGTATTTGTAATTGACTCCCAAGCCGGTGACTAAGAGATCGAGAAGACTAATTATAAACTATCCAGGTATTTGTTTGTCTCTATTCACCATAACATCTAAGCATCTTTGCCATGGTGTATGATGCCAGGGCTGGAGACAATCCAGCCTTATATAGGGTAATTTTTCTCCAGAAATAATAAAAGAGGTAAACAAAATAGTCCCTTTGTGTTTCCTCTGGGACGTTGTCTCAGCTGTTACACCAAAATAGACCATAGTTTTATGATTATGGGGCAACAAGAGAGAGCTAAACCGAGGTATGGGATTGCTCCCTTTTCATACTTTTCCTAATAACTGTGGAGAGAGCTTTCCAAAAAGAAGCTGTGGAAAGACAGAAATTACTTATTTATAAAAATCCCATTCAAGAACATCAGCAAATGCCTCTCATAGCTTCAGTTTGCACCATCTCCAGCTTATTTTTTGAGACTGCATCACCTATTGGTGCTTCTGTGGAGCTCTCGGTCCTCAAGATTCTGTGTACCTGCAGGAAGAACTGTTGATAAATGTAATCTGTGGTTTTTATGGATATCTTATTGATAATATACGTGTAATGGAACCTGTTTGCATCAGGGTATATGTGTTGTATATGTGCATGCACTGAATATTGGACCCAGTGTATCTGATAGGAGTGACCCCCAAATTAATCAGATGTCTGATACAGGTACAATGCCTATTCATTTTACTCTGCAGCAGACATTTATAAGTGGACGTCTTCATACTGTTCAGTGCTTTCCCAACAATATATGACCCAATGTGAAGACTACCACTCCAGAGGTGTCATGTGTGTATGAGTGCCCTACAACTGATGCTGCTCATAAGAGCACTTCCACATTCGCCATACACCCCGATTTACCTCCACTGTTATTTCTTATCTTGTGATTCTGTATTGTGTCCTCATTATCCACTCTCTTCCACACTAATAATACACTCCTCAGAAGTGCAGTGGGGCAGGATATCAACAGAGTATTCGCTCAATAGACATTTAATTTTTGACTACAGTCATGGACTTTGTTCAGTGAGCTACCAAGATTTCCCAAGTATCCACTGGGATGTCATCATTCTAAGCTAAATTCTCCAGGCAATCTTAAAATTAGAAAGACTGTAACCTTGTGAGCATTGAACCCCCATGTGTTTGCCTCTCAGAGACTTTCTTTAGCATAAAATATGAAAGCCATTCAAATAATGTGTCCAGCCTGAAGCTGTTGAATTTCTGATGCAGCAGCAGCAGCTGGCAGTTTTATTTGATAATGAACTTGAACAAAGGAATCTTAAGGTCACATTTTGACCCTGGAATTAGCCACCCACCTTAGCAACTGCACAGCACCAGCACTGACTTTGACTCAATCTCAATGTCCACAGTGAAATTCTCACTGTTCAAAGTGGCCATTTCTACATGTCACTTATTCCGAAAGCGGCATGCTAATGAACGGCCCAGAAAATGCTAATGAGGCAAAGATGTAAATTTCCAGCACCTCATTAGCATATAGTCATGTGATTCAGAGTCCAGAAGAAGCTTTTCCGGCTCCAAAATAGCCGTGCACATGCATGGGCCCTGGGGAATCTCCCAGAAAGAAATCCTCCTTCTGGAAGCCCCATTGTTCTGAGAATTTTCAGGAAGACAGGGCTTCTGGAAGGAGGAATTCCTTCTGCGAGATTCCCAGGGGCCATGCTTCTACACAGCTATTTTGGAGTCCGGAAGAGCTTTTTCTCGGCTCCAAATCACATGACCATATACTAATGAGGCACCAGAAATTTACATCCATGCCTCTTTAGCATTTTCTGGGCTGTTCATTAGCATGCTGCTTTTGGAACAAGTGCAACACATAGAAATGGCCAGTGAGGCCCTCTGTCCACAGATTAGCTGAATGTTCCTGGGACAATTTACATAGAAAATCAAGGGCACAACACAATAAACAAATGTGTTTGCTAAACATTAATGACAGGTCACATCTCTAGTGATTAATAATGAAACAAAGGCAAAATGTGTTTAATGCAGAAGAGCAAAACAAAAAAGTTCAGAGCCAGCTACAAACCCCAGATTCCTCAAAGTTTGTTTCCTTCTTGCCTGTATAGATAGTTGCTTGATTTTCATGTTTCTTGACATTTGCTATATTTTACTAGATTTTGGCCTATAACAAAATGTTGGAATAAATCCCTTATATTGCTTCATTTGTTGTACTTTATTTTTAGTTTCTAATGAAAAAAATATAAATACATATGGTATAAATTTGATGCAATTAAAAAGGAGATCTGTGCTTTGCACATATTCTGTTTCCCATTACGAGTGGATTAGGAAGAACTTTCTGTCAAATCATCAACCTGTATTTTGCTGGCTGAGTAACTTTTTGTTTTGTAGGCCAAGCTGCATAGTAGATGCTGTGGAAATGTCATCACTCTACTGTTTATAGTCTTCCTAACGTGAATAGCTAATATGTTTAACACATTCATGTTACAGGACAAATTAAGTCTGTCAGAGTGACTCTCACCTCTATATAAAGGAAGTTCTAAACATATAAGGGGAAATTTTTCTGTCAAAATCCGTTAGCTTGCTGAGAGGAGAGGAATTCCATGTTTCTTTGAAACCTTTCAGAGACTTCTATACCTGGTAGCTGTAGACCTATATAATATAAACATTGTTTAGAACTCTATATAAAAATATAAATTTACCACTACAATTCAACATAAAGCAGGAAGGAGGCATAGGTCTTTGCTCATTATTATCAAGGACATTTTTGCATTTGGAGGGACTCAGGGCAGATTATCCAGACTTATAAAAATTCCACAAAGGGGTAGCTAGCCGTATGTGCTAGATACTCTTCACATATAAAACACCCTCAAAAACAATACTCCAGTATAACCTTACTGCACTGTGGTATAACTCACTGAGAAACTGAAAAATTTATATGCCCCATCCAACATTTATTGGGGACAGTGCCCTTCCTCTGAAACATCAGGGATGGCAATGGCTAAAGGTGGGACAGTGGATGGGATGGCTCAGGGCTCTGAAGTGACACTAAGCATTTTTTCTCTCAGACTGCATCTACACTCTGCGCTAGAATCAACTTTATTAAAATCGTTTTTTTAATGCTGGGTTTTATAAATTCAAATTTAAGCATCCTCGCCTTCCTACAGGCTCCCCACAGATTTGACTTACTGCTCCCACGCATAAGTCATCAAACGTAGAGTGTAGCAGCAGGGTATTGTGGGAGCTTATCCCACAGTTTCCTGAGTCCACAGCATTCTGGGTATTTTCGTTGGTGCAACATGGGAAAAAAATGACCTGTAAGTGGCTGCAGGTCTCTGACCACATCTTCCTTTCACTTCCCTTATTCCCATGCCGTGTAAATCATACATCCCTTTTTCCAGGCGGAATCATAGAATCCTAGAATTCTACGGCTGGAAGGGACCTCAGGAGGTCATCTAGGCCAGCCCCCTGCCTAAAGCAGGATCAAGCCCAACTAAATCATCCCAGCCATTACTATGTCAAGCCAGGACTTAAAAACACCTCGGGATAAGGATTCCTCCACCTGTCTCAGTAACGCATTCCAGTGCTTCACCGCCCTCCTGGTGAAAGAGATTTTCCTAATATCCAACCTATTCCTCTCACTCTATAACTTCAGGCCATTCCTCCTTGTTCTGCCACCTGTCACCATTGAGAACAGTCTCTCTGGATCCTCTTTAGAGTCCCCCTTCAGGAAGTTGAAGGCTGGCTATCAAATCATCCTTCACTCTTCTCTTCTGCAAACTCAATAAGCCCAAATCTCTCAGCCTCTCCTCATAGGTCATGTCCTCCAGCCCCTTAATTATTTTCATTGTCCAGAACTGGATGCAATACTCCAGATGAGGCCTCATCATTGCCAAGTAGTGGGGAATGACACCTTCTCCAGATCTGCTGGAAATGCTTCTCCTGCTTGTATAAGTGATTTGCTTTTTATACAGGACTTTGGGTAGATAGGAAAGGTAGCAAAGCAGTTAGAGCATTCACTTGCTGATCCTGTGGCTATGAGTTCAATCACTACTTGGGCTGGTTAGGTACAAATAGGTCTTGAAACAAAAAACTATCCAGCCTGCTGAGAGGTCCTGCTGTGAGTGTGGGGAGCTGGACTCAATAGACAAAGCATGAGAATCAGAAGGGTTTAAAAAAAAGATTTCAGGCTTCCCAACAGACAGATTTTTTCAGAACAGGATGCTGGAGCACATGTAGAAGTATAGGGGCTGAGGACAGAAATTCATGGGGGTTATACTGCAGCTTTGCTATTGGCCCTGAATAGGAGGTAGCGTATAGCTTTTCCACTCTACAAGCAACCTGGAGAATGAACTGTGACTTAGGGCTGATCTAAACAACAGCTGTGTAAGATTAAGGCTTGGAGCTGGATTTAGACCTCCTGGCAAAAAAGATGCTCAGAACAATAATTTTCTCTCAAAAGCCAGTGCACACGGGCGTTACATGGAAAATACAAATGGCTCATTAAAACAGTTATGGTTCCTTTTCTGTCAAAGCCCAACCACTCTAGTGACAACGTTTTTTTTTTTTTTTCCTTGGGAGAGCATTTTCAATGTTTTTCATAAGGTCTTTCCACTCCAGCTCATTGAGCTGGAATGGATCAACCCTTAACTCTGAAAACTAATTCAGCCCAAGGCAAAGCCCATTGAAATGAATGGGATTGTGGTTCCTTTGGTCACTACAAGCCTTACTTAGGTAACTGTGGTAACTGTAAAGCTAATACAGTTATTTCAATGGCCTTTGCATCAAGCCCATATTGAATGTCTGGCCTCTCAACTTTTGATAGCACTTTGTATCCGCCAAGGGAGACTTCCCCTGTTTGCCTGTAAGGCTCCCGAATAGCAACCACCCTCCAAATATCTTAGCTGCTGAGGGAGACTTCCCCCCCAGTGAACTACAAAGCCCCCAAATAGCAGCCAGCCCCTGAATATTTTAGCTGCTGAGGGGACTTCTCCACAGTCAGCCACAAGGACCCTGAGTAGCAGCCAGCCCCAGGTTCAGCACATCCTTTTACTAGTTCAAGGTCAAGCCACATGATGTGGCTGGGTGTGGGAAAGTTCCAGACTGCACGGTGCCTCAGGAGGAGGGAAGAGAGGGAATGCAGGGGGACAGGACAAAATGTAAATGGCTGAACAGAAGTTTCTCAGCCTCTCATGAAAGCACAAGCCCCACCCACAGCCTAGCTACCACATGGTGCAGGGGGCAGTGGCTGGCGCCAGGTAGCGCAGAAGAAAAAGACAGCTAGCAGAGGTAGCCACAGAACCTCAGACCCCACAGCCACACTAATAGCAAAGAAAGAAAGGAGTTTTTCATCCTCTCATGCAAGCATAATCCTACAGCCACAGGCTTCCAGGTGCTGAATTGAAACGGTCTTCCTGTCGCCTAATTCCCATGCACCTGAGAGCAGTGGGGATTGAAGAGGCCAGAGCGGAGAACTGTGGGGCATTGTGGGGCACGTACAGTATATCTCTGGAGGCTAATGCGTTTAATTTAAAGACATGGTGCTTCCACAATAGCCTTCATTTGGAATTTGAGATTCGACCTGAATGCTACAGCTGTCAGCTTCCAACAATGTTATGATATTGATATTATATCAATTTTAATGCTCCGCAAATCAAGCTATAGTGAAGACAGGCACTTTGGACAATTGAGCTAAATGCCTTGTTTGGTTTTATCTGATAGTGTAGCTGCAGCTTCAGATAGTTGGCTGGCTAGTTCTTGCTCACTTATTGAGCTTCTAGTTGATGGCCAGAAGTCCCCTCAGCAGCTAAGAGGTAGGGTTGGAAAATAAATTTCTCCCAGGTCTTGTGGGATTTTGCCTTCTCTGGTAGCATGGAATGTAGGTCCTCTGCTTAAATTTTCTGGATATGTCTCAGTCAATCCCCTGCTATTTAGGGATCTTGAGCTCTGGTTTACCTTGGTCTGTCTTATTCTGTGCCTGTGGTACATCATACCTGGGTGTATTCTGGGGTATAATATTTTGGTCTAATTCTGGCTGTTGTTCCTTTTATTCAAAGGCCAACTGTTTCTAAACAGCAGTCACACATGTAACTGGTTTGGTGCACCTGTACAAGGGCGGGGGGGGGTGCTTTCCTCATGGCACACATACACAGTATTATTTGGTTATATTTATAAGTGTCTTCCAAACCACTAAAAACAAACCAGAGTTTTCTCCTTGGCCATGTCTTGCACACCCAATTAAAAGAGTTATGATACAGAGAATCATAGAATCTTAGAACAATAGAGCTGAAAGAGACCTAAAAAGCCATCAAGTCCAGCCCCCTGCCCTAGGTAGGACCAAACCCATCAGATCAGCCCAGCCAGGGCTTTGTCAAAGAGAGACTTAAACACCTCCAGGGATGGAGACTCCCCTGCTTCCCTGGGTAAACCATTCCAATGGTTCACCACCCTCCTAGTGAAAAAGTTTTTCCTAATGTTCAACCTGGACCTTCCCAACCACAACTTCAGATCATTGTTTCATATTCTGCCATCCGTGACCACTGTGAACAGCCTCTCTCCAGCCTCTTTGCAACTTCCCTTCAGTAAGTTGAAGGCCGTTGTCAAAACCCCCCCTCAGTCTTCTGTTCTGCAGGCTAAATAGTCCCAATTCCCTCAACCTTTCTTCATAGGTAATATGCTGCAGACCCCTAATTATTTTGGTCGCCCTCTGCTGGACCCTCTCCAGTGTGTCCACATCCTTGCTATAATTGGAGGCCCAGAACTGGACACAGTACTCCAGATGTGGCCTCACCAAAGCCGAATAAAGAGGAATAATCACTTCTCTGGATCTACTGGCAATGCTCATCTTGATGCAACCTAATATGCCATTAGCCTTCTTGGCTACAATGGCACACTGTTGATTCATGTCCAGCTCCTCGTCCACTACAACTCCCAGGTCCTTTTCTCTAGAACTAACACTAAGCCAGTCGGACCCCAGCCTGTAACAATTCTTGGGATTCTTCCGGCCCAAGTGCAGGACTCTGCACTTGTCCTTATTGAACCTCATCAGATTTCTTGCAGCCCAGTCTTCCAATTTGTCTAAGTCACTCTGAACCCTATCCCTATCCTCCAGCGTATCTACCTCTCCCCCTAGCTTAGTGTCATCCACAAACTTGCTGAGGGTGCAGTCCAGCCCCTCATCCAGATCATTGATAAATATGTTGAACAGAACAGGGCCCAGAACTGAACCTTGGGGCACTCCACTAGAAACCGACTGCCATCCTGACATGGAGCCATTGATCACTACCTGCTGGGCCTGACCTTCTAGCCAGCTTTCTATCCATCTTACCGTCCATTTGTCCAATCAACATTCCTTTAACTTACTGACAAGAATATTGTGGGCAACTGTATCAAAAGCTTTGCTAAAGTCAAGTTAAATCACATCCATTGATTTTCCCCTATCCACAGAGCCAGTCATCTCATCATGCAAACTAATCAGATTGGTCAGGCATGACTTGCCCTTCATGAATCCATGCTGACTATTCCTGATCACTTTCCCCTCCTCCAAGTGCCTCAAAATGACTTTCTTAAGGAACCCCTCCATGATTTTTCCAGGGACTGATGTAAGACTGACCTGCCTATAGTTCCCTGGATCATCCTTCTTCCCTTTTTTAAAGATGGGCACTCCATTTGCCTTTTTTCCAATCATCTGGAATCTCTCCTAATCTCTACAACTTTTCAAAGATAATGGCCAAGGGTTTGTCAATGACATACGCCAACTCCCTCAGAACCCTCGGATGAAGTAGTTCTGGTCCCATGGATTTATGTATGTTTAGCTTTTTTAGATAGCTCTTAACTTGTTCTTTCCCCACCAAAGGCTGTCCACCTTCATCCCACAGTGCATCACTTACCGGATTAGTCTGGGAGCTGTCCTTGTCCGTGAAGACAGAGGCAAAGAAAGAATTAAGAATTCAACTTTCCCTACATCATTAACAATGAAATGCTTTTACTATTGGTTCCTAAATTATTTCACCATCATACCCCCGCAATATTCATTGCTTCAGTCCGCGCTTGGATCATAAACCACCAAAACTATTAAGTCAATGTGCATTTTACCTCAGTAATTTCTAAACAATTAATTAATAATAAAATAATATTTAGCCTTTATGTGGCATCTTTCTGCTGAAGAATCTAAAGTGATAGATATAGATATAGATATAGATATAGATATACACACACACACATCATCATCATCAATCATCATCAACAACCATGGGCTCAGCACCCGTTGGTGTCTGATGCCTCCCTCACTATTTCCTTCCATCTTTTCCTATCCAATGTGGAATGACTTAGTTTCTATAGACTAGCTCTGCACCAATCTACTATATCATCTACCCATTCTCTGTGGGGTCGTCTTCTCTTATTCTAACTTTCCATTATGCTGAATACCAGGGTCTTGATTTTTCATTCTTCATTCATTCTGCAGATATGCCCTAACAGCTGTAACTTGCATTGTACAACCTTCTGCAATATGTTCTCCTTTGACTATATCTTTTTATATAATTCCTTGTTGGTGACCTTCTGCATCCACCCTATTCTCAGGATCTTTCTATAACAACTTCTCTCAAACACCAATACCTTTTCTTCGAATTTTTCATTATCGTCCATGTATCACATCCATACAACATGCTGCTGAATATGCACATTTTCAAGATGCTCAGCTTCATTCCTAAACTAATTGCTTTGCTTTTCCAGATCTCACCCATCACCTTCAAACTCATGCTTGCTTTTGCTATTCTAGTTGCTATTTCCTTCTTACAGTCTAGATCATACATTATGTTTCTTTCCAGATATGAGAACTTCTCTACATTCTCTAGTTCAATCCCATCTACACTGATCTTCTTTCCTATTTCCTTATCTTCAAATACCTTTATTGGGGAAGGCACCTAATGAATGGACAAGATCCATGCTAGTGACAATACACAAGAAAGGAAACACAATAGAGTACAAGAACTACAGAACAATTGCCCTAACAAGTCATCTAGGCAAGGTGCTGATGATGATACTGATGGAGAGACAAGACCACAGATAGAAGAATGTCTAGCGGACAAACAAGTGGGATTCAGGAAAGATAGAAGTACCATACAGCAGATATTGGCACAAAGATTGGTAGTGGAGATAGCTTGACAAAAGAACAAAAACATCTACAAATGTTTCAACAATTTCACAAGGCATTTGACAGTATAGATCAGACTTGGGCAGTGTTGGAGTCATAAGGAGTAGATAGCAGACATACAGTTATTGAAGGATATCAATGACAATACAGAGGCAGCAGTGAGAAAGTGCAGAGAGTTGGGAAGTTGGTTTTGAATGAGTAGAGGTATGAGACAGGGACATCTGATAGCGCCAAGAATCTTCGTCATGCATCTAGAAAGAGTGATAGACAAGATCCAGGAAGAGGTAGAAGGGATATCTGTGCATGGGATGAGAATCAACAACTAGAGGTTTGCAGATGATATAGTTCTCATTAAAGAAGATGAAAAGAAGCTAGCGAGAACAGTTTAGGTGCTAAATGAGGAAGGGAAGTGGTATGGACTTATTATGAACATCGATAAAACACACATACCTGAGAAGTAAATACTATTTCTAGAGCTCAGAGTGGTAGCTCTGTATCTTCAGAAAACAAAAAAGCAGTCATGCAGCACTTTAAAGTGCTTTAAAGTCTTTAAAGTGTTACATGCCTGCTTTTTTATTCTTATTTTTCTTTCTAGAGCTGGTAAGAAAATGGGCTTTTTTCAATGAGAAATTTTTTAAACAAATATATCAAACAAAAATATCTTTATCAACCAAAAATACTGCAAATATTTAAGAAAAATAGATGCTGTCCATGAAAATGTTTGTTTAGTTGAAAACCCAGTTTTCCATTGTAAAAAAGTTCTGACTGAAATTTGACCAGTCCTAATGAATTCCTTACAAACAAGAAAACCAGAATTCAGCCAGGTCAAGTGACCTTTCTAAGATCACAGACCAGGCTAGAGGCAGCATGTGGATTAGAACCATGAGTCTGCCCTGCTGTTTATTTATACTATCCATTAGACAACACGAACGACCAAGAGCCAAGGTATTTTAAATGGAGCACTACTAGTAGTATTATTAATTAGTGTCTCCCCTTCCCAGAGAAACTTTGGGTGGAGTGGAAATTTTTCAGTGCAAATTTTTCTTCGCTTTAAGATAACGAGAACATTTTCATTGCTTTAATGGATAATGCAAATTATGTGGATAAAAAGGACATTCAGTTACATTGTTAAGGATTAAAGACAGAGTTTGGTGGAGATAGGCATTCTCAAGTTACACAGTGTTGTACACAGCCACCAGTTTAGGGCGCCTGAGGGAGAAATTAGTCTTTGACAGACTTATTCCTTAATTACCCACCACAGAATTGTTGTAACCTTCCTCTGGCCACAATCAGACACAGACTGTGAGACTATATGGACTGCTGATCTGATTGTGTGTGGTTATTCTTACGAGAGTAATTTTCAGTTGAAGCACATATTGACTGCCCATTCTTCAGACTAGTTTTCTTTACCCACCCTTTTGCTTCTAACTGAGAATACTAATGCAGCATCAGACAACAGCACTCCAAGGGGCATCACCAACAGGAGCTGTAAGAAGGGTGTCTGAAGTTACTCAGCTGAAACAGGGGATTTCCTACTGAGTCCATTTCAGAGGAGTTGGGTGGAGGGAAAGAGAAGCACATCAGTCAAAATGTTTCAGGCCAGGCTAGTTGCCATGCCAACAAATTGTTCTGATGTTGGAATGTATCATTTACGAAGTGAGGTTAGTGAAATAGCACAATGGATATATTCACTTTAGTGTTGGTGCTTAGAGATGACAATACATTTCTTTCCTCTGACAAGTATCGTGAGATCATGCATAAGATATCAGGGAATAAGTGAGAAAAACAACAGTGCAAAGGAAACAACAACTATTGTCTCCAAAACAGACAATAAACATCTTACCCGATTCTCAAGGTGTCTGCAATGAATTTGATATCTATGCAAACTGAGTGTCATTCACTTTGGTTATCATGATTCAGAAAATATGGCAGGTGGCAGGAAGCACGTGGCATGATTTCAATATGCCTGCAATGTTATCCTGGATTTCTGCCTCCATATTGTTATGGAAATATGGGTTTGAAGATGAATATGTGTAACTTGAATATGCTTTATGCAAAACAGGACAACTAACCTCTTGTTCAAGAGCTTGAGCACATTCTATTTGTAGTCATGTATCTTTCTTGTATGTAACGTTAGAAATATGAAGCGTAAACCTGTTTCTTAAGCTAGGTCGTCTAAGAAAAGCCATTAATGGTATTTAAGAAATTTAATGTCCCAGTGCTCAAGACAAGAATCCGTGAATAGTGTTTTTTCCTGTAAACCTAAATTGTGTTTGGTCCTACAATGACAGGTCACCATGACACGTGGTGCTGGAAACCATCTTGTATTTGATATTTTCCTCTTTAGTGGTGGGAGTCTAACTTTCTAAATTCCTTGTAACAACTTACCTGGAAGAGGAGGTCGATCTTTCATTAGTTAAAGACTTTAAATCGTAGAATCATAGAATACTAGGACTGGAAGGGACCTCGAGAGGCCATCGAGTCCAGCCCCCTGCCCCAATGGCAGGACCAATACTGTCTAAATGATCCCTGATACACATCTATCTAACCTGTTCTTAAATATCTCCAGCGACAGAGATTCCACAACTTCCCTTGGAAATTTATTCCACTGTTTGACCACCCTGACAGTTAGGAACTTTTTCCTAATGTCCAACCTAAACCTCCCTTGCTGCAGTTTAAGTCCATTGCCTCTTGTTCTATCCTCAGAGGCAAAAAAGAACAAGTTTTCTCCCTCCTCCTTATGACACCCTTTCAGATACCTGAAAACCGCTATCATGTCTCCCTCAATCTCCTCTTTTCCAAACTAAACAAACCCAATTCATTCAGCCTTTCTTCATAGGTCACATTCTCTAGACCTTTAATCATTCTTGTGGCTCTTTGCTGGGCCTTCTCTAATTTCTCCACATCTTTCTTGAACTGCAGTGCCCAGAACTGGACACAATACTCCAGCTGAGGCCTAACCAGTGCAGAGTAGAGTGGAAGAATGACTTTTCGTGTCTTGTTCACAACACACCTGTTAATGAATCCCAGAATCATGTTTGCTTTTTTTGCAACAGCATCACACTGTTGACTCATATTTAGCTTGTGGTCCACTATAAACTCTAGATCCCTTTCTGCTGTAGTCATCCCTAGACAGTCTCTCCCCATTCTGTATGTGTGAAACTGATTGTTCCTTCTCGAGTGGAGCACTTTGCATTTGTCCTTATTAAACTTCATCCTGTTTACTTCAGACCATTTCTCCAATTTATCCAGATCATTTTGAATTATGACCCTATCCTCCAAAGCAGTTGCAACCACTCCCAGCTTGATATCATCTGCAAACATAATAAGTGTAATTTCTATGCTAATATCTAAATCATTGAGGAAGATATTGAAGAGAACCGGTGCTAAAACAGACCCTGAGGAACCCCACTTGTTACACTTTTCCAGCAGGATTGAGAATCATTAAGAACTACTCTCTGAGTACTGTTATCCAGCCAGTTATGCACCCACCTTATAGTAGCCTCATCTAAATTGTATTTGCCTAGTTTTTTGATAAGAGTATCATGCGAGACCGTATCAAATGCTTTACTAAAGTCTACGTATACCACTTCTACCACTTCTCCCCATCCACAAGGCTAGTTATCCTATCAAAGAAAGCTATCAGATTGGTTTGACACGATTTGTTCTTTACAAATCCATGCTGGCTGTTCCCTATCACCTTACCACCTTCCAAGTGCTTGCAGATTATTTCTTTAATTACCTGCTCCATTATCTTTCCTGGCACAAAAGTTAAGCTGACTGGCCTGTAGTTTCCTGGGTTATTCTTATTCCCCTTTTTATAGATGGGCACTTTTCCAGTCTTCTGGAATCTCTCCTGTCTCCCATGATTTTCCAAAGATGATAGATAAAGGCTCAAATATCTCCTCTTTCAGCACCTTTAGTATTCTAGGATGCATTTCATCAGCCCCCAGTGACTTGCAGACATCTACTTTTTCTAAGTGATTTTTAACTTGTTCTTTTTTTATTTCAACATCTAACCCTACCCCTTTCCCACTAGCATTCACTATGTTGGGCATTCCTTCATCAGACTTCTCAGTGAGGACCAAAACAAAGAAGTCATTAAGCATCTCTGCCATTTCCAAGTTCCCTGTTACTGTTTGTCCCTCCTCACTGAGCAATGTCCCTACCCTGTCCCTGGTCTTCCTCTTGTTTCTAATATATTTATAAAAAGCCTTCTTGTTTCCCTTTATGCCTGTAGCTAGTTTGAGCTCATTTCGTGCCTTAGCGTTTCTAATCTTGCTCCTGCATTCCTGTGTTGTTTGCCTATATTCATCCTTTGTAATTTGTCCTTGTTTCCATTTTTTATATGATTCCTTTTTTATTTTGAGATCATGCAAGATCTCCTGGTTAAGCCAATGCGGTCTTTTGCCATATTTTCTATCTTTCCTAAGCAGCGGGATAGCTTGCTTTTGAGCTCTTAATAATGTTCCTTTGAAAAACTGCCAACTCTCCTCAGCTGTTTTTCCCCTCAGTTTTGCTTCCCATGAGACCTTACCTACCAGCTCTCTCAGATTACCAAAATCTGCCCTCCTGAAAACCATGATCTCTATTTTGCTGTTTTCGCTTCTTCCCTTCCTTAGAATTGTGAACTCTATGATTTCATGATCACTTTCACTGAAGCTGCCTTCCACTTTCAAGTTCTCTACCAATTCCTCCCTCTTTGTTAAAATCATATCTAGAACAGCTTTTCAAATCATTACTGGATATCTTTCTAAAAGATATGCTCTAGCATAACCAGCCATTATCAGCTTGAAGCAGTAATTATTGGTGCAATTCTGTGACCTGTGTAATGCAGGAGGTCCTGCTATGTGACCATAATGGTCCCTTCTGGCCTTAAAAGCTATAAATCCCTATTAAAATTATTTATTTTAAGAGTCACCCATCAATTGAACAAGTTTTGAATGCATGATTAAGCCAAAAGAAGCCAATTACCTGAACTTCAAAGAGTCAATTTAAATTTCACACTTCAGAATAAAATAATTTACTGTGTGGAAGTGCTCATTATATTTATTTAGTCCATGGAATAAGGCATTGTTTTCACCAGCTACGATAACATCTAAAACAATGGAGCAGATTTTGATTTTAGTTTTATCAGTGTACATACAAAGTAATTCCTGTGCTGGCAAGCAAGCTATTTGGAACTTACAAGTGTGTAAATGAGATCAGGATGTAGCCTAATATAATGTACAAAATAGTACTCAAAATATCTAATAGGCCTCCTAGTGTTCTAACATAACAGAGGTGAATCATTCACCCTGCTGCAGGAATTACTGGAGGGAAATCCTCCGGCGTGGGTCTTGAAGACAAACAGACTAGATAATCACAGTAGTCCCTTATGGTTTAAAATCTTAAACATTACAATTAGTCAACTACTTTTGCTCTACTGTAACCCAGAGCATTAACTATGAAAACACTGGACTTGAAAGACATGTTTCTTTATGTTGGTTTTTTATTGTTGTTGTTCAGCATGATTGTGCTCTGGAATAATGATAGCAGCATCGGTCACTCAGTTTAATTTTGTATTCATTGTTATATGTCAGCCAAAGGCTGAAATTCTTTCTGACATTTTTATCAGACCTGTCTCAGATAAATGCTAATTGAGTTATGCCTGGATAAACAGCAAATGAAGACTTCAGAATTTGATCTGGTTTATGTATGATGAGCATTAGCCTAGGCTAAGGAATGCGGTATGTATGACTATTAGACGTGTGAGAATGAAAAGATGTGGGTAGAAGTGATATAATGGTGTAAAACTTACGAACTCTGGAAGGGCCTGTTGAATTGCTAAGAGCCACCCAGAAGGATGGTTCAAAAGTCAGCTGCAGGAGGGAGGCCATCGGAGCAGAGCTGTAGAAACTTGCCATCTGGAGATGTTTTGACTTGGGCTGGTTGAAATTGCCAAGAAAGCTTGTGCCAGACCCCGGAGGCTGATCCATCATGGATGACAGAGTTCCAGGCTCCTGAGAGCTCAGCCCGGGGGAATATCAGACTCTGAGCCGCATGAAAAAGAAGCCTGTATGGGTGTATGAAATAAGATTTCCAGCGATTGAAGAGAACTGTTGGCATTGCCAGATGACCCATGCTGGAGTTCATAAATAGGTTTTAATTATAAATAACAAATTTTATGTTGGTTACTTCAGTTCAGAGTGGAGCTGTGGTGAATAGGGATTTCTGCAGCAATCTTCAAAGTACACCTACCATAGCTTTCAGGGGACCTCTGATCCTAGATATGGGTCCTTGTAACAAAGAAGTAGAGGGACAGATACCCTGAGTTAAAATTTCCAAGTGGGAAGTTTGATGGTGGTCACGGGTATCCAAGGAAGGAAACCCAGGGCTGTGGGAAATCTGGGTTTATCACAATATGGAATGAGAATGTCAGGTTAAAACTGTAATTGAGAAACATATGGTATGCTTGTCACTTATAGCCTGCAATAGCAACAGAGTGACTAATAAAGGCTGACATATAGTATCTGCGTGGATATATTTGAAAGTCTGAAAATGGATTCCGCAAGTGCTTGCATAATTCTTGTGTCGACTATGAAATTATTATAATTGTGCGACTGTAAACAGGATACATGTCATATGTTTGGGTTTAGGTTTTGGGCATATTCTGTTCGGCAGAATGTAGCTGTGAGCCATGTCCGATGTGTGATGTAGGCACTGAGCTCTGTGTACTGAAGTTGAAGACAACAAAAGTAGAGACACTTAGAGCCTATGGCAAAAAGATAACATATGCTAACAATCCCACTTACTGCAAAGTGAAACATAATGGTAAAGCTATCCTGAAAAAATCTGTATTACCAGTTACATATGATGTAGTGGTTGAACTTTTTTCCTAGATGAGTAATAGCAATTGTTACATCTATTTGAGGTATTGAGCAATTTACAAGTAGTTAAAAATACAAACAAAGTGACAGTTTTGAAATTTACACATGCTTTGGTTCCATCATATGCTTTTCATTATTGCGCAGAGCTTTGAAGAATGGAACCAATAAAGATAATGTTCAGTCACGTGTTGTACAAATTGTTTACTGTACTTGATACAATGATTTGGATAAAGCGCTTCGCACTGAGAAAGATTAATCTGCTTAAACCAAGAAAACTCATATCTGATCTTCCAGATGAGGTGTTAAGAGGGAACACATTTCTTATTTTCCCTGAATTAGTTTATAGTCAGAAATGTACCTTTTAAAGTAACCATGATGAAATCCCATGCTAGAAGCTGTTCTGAGAAAAACTTGAATACTGTCTAACAAAGCTGGTTGAATATTACAAAATAAATTGTGCATATTTTCATGAAATAGCAAATTTACTTTACTTATGGAATTATATTATTCTTTAGGCATACATGTCTGCCAAAGCCTGTAAGTGGTAGGTATGTTTAAAGAAATATTCTTTACAGACCTTTGGCCAACAGCTAATTCAGTGAAAAATTTCTTGGCCTCCTCATAGTATAGAGTCATTGTCTTCATCATTCTTATTTCATTGCCCATCACCTCATTCAACTGGTGATATTTTAAATCTTCCCCACACATGCCTCCATTCTTTTGGGCAGCCAACTAGAGTCCGCCCTTAGAAGGGTCAAAATAATAAAGGGAATAAGACACACTAAAATTATGGAGGGCAATATGAATTAATGCTTGAGAAGAAATAAAACTGTGAGTGGATGCAAACCAATAGATTGGGACTTCCTTGAGGGATGATGGAAACACTTTACTGTAATGACCCAATTATATAATTCTTAATTCAGTGAAAATCCTATAAAAGTCCTTAAAATATCCCCATTAACACCAAATGAGCTCATCATGATTAATATTAAAACAGTTGCCAAAAAATTTAGAAATGATTAAGTCTTTTATCTCAAGTAATAAATTTGTAACATCCTATATATAATAAGGCAAAAAAAAACTTAATTCTAATTTTACTCTTCCTCATCTATTTTTGTCCCTCTCCTTCCCCCTCCCACTAAATCAGCTCCAGTAACATATGTTTTCCCCTCCCCCCAAACCTTAAGGATGGCACTAGAAATTACACCACAAATTTAGGTCCCTAAACTTAGAGCACCTAAAGTCATATTTAGATATGTAAAGAAAATTAAGGTGCTAGATTGTGAAACCAAAACTCCAAGTAATTAAAAGCTCCCCATTAACTTCAATGGGCATTGGATCAGGCCATAAATCCAGAATGAAGTACCCAGCTTTAAGGCACCAGTATTTGAAAATGTTGGCAAAAGTCTCAGTGATGCCACAGAGTTTTCCTCCCATGGGTTTCAAAAAGAACATGGGGCAAGACTTTCAAAATTGCCCACCAGATTCTGGCTGGCCATGCCTGGCTGTGTACATTGATGAAAATGGTCTAAAGACTATTTGCATGTCTACACAAGAGCTAGCCACAGTGTGTTTGAGCAACAAAGTAATTCCAAGTTTGCATTGCCCCATCTCCGAAGTGAAGTGTGGAGGGAACTGGGATAGGTTGAGGGCAGGGCCTGGACCTTGTCCTTTCCCCGTCCCGGTCAACCAAGCTTATTGGGCATTAGGAGAGGACACACACTGGATCCATAAGCTTTGCTGTGTTGCCACTGCAGCCTACATTCCAGTAGACCACCAACAGGAATTTGTGCTGTCAGCTGGAATTCTGGCTTGGTCTTCTGCAGCAACTTAATACCTCTATACACAGACTTGCTCTGACGCTCTCTCACAGCATACCAGTGTACGTTAAAGATACAGCCTCCCACTATGTGCGAACAAAAAGCAACTACAGTACTACAAATGCAGATTCAAAAGGCAATTTACTTTCCTCAGAAAAGACCCTCATTTTTTCTCCACAACCTGTCAATCTCAGAACGTCGGGAGCAAAATGAATGTCAAGGGTTCAGCCATTTCCCATTGCTGGCTCAAAAAACTACAGGCATATCGGCTTCTTCTGATCTCACTGGTGTCTGGGGTGTCTGAGGTGCATATCGCCAGGGTGTTCAGATGTCTTCTTCTGAAAAGAAAATGTGCAGACTACTTATGCTCAAGGAGACTTTAGTTGCAACCTCCCATTTGCTGCGTGAGGATATTAGCAGTCCTGCATTTCCTACAAGAAGGGATTGCTATTATCCCAAATTCTCCATTGTTGTGCTCTGTGTAGATTGGTTGTTGCCCTGATTGCATTTCACCTGCGCTATGCACACTCTGGTTAAAGATTTATTTTTCTTTAGGTTTGATATGTACTATGTACATGTAAAATAAAATTGCTCTGGGATGACCCAAACAGTTCTTACTCACTTTTACCAAATCCTATTTCCTGTCATAGAAGTAACTGGGAGATTTGTCTGAGTAAGGACTGAGTGCAAAATGTCCAGGCTTCAGGATTTGGCCCCAGATTATCAATCTATATCTGCATGCTACACTGATATAGAGAGTGGCATGCTGTGCCCTGTGCTCAGAGGTCATTGTGCAAAGAAACAAAGCGCGCAACAGCATAAGTGACTGCAGCCGGCCTTTGGAACCTCGTCAAGCAGTTGTTGTTTTCAGGCTGTGTAACATACACTCGTTAGCTTTGATCAAGCAGGATGGGCTAGTCTCCTCCCCTTACCCAAATAAATACTTCAGGTCCTGAGAGGGTACGGAGATTTCCAGCTCAGAGTATAAATTCAGCCTTCATGCTCGTCTGTAGCTGCAAAGGGAGAACAGGTGCTAGCAGCAGCATCCCCAGGCAGCAGACAGCAAAGCTGCATTCCTTATCCTCCCCTGAATGCAAGGCTCACTCCCTGTCAGTGCCTGTAGGGATCTGATCTACAGTTGTATGCCGTGTTGTTCTACCTGTGCTGGCCTCATGATATGAGAGAAATAATGTAGGTGAGGTAACATTTTTATGGACCGGCTTCTGCAGGCAGAAGGGATGAGCTTTGGAGATTCACAAGCTGTTCATCGGGGTGAATGAGGTAACCTGAGTGTTTGAGCTAAACGCAAGTTGGGACAGACCATTAAACAAAAGCCAAGAGGTTCACATAGGCTCTACGAGACCACCTGAAATGAACTGGGCAGCTGAGAGTTAACCCATTGTTTGCACCATACATGAACCCTTTATCACTGAACAGTCTTCATACTGGCCACTGTGGGAGACCATAAATCTGACCCAACATTCTTTTCTGTTTGACAATCTAACTCTTGATTGCCTGCTTCATTTTCCAGGATATGGGAAACCTTTATGTTTACCAGGCTGTCCTAACTTGTGTTTATTTCTGCCAGCCATAAACAGTGTGAGACCTGTCCCTTCTGCCAACCGAAGTTGGACCAATAAAAGATACTACCTCTTACCTTGTCTCTTTTGGGATATGAGTCACCCACAAAGGGAGGAGGAGGAGGTAGAGTCATTGCCTTCTGCACCAGCCAGCAGAGCTGATATGCTGCAAAGCAGAGTATGTATTTCACCCTCATAAATAGTGACAGTGAGGTGGTGCCCTGTGATAAGCAGCCTGCTAGATTCTGTGCCTCAGAAGTACAATTCCTTCAGCTATGCCATTGGAGGAATACCACTCCACACTGCATCTAGAGTCTGATCTAAAGTCTGCTGTAGTTAATGGTGTCTTTGGCTCAGGCAACCAATACAGGGCAGCAAATAAAGATGCTCACAGAGTTTTCACTTGACATGAAACTTTGATGTTAGTGCTTGTTGATGTCAGCAGAGTATGGGGTCAGAAGTGCATTTGACATTATCTGTGCTCCTTAACATAGCCAGCTGGAGTGTATTGAAGCAGACAAAAGAGAAGATATATTTGTTTTGGTTTTCAAGTGGGTGCGGACTTGATTTTTGGTTCTTTATAAGAGCAACAGCAAATTAAATGTAATTTAAGAAAACTCAAAAAAAGTCTTTCTTTGATGTAAATGTTTTAAAATGTCACAATAGACATATGTAACCAGAGGTTTTTCACTTCCTGATATTTCTTGTGAAAAAAGAAAGATATCTTGAAATGCAGGAGGTGGGGAAGGCATGTGTGTGACAGAGAGAAATTTCTTTAAATTTCACAGATTTTCCACCGCATCCCAAATTTTGCAAAATGTGGCCTCTATTTGAGGGTAGTTTGCATTTCAATCATCTTTGTGGTTACTTGACAATATTTTCATTTCTGAATGCCTTGAAATTTCCGCAGTGAAAGGCTATCCCGCGCCCCCACCCCCCTCCCCACAGGCACACCCCCTCCCTCCCTGAGTTTTGACTCAGGAGCCATGCTGGGTGGTTTCTCATGGATTCATCCAAGAGAAACCAAGTTGTATTGTATTTGGCCTATATCTATGCTACAGAAAAAGAACATGATGGGGGGTGACTAAATACAGTCTTTTCCCTGCATGTTGACCCCTGTACCTTTAGAGTTTTGTGCACTGTGTGCCCAAGGTGGGTTATGTCAAGGACCTACCCATTCAGAGCTCATTGCAGGAGTGGGCCTAAGATCCAATAGTACAAGTCCACACCTCTCCCTCATTTACACTGTCTCCAGACACCAGGGAACTGATGTTCCACGTGTCTGACCAATATTGTTCACTATCTAGTAAGTGCTATTAATGCCGAGGAACAGAGCAGCCCAATACTGTAGCCAGGCAAAATGTTCAGTGAGAAACCACAGCAGGATTTGTCTGTGCCTGTTTCTTCCCAATGAAAAGCCATTCCTGGTCATTCGCACAAACTTCATGAACACTTAGTAAGATATTGGGGGTGGGGATTCAGAGCCGAGTAATAGGAAAAAGCAACAAAGCTACAAAGATGACATCATACTCATTTAGACTTTATTTAAATCTTAGGCATATATGCAAACTCAATGGAGCAGTCTCAGCACTAAATGCCAGTGAATATCAGCTTTTCACTTAGGATAAAATCAAATTACCACCTGACTTTACATGGGACTATTTTACTTGTCCTTATAGACACAGGGTCTAAATAAAGTCTCTCTCATAATTAACTGTTCTGAAACAAGGTGGGGTATCACATGGTGATGCATATGCTTTAGTGGATATGCATCTGGAGAGAAAGCTAACCAGAACCACAGGATATTTCAGACCTCAGGGGGAGGGAAGTGAGCAACACTGCTGTGGAAAATAGCTGGAAGCTATCCAGCTTCCCCCAGCCAGTCAGTCATGAATATCCTGCCTTGGCCACAGAGGGCCTGTGGAGGAAGCAGGCTCACAACAATTGGGAAAGGTTTGTAACCACAGGAGTCAAATGAATGAAGCCAAGAGGCTGCCAAGTGATGCAATTCATGGGAAAAAAATCTGCAGCTCCTACACAGGAGCATTCATCATTCACTGTGACCTTCCTGGAATGTGCTGACAGACACAAAGCGTTTTGTATGACATTCTGCCAATGAACTGGAATGACTGCTGCTGGCAGTATTTTTTCCTAGCAGCAGGGCACCATCTTCTGGACAATGCACAGAACGGCTCAGCAGTTTCTCGTCTGGTTTGGGACAGTTTGACATGGTTTTGAGAATGAGGTTGCCATCCCTTTGGAAATGCCTTAGAAAAAGGTTTTGGAGGCTCAAATTAAAAGCAGTTGCTGTCTCAGTTAAACACAAGTCATGCCAAGTATTTTGAGTGTCAGAACGGGATGTGAAAATGGAGGGAAGCTGCAATGGAGTTGGGAAGGAAGCTCCTGTAGTGAGGCTAATGCATAGAACGATACCATGGTGATAAGTATAGTGTAAAGTCATGGGCAGACAGACAGCAATAAAGAAAACATTATCAACTAGCAAAGTACATTTCTGGCATCATTTCTGCCAGGGTCTATCTCTCAAACCTAGTATGTGGTGAACTTCTCTGGGGGATTGAAGCTGGAATTTTCAAAGGAGCCTTAGGGTGCCAGAAGCCCAACTTTCTTAGGTTCATGTGAAAAATAATTCCAGTTTCAGTCTCTGTTCTCCTGTCGTTTAGGTAAGATCTGCCACTTCTCCACCTCAGTCTCCTGGCTGCCTCTGTGCACAGATGCAAACCCAACAAATTTGTGAGCAGTGGTTGTCTACCCATGGCCACATGCAGCCCAGTTAGCATACAGCTATACCACAGCTGTATGCTCAAAGCCCCTGAGCTTGCACAGCAGGATTTTGGTTCATGGCTGCCTGGCACAGTGGGGATCCTGGGTCCAGGGCTACTGGCCAGCCGGTGTCCAGGGGCAGCTAGCCTGCTCCATGGAGTTGGGATCCAGGATTGGCATCAGGGCTGCTGGCCAACTCTGCAAGTATGGGGTCTAGGCTGCTGTGTGTCTAGGTCCAGGGTTGTGACTGTTGCTGGCCCCACACACCATGGTTTGCAGTCCCTGTCACCCAGTACCTCAGTCAGGGCTTCACTCCTGGCCCCACTCTGCAGGGGGGTCTTTGGGCAGGAGGCACTGCAGACAGAGGTCTCGGCAGACTGGCGAGGGGCGGAGGGGTCAAGGAGAGGTATGCTGTGGTCCTCAACCTGCAGCCTAAGAATATCGTTTCAGGACAACTGCTCCAGAGCATGGATAGTGCCCTGTGACACAAGCCAGGGCCCTGGCTCTCCCCTTTGCTGCAACAGCCACCAGAGCTATGGAGAGCACAACCTGCTGCGCTGCCTATGAGTAGGCACAGTATGTTCTTTTCTACCATTTGCCATGCAGCTCCAAGAGAATTAGGGTCTGATTCTCCCAGATCTTGTGCAGTCATTTGTCAAGTCAGTGTGGATGACTGAACAAGGTGCAAAGCAGCAAAGAACCATGTACAGAGTTCCAGGGAGACCCTTGAGGTGGCCAGACACAGGCCTAGGTTTTGTAGACACATTCTGGCCCATAAAATATGGAAAGATAAAGATGATGCAAACTCATCATATGTCTATGCTGCAATTAAAAACCCCTGGTTGGCCCATGCCAGTTTCCCCAGGGCTTGTGGGACTTGGGATAAGAGGCTGTTGAAATGCAGTGTTGACAATCAGGGTCAGGCTGTGGGCCTAACTCTAGGACCCTGCACATTGGGAGGGCCCCAAAGATTGGGCTTCAGCCCAAGCCCTAGTGTCCAGATTGGAATTAAATTGCCCTTGGTCCCAGCCCCATGACCCTGTGTCATCTAGCACAGGGATCTAATTGCAGGTACACACCTTAAATCAACACAAGACTGACTTCTCCTGTAACAGGGCAGAATTGGATTTGTTCTCCTCACCTTCCCCACCAGCAGTGCTGCTCTTCCAAACTCTGGGGTGCCCCTGAAAATAATAATATTGGGATATGCTTTGTTTTTCTGCTAAATGGAAAACAAGGGCTATGTGATTTACCCGGAGTTACACAGCAAGTTACCACAGTATTAGAACTGAGGTTTCAAGACTGCTATGTTCACACATAATTCACCAGGGCTATGTCTACACTAGCACACTATGTCATAGTAAGGACATCAAAATAGGCTACTTCGACGCGTATCGTTACACTTCCTGCAGGGCTGGTGCCATCAATGGTCAAAGTTGAAGTAGAGACGGGGAACATCGACAGGAGCTGCCCCGGAAGGAAATGCAGAGCGTCCACACACAGAAGCGCTTCCCGTCGAAATAAGGGGCCAGCAAAGCCCCAAGTAGCTCCCTTAAAGGGTCCCTCCCAGACACACTTGCCCTGCACAGCACAAGATCCACAGAGCCAACAACCGGTTGCAGACCCTGTGCATGCAGCATGGACCCCCAGCTGCAGCAGCAGCAGCCAGAATCCCTGGGCTAAGGGCTGCTGCACACAGTGACCATAGAGCCCCACAGGGGCTGGACAGAGCGTCTCTCAACCCCTCAGCTGATGGCTGCCATGGAGGACCCCGCTATTTCGAAGTAGCAGGATGCGGACCATCTACACATGCCCTACTTCGATGTTGAACGTCAGCTAGAAATAGCGATTTCGACGTCTCACCGCCTAACCGATTTCAACGTCAAAATAGCACATAGAGAGTGTAAGCGCGACACGTGCTATTTCAATGTTGTGTCAGCTACTTCCAAGTAGCCGGCTAGTGTAGACGCACCCTAAAAGTAAAGATCAGCTTTGTCAACCCCTTCATAGGAGAAAGACAGAGACAGCAAGAATTTAACTTGTTTTAATGAACAGCTCATCTCTTTATGCTTACTCAGTAATAATGCTAATGCTAATACTAATACTTGACACCTAAAACAGATTTTTAAAGGCTATTTAACCAAAGCTATGTCACAATGGGCAGTTCAGAAAAAGTGTGTGGTTACAGCTTTAACGATCCTGAGTGAACAGCCCAGCTAAAATATTTGCAGCTTTGTGTTCACTGAACCAGACGAAAGCCCAGTCCAATGGAAAATATTTGTGGAAAGGCATTTGGGTTTTTCACTCTGACTTTTCTAAACCCTAAGGCTGCTGCTTTTCTCACAGTAGAGCTGTAACCTTCAGTCCCCTATCCCTGCTGCTCACTGCAGTTGCCAGGTTTTACCCATGCCCCTGTCTGACAGCAGCCTGTTCACCCTGGAGCCCTACATCTTATATCATGTGGCCTCCAACTCTGTCACGCATTGGAGTGTCTGGGAATGGGCCACAGGGACTGATCCCATAACCACCCTTATCCAAAAGGAGCCTATAGGGAGCAATATTTATCAGAAAATGGCCAGATAACCCAAGCAAACCAGTGGGTAAGCATGGAAAGGTCATCTCTAGTCTAAGGTATGGATAACAACCTCAACAGAGGAAAGCTTGCAGTTATAGTTTATTTAATTAGAAACTAAAATCCTTCTTTATGGGCGGCTGTGCAGTAGTTAATTTTCCTCAGACCATCAGAACTAGCACTCCAGTTGTCTAAGAAAAGAAATAACCTCTTGGAACATATTTATTGAAATATTGGGCAAGATCCTCAGCTTGTGTAGAACAGTCTAACTGCATTGATGGCAACTTGTGTCAGTTCTTTTCAACTGAGGGGCTGATTCAGTATGTTTTGTGTCAGGATTCATACAACTGAATGTCCATCTATTAGAGTAATTAATAGCTGTAGCAGTAGTTTAGGGCCATAGATATGTACAAAATAAAGCTTTGCTTGTGTTTTTATGGTGTCTTTCATTCTAATGCAGTCCAAAGTGCTTTGCACACACTACAACTCCAAACAGAGTCATTGTATAAGGCCACAGTGTCAGCTGGTATAAATTGGAATAATTTCAATTACTGCAGTAGAGCTGTAGTGACTTTATGCTGATCATCTGGCTCGGAGAACCTGCAGTGCACACCTCAAGGTCTAGGTTATGGATATTTTCAAGATTCATCAGAAAAGCTGACTTCTCATAGCATAGTAATCAAATAAAAACTTTATTGCTGCCTTAGAATAAAATCAGCAATATTTGCTGCCAATACAATTGGCATTTTTTTATTCTGTTATTGAAGGGACATACAAAAGAGGATGTAGAATGGCTTTAAGAAAGAAACGATTTCTTAAACACTTTCATGTATGTTCATAACAACAAAATTTTCAAACATGAATAATGGTACCTCAGTTTTGGAAAGCATTTGAAAACATTGGCATAATGTAATACATAAAATATCCAAGGAGTTAACCTCCTTTGGCTAAGGTTACATCACAGCGCTCTGCCGACAGAAGTCACTGTCAGAAGAGATTTCCGAGAAAAACTTAGTCAGCAGAGCATGGCCACACACAAAAGCCAATCGGAAGAGTGCTCCACTCTGTCAACAGAGCGGCCAGACCTCTCAGCTGCAATCTTGACAAAACAGGCATCTGGAAGCGCAGCAGACAGAGCTGCCCATTGTTCTGGATGCTCTGTCTGTCAAGAGAAGCCCCGCCCCAACCATCCACACAGCTGTTTTGTTGACTGAATCTATTAACAGCAGTGTTGTACCTCTTGGCTGAGAGGCAGAATGCAGCTGGTGAAAGTGCCTAGTTTTGTCAACCAACCGTCAACAAAATGCATTTTGTGTGTGGACATTCCACCAGTTTTGTCAAGCAAACCGGCTTTTTGTCAGAAAAAACTCGCTAGTGTAACCATAGCCTTTGTGTATAATCTTACAAAAGCACAACAACATATTGGCTGCGTCTACACGTGCACGCTACTTCGAAGTAGCGGCAGTAACTTCGAAATAGCGCCCGTCACGTCTACACGTGTTGGGCGCTATTTCGAAGTTGAAATCGACGTTAGGCGGCGAGACGTCGAAGTCGCTAACCCCATGAGGGGATGGGAATAGCGCCCTACTTCGACGTTCAACATCGAAGTAGGGACGTGTAGACGATCCGCGTCCCGCAACATCGAAATAGCGGGGTCCTCCATGACGGCCATCAGCTGGGGGGTTGAGAGATACTCTCTCTCCAGCCCTTGCGGGGCTCTGTGGTCACCGTGGGCAGCAGCCCTTAGCCCAGGGCTTCTGGCTGCTGCTGCTGCAGCTGGGGGTCCGTGCTGCATATACAGGGTCTGCAACTAGTTGTTGGCTCTGTGTATCTTGCACTGTTTAATGAAAGTGTGTCTGGGAGGGGCCCTTTAAGGGAGTGACTTGCTGTTGAGTCCGCCCCGTGACCCTGTCTGCAGCTGTGCCTGGCTCCCTTATTTCGATGTGTGGTACTTTGACATGTAGACGTTCCCTCGCTGCGCCTATTTCGATGTCGGGCTGCGCAACGTCGAAGTTGAACATCGACGTTGCCAGCCCTGGAGGACGTGTAGACGTTATTCGTCGAAATAGACTATTTCGATGTCGCAACATCGAAATAAGCTATTTCGATGTTGGGTGCACGTGTAGACGTAGCCATTATAAAGCTTGCAAGAGTATGACATTGCCAGGTGATTATAATGAGTTGTGCTCATGTTGGATACCTGGCTCCCATACACTACGTTTCATCAGTAGATCTCAAAGCACTTTGCAAATGAGATAAACAAAATGCTACAACCTTAAATGCAGAATCACTGAACTGATAATAAAACAGCTCAGTCACCATAGATAGATTGCACAGAAAGAGTCTATTTAAAGCAAATGTATCCCAAAGTGTCTGATCCTTCATTCCTGAGACACACGCAAATTCTCACTGCAGACTGCAGGAAGCATGCAAAGAACATCGGAGAATGCCTTGGTCCCTTAAATATCATCCTTGAGAATAACGTATTTAGTGTTGGAGCCAGGATAATTTTATCTTTATGTCATTTGACATGTTACTTTTAAGTCCTCTGATTAGCTTTGCTGAGCCAATATGACAGGTCACTATAATGTGGTCGTGGTAGAGCCCATTGGCAATTTCTTATTCCTCAGAGCAAAAGGGAAGTAGGGAAGAGATGCGCTCAAGAGGCTGTTCCTGATGCAGTGACATTTATGCACCACCTGTTTTTCATGGCTGTGCCTAAAGACACCATCTCGCCCTTCAGCAACAGAAAAGTATTCAGTCCTGTTATGACCCATGTTGACTATACATCACTAGGCCAAATTACTAGTGTAAATCTCGTGAACTGAGACTTGGGGATGTTACAGGGGGTGGCTATGGAGGCCTCAGTTTACCTACACATCTGAGCTGACTTTCAGTCCTTTTTAAGGTTCCTGTCACTCAAATTAACCTGTATATTTGCTGTGTTGGGGCTGGTTTCCTGCATGATCAGATGTACAGAGGCAGATGAAGATTTCCCAGAGCTCTGGGCTAGAGCAAGCTGGCAGCCTCCCTTTTTCCTGCAGTCCAACTCCCATTTCACCCCTCCAGTCCCTTCCCTAAGTCTCCACCCCATTCTACCCAGAATTCCTGCCCCCCCCCCCCAGTCCACCAGCCTCAAAGCCCGTTTGCTCCTTTCTGTCTCACCCCACCCCACTGCAACCCAAGACCAGACACTCCTCATGCTTCTGAAAAGGACCTTGGTTGGGGCACTGGGGCCTTCTCCTACCACTCCACAGCTTCTGCTAGGGATGGTGCTTGGGCACTGGAGAATTCCTCTGCTGGGGACCGGATGAGAGTCTGCTGGAAGAGCTTGCTTCAACTAGGGTCTTCTGCCAAGGAGGAGATCAGGGCTGCAGGGGTCTCCCCCCATGCCAGAGCTCTTGCTAGGGATGGGTCAGAGGGCCTTTGGGGGTGCTTTTACATGGATGTTTGGATGCTGTGGGAGCTTTCACTATTCCCTGGACTCTGCAGGGTAGGGATAGAGAATGCAGAAGCCAGAGGACCCCTCCACTGGCTGGGGCCCTGTGGCTAATCCACCAATGCATGTGTATATGATAGTTGCATGCATAAAAATACAGCCATATCCATCCCAGGATGATATAAAATACACACCATACAATGTACTGCCTAGGCCATTTAACTACTTGTATATTGAGCCATATTGAGGTTTTATATATATATATATATATATATATATATATATATATATATATATATAGCATTTTGCGGATACTGCAGCCAGTTGTCTGTATTATCTTTCCGTGTAAATAATAAGTTATTTAACAGAACTCAAGCAATCATCCCATCAGAAAAAATTTTTACTATACCCCTAGGAATTATTTCACCATGTGCTCCATTGCAGAAGTACACAAGCAATTCAGGAATTATTGTCCCACCAGCTTCTGTGGGTACCTTGTCTATGACAAGGACTGGCTATTGCATGCTTCTACATGGATTTTGGTCAGATAAGATATGTATACCCAGCGTGAGGCATGTGTATTTTTACTTCATTCCATTACAGTTCTAGGAATAGAGTATGGATATTGCCAAGGGGAAAGAAGATTATTTTAGATTGAGGCTACGTCTACACGTGCACGCTACATCGAAATAGCTAATTTCGAAGTAGCGACATTGAAATAGTCTATTTCGATGAATAACGTCTACACGTCCTCCAGGGCTGGCAACGTCGATGTTCAACTTCGACGTTGCGCAGCCCAACATCGAAATAGGCGCAGCGAGGGAACGTCTACACGGCAAAGTAGCACACATCGAAATAAGGGAGCCAGGCACAGCTGCAGACAGGGTCACGGGGCGGACTCAACAGCAAGTCGCTCCCTTAAAGGGCCCCTCCCAGACACACTTTCATTAAACAGTGCAAGATACACAGAGCCAACAACTAGTTGCAGACCCTGTATATGCAGCACGGACCCCCAGCTGCAGCAGCAGCAGCCAGAAGCCCTGGGCTAAGGGCTGCTGCCCACGGTGACCACAGAGCCCCGCAAGGGCTGGAGAGAGAGTATCTCTCAACCCCCCAGCTGATGGCCGCCATGGAGGACCCCGCTACTTCGATGTTGCGGGACGCGGATCGTCTACACGTCCCTACTTCGATGTTGAACGTCGAAGTAGGGCGCTATTCCCATCCGCTCATAGGGTTAGCGACTTCGACGTCTCGCCGCCTAACGTCGATTTCAACTTCGAAATAGCGCCCAACACGTGTAGACGTGACGGGCGCTATTTCGAAGTTACTGCCGCTACTTCGAAGTAGCGTGCATGTGTAGACGCAGCCTGAGTCAGTCAAGTGAGTAGCCCTGAAAAAGAGTTAGTATTCAAGGCAAGAGCATCTTTTTTTCCTTTATCAAAAAAGTTTTGATTGTTTCTTTGTTTGTCTTCCTACTTGCTTTATAGAAATTCAAAATGGTCTAGCATAAAGCATGAAGACTTTGTCTTCCGATCTTTAAAAACTGGGTTTTTAACTCAGGCTAACTAGAATGCTGGCTAGACTACTATAAAAACCTAATGAAGACAAGGCACCATAATTTTACCACAAGATCAACCAGGGCCAGGAGAACATTGCTGCCCTGATGTTTCTATCTCTGAAGAAAAAGACAGAGTCTTGTTTCCACTGAGATTTCACAGCAGTTGTCTATCTGTAAACAAACAAAAAATTTTGGGCTGATAAACCATAACCTATGATGGCTGAAGCACTAGTACAGAGGTCAGCAACCTTTCTGAGGCGGAGTGACTAAATTTGACTTTTTGTCCTCTATGTACATGCGTTCTACAGATTTTTGAGAGCACATCACCCTCTACCAGCTGGCTGCAACTTAAAAAGAACTCCAGGATACTTCAAAACCTGATCATTAATGAAAGACCTTCTGTTATCTCAAGTGATAGAGTATACCTGTTTGGATCTGTAGGACTCACTAGTGCAGTTTATTGTACTAGTGATGGCTTATATTGTATTGTCCCTCCTAGTATTCAAAAAGAAAAGAAAATCAAATTCTTCTTGCTTTCACCTGTAGAGAGTTAACTCTTACTGGCAAACAGCACACGTACTGAACATGTGGAAACAACCAAGTGAGTATTTTTGAAGTTAAAAGGCTACAAACTTCCATAGTGTATTTAAATCAATCTCTAACTAATACAGCTTAGGTGTGGAGACATCCCTTACCCCAAAATTGCCTTTGGTATGGTTTCTTGCACCTTCCTCTAGCCACTATGGGAAACAGGATACTGGACTAGATAGATATTAGGCCTGCTCCAATCCAGTAAGTCATATGTTTCTAAAAGATTTGAAAAATAGCTCTTTTGTGAAATCTTTATGAAGGGCCTTAATTCTGCAGACACGCATACCTTCATTCACACGCACAGTCCCATTGGCTATAATGAAATTAAATGCAAGAGTACAGTTATGCAAATAGTTCAACATTTGCAGGATCAGGACAAACGGTCTACCACTTCTTTGTGTTCTGTGTCTGGCCAATAAAACCATATCACATTGCAAATTGAAAAATAGGTGGATTTTCACATTAGCTAATTCAAGAAGCGGTTTTCAAGGACTAGAGTAATAAATATTTGAGAAATTGCCATGATTTGAATACTAGACACAGTTCTCCATCACAGAAGTCAGACAGGAAAAAAAGAAAAGAAAAAGCAGACAGAAAATACACATAGCTGCTAGCAACTTAAGAACTGTCCATGACCCAGAGAAAGGCCAAAGCTACAGCAACTGAGGCCAGGTCTGCACTAAGAGGTAAAAGTGCAAATCCAACCATGAAAATTGCATAGCTGGAATCAACGTATCTAAAATCAATTTTGCCACCATCCACACAGCAGGAGGTGGACTGGAGAAATTCTCCCATCAACTTCCCTTCCTCTGCACAACTGCCAGGAGTACTGGGGTTGACAGATTGACTTAATACGTCCCACTTGTCGATCTTCCCATAAGTGTAGACATACTCAGAGTCAAGCAAGGGCTCAAGAAATTCAGTATTCCCACTGTGAAATCCTGCTCACAGTTGTTCAGTTTGGAGAAGCCAAGCTAAGGCTTGTACTGTCATTGCACAGAGTCATCAGAGGATCCAGACTGAGTCTCACAGGCAAGCCAGGAAGCAGAGTATGCTTCTACTTCCTTCAGACAAGTGGACCTGTACCCACTGTGGGAAAGTTTACTGCCCATGCAAAGGATTCTTTTCTCATGCCATGGCTAAGCACGACTGATGGACTGACTTTGTCATGTCTCCTTTCATCTGTCAAGATGTTGGATGGCTGCCAAAACACCAACAAAGCGAAGATACTGGGAGGACATATCTGTAGCCAGTTCATTTTAACTGACAGGTTCTTTCCACCTTCATTTCCAATCTATTAAGAAAGTATGGAAGTTTGCTTACAGCCATTTTCATTCAGTAAACTGGCTAATCCTCCATTCCATTTATATGCACTTCATAAATTTTTATTTTAATTTTAATTTACCCACACTAATGGGAGATAATGAAACGTATTAACAAATAACAAGAATGCCTAAAAGCTAACCATGTCAAATTCCCCAATAAAATAAAATTCCATTAAAAAATTGGTTAGAAACTCTAAGGCCTAGGTCCACAAAGATATTTAGATGCCTTGATTTCAATGGGAAGTACATGCCTTTGAGGACCTTGGCCTGAGTAACAATAATTTATTTGTCTATCCCATCACTGAAAATGAATGCTAATTTTCATCAGTAACTCAAGATATAAATATAAGCACATCAAAAATATTTCTGAAAAAGAAACAGAAAACATATGTGCTTTATTTTGCTCATGTACTTAATCCCATTGGAGTAAAAAAATCATTTAGTCACTAGTACAGAGTTATTCACAAATGTAGATGCTTCCATGGCCACATCTCCATGACGTATTTCAATCATCGTCAACTACAATCCACGTACAGAATAATTTCACCACACATCAAAGATTTGCTGCTTTTTTCTATCAAATTTCAGAGCATTTAAGACGTTCTCAAAACCCAGGAATTATACATACTTTACTTGATAAGCTATTAATTGATGATATTTCCCACTGAACTGTGTCCTTCAAAAGGAAATATTTTGCCGTATATTAAAACAATATTTATGGATCAAAATCATGATTGTTGCTCTAGGGTGAAATATGTTATATGCTTCTTACTAAGAATAAGGAACAAAATTTTCCACCTCAGGTGCTTATGGCATCTTATTTCATATACAGATACATAAATGAAAAGTGCCTGATCATCAGTAGTATTGAGTGGTCCTATGTCCCAGCAGTCTGTCACATCTGGTAGGTGTTCGGTACCTTTGAAGCTAAGCATCTTTTTATTTGGGTATATAAAAAATGCATTTAGATCCTCAACTTTAACAACCCATGACTAAAGCTGATCAATAATATTTTTGTTTAATGTACAGACATCTAAAAAATGACAATGTCCCTATATGTTCATGCTAAGTGCTAAGGATTCATGGAGGTCATGATAAATAAGTACACTGTTTTCACTCAACAAGCTTTGCTCATTTTGGGGAAATGAACATTTTTATTTTAGGAATTCTTGTGAGCTGCAAATCCCATACCAAGCCAGGCTCCAAGAACAATAAATTATAATTAAGAATTTAATTAAACTGACCCTTCAGCCATCTGGGCTATTTGACAGAAACTCATTTCAGGTTTTCTTCTGACTCCTTGAAGTTATGTTTGCCAATTTTTATTTTCCTCCTTATCTGGGTGGCCTGGTAAGTGCCTTGTCTGCTCAGTGCTCTGTCCACAATGCATCCGGAGTGAGCACCAAGCACATCCAGAATAAATCTAGGTTGTTTGTGGAGTTGAATTAAGGCCTGGTCTACACACTTATTTTACATTGGTACACATATTTCAGCTAGGGATGTGCTATTTGACAGATATACTGGTACAACACCAAGAGGAGAGTTATACCAGTGTAGTTATTCCCTCCCCATAGAGGAATTATCTATAGGGGTCTACACCCATTTAAACTAGTGTAATTTTTTGTGTAGACAAAGGATGCCAGATATAAGCCTTTAAATATCTCCTTGTTGCACTGACTGATGGAACATAAATGTCAGGCTGCCTTCATCCCTAACCCTGCAAGCTAAAGAGTTGAAGTGTGGTGGTGTTTCTCCAATTCAATCTGTGAGCTGTTGCTTTTTTTATAAAAGGCTTCCTATTGCAAAGCAAGAGCACCCTCAGGATGCAGGCATTCACCCACATTCTCAAATATCTCCACCCTATAGCCGAATGCAACACTGGCAGGACCACAAGATATTGAACAGAGAGCACAGGTGTGCCAGGCTCTACACATATTTATTTCCATTCCTTCCTCCTCCCAGTCCCAAGACATCACTAAAAATGGAAATGACAGACTCTGCTCCCTGCATCACACTGGAGGTCTGGGGCTTGCTTGCTGCTCTGCTTCTGTGTTGCAACACAGGAAATTTGCTTTTGCTAACACCTGGTGTTGTTTCAAACAGCCAGCTGGCCTTAACCTCAGTCTCCTATAATTGATGGCCTGACTGTGTAACCCTGTGACTACCTCTTTCTTTAGCTGCTGTTTCTCTGTAAATGCCATTCCACAGAGAAACATCCTATCTTCCTGTTTTGCATACCAATCTATAGAGTAATTCTTACAGAAACCAGAAACAGCCTATGTAAACTGCTAGACAGAGACTGTAAGCAACAAGTCACATCTAGAGAATCTTAAATGACACCCTGTTTGCACGTCTTAGAACTATTTCATCAGAATAGCTAGGGATGTACTAAGTTAGCAAACACCTTTTGTGTTTAATGGCTGGCTAAACATACACTGAACGTGACACATTGGCTCCAGATCAAATCTGACAAACCTGAATTGATTCAGCAGTGCATAAGTTTGGCTTGGTTTATATTAGCTATCTTGTGGACCAAGATTATTTCCTCGTGCTCCCTCAGTGGTCTGTTTAACCACCCATATCTCTTGTCTAATATTTAGCATTGTAAAATTGGATCCATTGCTGATGGTTTATATTGGTACTAATGGCATTGCATTGCAAGATCTCACACATTAGCAAATGACTTCAGAAAACTCAGAAATATGCTGAGGAAGAATGTCCATATGATCTCCTCTGAGGTCTCCCACAAACAAAGGAAGACAGGAAGAGGAAGAACCTGGAAGTAAATGATTGATTAGGTGAGTGGTGTAGGATGGAGAGTTTGTGGGACATTGGCCTATGGGTAATAGAGTATGGGTGGCTTCTACCTCAATAAAACAGAGGCACCAGGACAGGCTAGTAGAGTAGTCAGGAGGAGGTTAAATTAACAGCAAAAGGACAGGATAAAAATAAGCAAGATGTGAGCACTTAGCACAAAACAAGATCTTAAGAAGAAAATTTATCTAGGGACCAAAGGATATGAAGAGGAAAAATTCTTGAGCTGCCTATACACCAATGCTGGGAGCCTGGGAAACAAATAAGATGAATGGAATTTGGTCCTTCATGAGCATAAATTATATCTAGCTGGTATTACTTGAACCTAGTGAGCTGACACTATTGGAATGTTAAAATCAGTAGTTATCACCTACTCAGGAAAGGTCACATAAAAAAAAGTATGAGGGAAATAATAAATGTGTCAAATATGGATTTATCTGATTTGAGTCACTGATAATGTTGGGAAAAAACGGTTTTATGGATCAATGTCCTAAAAGACGTAGCACAAGGTGGGGTACTAATTTATATGTGCTAAATCATACTGGAGAAAAGAATGACTGGATGATTGTGTACCTATGTATAATGTGTAGGGTGAAGGGAAACTGTTTGATCATGAGGGAACAGCAACTTGAGTGACATATGCTGAAGGTTTTATGCTGCCAGTACTAAGACATCCATGGAACGATTAAACATTATAGATGACAATTTCCTAACTCAAAAAGTGTTGCAGCCAACATGGGAGATTTCTTTATTAGCTCTGGTCCTAACAGATGAAGAGGAACTGATCACAGAACTAAAAATTAATGGTAACTTAGCTACAGAACAATTGCCCTAACAAGTCATCTAGGTAAGGTGCTGATGAGGATACCGATGGAGAGACTGAGATCACAGATAGAACATCTAGTGGATGAGCAAGTGGGATTTGGGAAACATAGAAGTACCTTGCAGCAGATATTGGCACTAAGATAGATAGCAGAGAGAGCTCGACAAAAAAACAAGAACATCTACAATTGCTTCATCAATGTGTTGGAGTCGTATGGAGTGGATAGCAGATGGATTAGGTTGTTGAAGAATATTGATGACGATACAGAGGCAGTGGTAACAGAGTTGGGAAATTGGTTTAGAATGAATAGAGATAAGGTATGAGATAAGGAGATCTGATATCACCAAATATCTTCACCACACACCTAGAGAGAATGATGGACAAGATCCAGGAAGAGGTGGAAGGGATATCCGTGCATGGGATGAGAATTAACAACTTGAGGTTCGCAGATGATATAGTTATCGTTGCAGAAGATGAAGAGAAGCTAGTGAGAACTGTGCAGTTGTTAAATGAGGAAGGGAAGTGGTACAGACTGAAGACAATGACATTTGGAGATAAGAAAATAGGAAGGAAGATCAGTGTAGATGGGATCAAACTAGAGAACATAGAGAAGTTCACATAACTGGGGACCAACATGAAGTATGATCTAGACTGTAAGAAGGTAATAATGACTAAAACAGTGAAAGCAAGAGCAAGTTTGAAGGTAATGGATAATATCTAGAAAACCAAAGTGACTAGCTTAAGAATAAAGCTGAGCATCTTGCAAACGTGTGTATTCAGCAGCATGTTGTACGGATGTGAGACATGGGTGATGATATATTTGAAGAGACGAATATTGGCATTCAAGAGGAGTTGTTATAGAAAGATCCTGAGAATAGGAAGGATGCAGAATGTCACCAATGAGGAATTATATAGGAAGATACAGCTGAAAGGGAACCGACTGCAGAAGGTTATACAACGGAAATTACAACTATTTGGGCATAGCTGCAGAATGAATGACAAGCAAAAAGTCCAGATCCTGGTATTCGGTGTAATGAACAGTTCAAATAGGACACGCAGACCCCACAAAGACCAGGTAGATGATTGGTGAGGAGCTAGTCTACAGAAACTAAGTCACTCTGCACTGGACGGGGAAAGATGGAAGGAACTAGTAAGAGAGGCATGGAACACCAACGAGCACTGAGCCCATGGCTGTTGATGACAACGATGAGGATAGCTACAAGTAAACATCATCTTAACTTGTTCACATTTTGGTCATGTGCTCCATTCCCCTTAATCATTTTGTCAAGCATCAGAGTATCAAAAACAATGAGAAGTCCGTGCTAGTCTATACACTATCAAAACAAAAAACAGTCAAGTAGAACTTTAAAGACTAGCAAAATAGTTTATTAGGTGAGCTTTCGTGGGACAGACCCACTTCTTCAGACCATAGCCAGACCAGAACAGACTCAATATTTAAGACACAGAGAACCAAAAACAGTAAGCAAGGAGGACAAATCAGAAAAAATAATCAAGGTGAGCAAATCAGAGAGTGGAGGGGTAGGGGGGAAGATCAAGAATTAGATTGAGTTAAGTATGCAGACGAGCCCCTATAGTGACTCAGAAAGTTCACATCCCGATTTAAACCATGCGTTAATGTTCCGAATTTGAATATAAAAGTCAATTTGTCCGCTTCCCTTTCTACAAAGGAGCGATAATTTCTTTTCAGTAACACACACACCTTGAGGTCATTGACAGAAAGGCTCATTCCATTAAAATGTTGACTAACTGGTTTGTGGATCTGTAGTGTTTTAATGTCTGTTTTGTGCCCGTTGACCCTTTGTCTAAGGGAGTTAGAAGTCTGTCCAATATTACTCACAGAATCACAGACACTTTCTCATGCTCCTCTACTAACATCATATATGCCATCATGTGTCAGCAATGCCCAGATGCTTTGTATATTGGACAGACTTCTAACTCCCTTAGACAAAGGGTCAACGGGCACAAAACAGACATTAAAACACTACAGATCCACAAACCAGTTAGTCAACATTTTAATGAATGGGCCTTTCTGTCAATGACCTCAAGGTATGTGTGTTACTGAAAAGAGATTATCGCTCCTTTGTAGAAAGGGAAGTGGACGAATTGACATTTATATTCAAATTCGGAACATTAACACATGGTTTAAATCGGGATGTGAACTTTCTGAGTCACTATAGGGGCTCGTCTGCATACTTAACTCAATCTAATTCTTGATCTTCCCCCCTACCCCTCCACTCTCTGATTTGCTCACCTTGATTATCTTTTTCTGATTTGTCCTCCTTGCTTACTGTTTTTGGTTCTCTGTGTCTTAAATATTGAGTCTGTTCTGGTCTGGCTATGGTCTGAAGAAGTGGGTCTGTCCCACGAAAGCTCACCTAATAAACTATTTTGCTAGTCTTTAAAGTGCTACTTGACTGTTTTTTGTTTTGATAATGAGAAGTCCTGTGGCACTTTGTAGAATGACAGATTTATTGGAGCATAAGCTTTCCTGTGCAAAGACCCACTTCGTCATGCATGTGACAAACATGCATCTGACTATATGAGTCTTTGAACACGAAAGCTTATGCTCCAATAAATCTGTTAGTCTATAAGGTTTCACAGGACTTCTCATTGTTTTTCCTAATAATTTTGGTTGTCCTCCATTAGATTCTCTACAATGCATCCACATCCTTCCTATACATTTAGTTTGTCCACACAGGCCTTATCATCCTCAAGTGCTCCTTCAGCATCTCAATCCTGCAGTGGCCCCGCTGGTTGTTTAGCAGGCTCCCTGTTTCTGATATATTTTAAAAAAAAAATTGTTATTATGATTTGAGCCTCCTGCTAGTTGTCCTTCAGATCCCACTGGGGCCTGTCTAACTATATTTTTATACTTCATTTGCCAGAGTTTATGCTCCTTTCTATTTTTCTCACCAGGATTCAGCTTCCACTTTTTAAAGGTGCCTTTTGGTCTCTCAGTGCTTCTCTTACATTGTTGTTTATCCCTGGTGACGCTTTTTTGGTTCTCTATGGTTTGAATTTGGGGATATATATTTAAGTTGATCTCTATTATGGTGTCTTTGTAACGTTTCCATGTAGCTTGCAGAGTTTACTTTTGACAAGGTACCTTTTTATTTCTGATTAACTAGCTTCCTCACTTTTGTGTAGTTATATGTTTGAAATTAAATGCTACCATGTTGGGCTGCTGTGGTGTTTTCTTCACCACAGAGATGTTAAATTTATTTTGGTCATTATTAACTAAGCCCCAGCCCAGACACAACCTTGACAGCTGCAGCACCCAGCATGCCATAAAGGCCACTGGCAATACTAAACACCCATTCCTGTGGAGAGCACCCCCTCAGTGCCCATGATCCCCCATGGTTGCCCTGCCATTGGGACTGACATGCTGTCTGTCTCTTACCCTCCATGCACACAGCTGCACCGTCAGAGGGATGGGTAAGCCCTGTATCATCAGTGGTGCTGGGCACCCCACCAGAAGCAGAGGAGAGGGCCAGGGCACTCACCCCATCAGCATCATAGAGGCCTCACATCCGGAGGACCCAGAGACATACAGCAGACAATGCCATTTACACCACTGCCATCTGCCATCAAGTGGCCAAGTGGTGGCTCCAGGTCGAGGAGGTGGACCTGGCCCGGTGGCAGCAGGCATGGGTGAAACTCATGGGGAACATGCAGGACATTGATTACTGTTGTCCTGCAGGAGCAACTAGCCAAGCTCCCCCCACCCCCCGCACCCACTCCCACTGCTGTCCCCCCTGCCATCCTCCCTGCTGTGCCTTCTCCCCCTGCCAAGCCCAAGCTTGCTGAAGCCCTCCCACAGCCTTTTCTCCCCATTCTTTCTGCCCCATCCCAACCCCACTGGGGACCCCAGACCCAGGGTGGGAAGGGATCCTGGGGCCAATGGGGCTCATGGCCCTCCATCCCCACCCTGGACTAATGCCCCCCTTCCCCTCCAGGTTGGGGTGTCCCCCCCTTCCCCAGCCCCTAAATTTATATAGTTAGTCCTTGTTCCCCTCTGTTGGGTGCACAAATCATAGTTTCAACACGCTCATTGATTATGTTAAACAGTTTTTACTGTTGCACCATCCCCATGTCCTCTGATCATGGTGAGGTCTGGATGTGTGGTGGTGGGGGGGTCTGAATGTGGTGCCTGGGGGGAGGGTCATTGGGCCCACGAGCAAAACTCTCACGAAAAGGTCTCTGTAGGGGGAAAATTCCTCAGGCAGGCCATGGTTTGTTCTAACGACCCCTCTATTCAATTCTTAAAGTCTGGAGTAGGCCTATAAAATAGAAACCCAGCCAGCATGAGTGGAAAAATACCTCCCTGAGACTCCTTCTCCCTTATCTCCCTCACAATACCCAGAGAAGGGCAGGAAGGGCCTTGAAGACTGAAGGGAGGGATTGCTACTTTGGCAACTGCATTCCAAGAAGAGGCCCTGCATATAGAAACCAACTGAGTGCTGTGTGCTGTTAACGACTTCAAACGACTTGTGCTTTAACTCTTCTAGATACCCGCCCACAGAGGCACCAGTGTAGAGACATTGCCACATTCTCTATCCTATTTTCACACAGTTGGTCATTGTATATCTGTTATGGTTAACATGTAGAGGAAACCACCTGTACTAGAGATAAGATGCTCTATAAGCTATGGGCGGGGATACTCTATAACCTTTTAGATTATTGGCTTACTGTGCTCATTTCGTCTTGCTGCTAGAACCTATCCAGGCATGGGTGACACCCATGTTGTAGTTTCCCTCCGCCCATCAATAATCTATATAATCAATTGTAATCTATTGTCTGGCATTGCTTCACTGAGTCCTGATGGGCAAAGTGGCACTCTACCAGCGCTGTGTGTAATAAACCCTCCTGCTTGCTTCATACACGGTGTCCAGACTGTTCCAACAGCCTCCTTAATGTGTACCCAGCCCCAGTGGGCCAGGTGACTTTGGGCAGTGGCTAGCTGTTCATAGCCAGGGCTGGACTTGGCCACCCACACCTGGACAAATGTCTTGCCCTTGCTCTCCACCACATTGTGGAATGTACAGCAGGAACCTGTGTGACATTGTGCAGACCAACCTCCAGGTAAGTTAGGAGGCACCTGAAATGGCTCTTCAGGTGCCTGAACTCGTGCTCCACAACCTTGGGGGCCTGGTTGAGCCTGCTATTGAACAGCTCCTGGATGGGGTCCAGGTGGCTGGTGTAGGGCCGCATTAGCCAGGGCTGAAGTGGGTAGGCAGCATTTGCCACCATGCACAGAGACATGGTGAGGTCCCCGACCAGGACCTCTCATTGGGGGATGAAGGTCCCTGCCTCCATGCACCAGCAGAGGCTGGAGTTCCAGAACATGTGCAACGTGTTTGGCCCAACCAGCCACTACATATATGTCCATGAACCATCTCTTAAAGTCCACCAGAGCCTAGAGCACTACTGAGTGGCAGCCTTTTCAGTTTATATAGCAGCCCACGCTGCATTCCAGGGGCACGCATGGGGATCTGGGTCCCATCCCAGGTACCAAAGCCATTCAGGAATCCGACTGTGGCAAATCCCGTGACAGCTGTGTCCAGCTCCTCCCCCACCCCGGTGGATGACCTTCTGAAGCAGCGTGGTGTTGATGGCCTGGATGACTGCATAAGATGCAGGGTGTGTGCACTCATGAGGGCATGATGCACTGCGCCTGACCCCCTGACTCCCTCTCCCCCATGCCCCCGAGGGTCCCCCTTGCCTGCGAGTCCCCTCCCTGTGGCAGGTGTCTGACCAGGGCATGCCTTGCCTCCATGAGGACAGCCCCAACAATGACCTTACCCACCCCAAACTGGTGCCCCACAGACTGTAACTGTCCAGGGTGGCCAAATTCCAGACCGTGATGGTGATCCGCGTCTCGAGGGGGAAAGGGAGCCACATGCAGGTGTCCTGATGTCTGAGGGCAGGGGTGAGCCAGTTGCAGAACTCCAGGAATGTCTGTTTGCTCATCCTGAAGTTCTGCAACCATGTGGTGTCATCCCACTCCCACATTACAAGCCAGCCTCACCAGTAGGAGCTGCTGGGATGGCTCCAGAGGCAGCAGTGCTCCTGGGAGCGAGGGGGCAGCAGGGTGCCAGGGAGAAGGGCTCAAGGGGGCTTGCCCACCAGAGGAGGTGGAGGGTGGCCATGACCACCATGGCCAGCAGGACAACCATGGCATTCATGATGTCCAGCTCTAGGTGCTTCTGGGGATCCATTTGGCTATGCAATGGCCGTCTAATCCCTGCACTGGCTCTGCTTTGCTTTCATCAGCCTGGCAGGCCCCAGCATGTACAGGGAAGGAGTGTTTGGGAGGGGCCCTGTAAGAGAGCATCTGGTTGGGCCCCAGAAGGGCTTGGCAGCCGTGCAACCCCATCTGCAGTGTTTCCCGCTCTGTTCTTTTGAAAGAGTAGCCAGACCGCATGGCCACTCTCATTTGAAAGAGCAATGTGCTTTGGGTCTGTGGACACACTCTTCCAAAAGATGATCTTCCGGAGGCTATCTTCCAGAAGTTCTTCTGTCAGAAGAGCTCTGTTGTGTAGATGTAACTTATGGGTATAGTGGAAATCCCCCATTATTACTGAGTTTTTAGTTTTATAGTCTCGATAGCACTTCACAATCAATATCACCATCCTGGTCAGGGGGACAGCTATATTCTTATAATTAGAGATGGAATTATTATCCATAGAGATTCTATGGTTCAGTTTGTTTCATTTAAGATGTTTACTTAATTTGATTCTATACTTTCTTTCACATATAGCACCACTCCCTTGACTGGCATGACCTGTTCTGTCTTTCAGATGTATTCTGTACTCTGGTATTACCATTTTCCATTGATTATCCTCATTCCACCAACTTTCTGTGATTCCGATAACAGGTATATCCTTATATAATATGAGGAACTCTAGTTCACCCATCCTATTATTTAGAATTCTAGCACTGGGTATTTAAACATTTTAAAACTTGTCATTTTTAGTTGTCTGCCATTACCTGATGTAATTGAATGGGCCTCTTTTTCATTCGACTGTTTCTCATCTGATCCTACCTATATTGTATCATCTTTCTAAGACATAGAAATTCTCCATTGATATATCCTCTCCAAAGAGACAGCTCTGTTTGAAACAAGTGGTCCTCTGTAACAGTCAGCTTTCCGCAAGCCCTTAGTTTAAAAACTGCTCCGAGACCTTGTTAACACTTTGTGCCAGCAATCTGGTTCAGTTTGATTTAGGTGGAGCCCATCCTTCCTATATAGGCTGCCTTGTTCCCAAAATTTCCTAACTACATCTAAAATCCTCCTCTGTACCCTATAGTCTCATCCAGGCACAGGAGCTTGCTGGACCGTTAATATGGAGTCTTAGAGAAAACTGAAAAAAAGTTAATATGGGCCAATTTTATAAAAAGGTAAACAGGATGTGCCATGTAAGTACAGGCCTGTCAGCCTGACATTGACCCTAGCCTAGATATTGAGGCAGCTGAGAACACTACTAATAAAGTGTTAAAGGATGATAGTATAATGAATGCAAATCAGCATCGGTTTATAGAAAATAGCTCTTGGCAAACCACCTCTTTTTGATAAGATTACAAGTTTGGCTGACAAAGGTTATAATGTTTATGTGCTATATTTAGACTTTTGTAAGGCATTTGACTATTTGATATTTTGATTGGAAAACAAAAACAATATAAACTTAAGACAACACACATTAAATAGATTAAATACTGGCTAAATGATCGGTGTCTGAAGGCAACTATACACAGGGAATCTATCATCAATGGGGCAAGTTTCCAGTGGTATCCTGCACAATCGGTTCTCAGTTCTACACTATTTAATATTTACTTTAAGGATCTAGAAGAAAATATAAAATCAGCAGTGATAAAGTTTGCAGGTGACACAAAAATTGGGGACTGACAAAGAGGACAGGTCACAGATTCAGAATCATTGGATACACTGGGCACAGGAAAACAGTGTGTTTTACTACTGTTAAATCTAAATGTATACATCAAGAACAAAGAATGTAGACCACACTTACAGGATGGGGGACTGTAGGCTGGGAAGAAGTGACTCAAAAATTTTTGGGAATTATGGTGGATAATTAGTGGAACATGAGCTTCCAGTGTTATGCTATGGCCAATAATGCTCCTGCAATCCCTGGATGCAGAAACAGGGGAATCTTGAAGAGGAGTAGAGAGGTTATTTTACCTCTGCATTTGAAACTAGCGTTGTTGGAATACTGGGTGAGGGACCGGTGCCCCCAAGTCAGAAAGGATGTTGATAAATTGCAGACGGTTCAGAGAAGTGCTGTGGGAATGATTAAAGGATTAAAACACAAGTCTTCAGAGTGATAGATTCAGGAAACTCACTCTATTTAGTTTCACAACATGCGGATTTGCAGGTGACTTGATCATAGTCTACTTGTGTGTACATGGGCAACAAATATTTAACAATGGGATCTTCAGTTTGAAAGTGAAAGCTATAACACAATCCATTGGCTGGAAGTTGAATTCAGATTAGAAATCAGGTGTAACCATTCAATGGTGAGAGTAATTAACCAGCGGAACAATTGACCAACAGTGGATTGTCCATCACATGCAATTTTTAAATCAAGATTGGTTACTTTTCCAACAGATCTGCTCTACAAATTATTTTGGGGAACTTCTATGACCCTCATTATGCAGGTCAGACTAATGGTGCCTTCTGGGCTTGGAATCTATGACTCCCATGTTAATGGTATCAATTTAAACTGGAGTTTCTACCTCCTCTGCCATACCTCTTCCAAAACTCTAAAACAAAAGCCGAAGTAATCCTCTCAATTTCTCACCTGGCATATTAGAAGCCAGACAATTACAGGCTCAATAGCTGAATTATGGGTTCTTTTGGGATACGTCAATATTTATGATGAAAATGTAGTTCTCAGTTACAGTATGTGAAGCTGAATGGTAACTTAACTTAGGCTTATTCTGCTGCAACTGGCACCTGAGTAAAGCTCCTGGTGTTTATTATTGGAAACGTATTGGTTAAAAAGCAAAGGATAAATAATAGGTATGGAGACAACACCAATGAAACTGTCTTTTTTTGTGTTCAAAGTGACATTCTAAAACAAACCTATTTGTTAAACAAATCAGTTTGAAAACATGACCTAGTTTCTCTTTGCATGTTTCTTTTAACTGTCTGCAAGAAGGATGTTTATACAATTTTGTCAAGAAATGTGAACTGTACTGCTCCATTTACATTTCTTTGTTCCAAAATATATTCTCCTTGTTACAATTCCAGCCAGCAAGGAAAAGCAGACATTGAGGTTACTTTCCAGTTGTGAAATTTAAACCCACAAAACCCATTCAGAAAATACAAAATGAGTCACAGGAAGGGGCTACTTGCTTGCAAAACTCATTAAAAGAAAGACAAGGCAAAATGGATTTCCTGTGTCAATAAATAGAGTGCTGGCAGTATGCTGAACACCTGACATGGGTCTAGGCTTGGAAACTACCTGAAAGTGTAGCCATTAGAAAAGTGAAATCAGTTAGTAACTCTCCACGCCCCAGTTCAGCAAAGCATTTAGGGAAATCCTTAGGTTCCGGTGAAGTCCATGGAACTTCAGTATATTGTTAAATCCTTAGCTGAATTAGTCACCTTGCCTACCCATATTAATTTTGTGGGGCAAATCTGTGATATTATGAAGCTGTATCCCTTACTTCAGAGTGGTGAGTCGCTATATGGGATTCTAATTTTATGGAAAAATCACAAGGGTGTTGTGTTTAATTAAATGCAAGTCCACCAGCTACCTTCCTCTGCTGGTTGCAATACCTCCTTAGACACTTGAAAAATAGTTGTGTCCATTTTTATTCTCTCCTCCTTGGCAAACCAGCCATAAAGGGGCTCTTCACCTCTCTTGTACAATGCTCCCAAAGCAAAAGCCTGCCACAGTTTCTGGCAAAAAACTGTCAGGCCAAAGCCTGAGCCCCATGCCTGGCAGTGTGGAGAAGGGAAGATACTACCCCTCAGGCCACAAAGTGGTTACATAGGCACTTCAGGGAGGCAATGCTACACTGCTGAGTTTACCGCAGCTGCCCAGGCTCTCTTTTCCGACCCTCAGCCTGCAGCTCTCCCTGCTCCTGCTGTTCTCAAACAGATAAAAGTAGCCTTTGCAGGCCCTTCAGCAGCTCCCTCACACACAGACCAAGAGGCGCTTTCAGCACCAGTCCCAGGCCACATCTACACTACAGCAATCTTTCAAAAGATATCTTCCAGAGGATGTCTTCTGAAAACACTTCTTTGGAAAGATCATGTCCACGCCAAAAAAAGCGGATTGAAAAATCAACCTGCTGTTATGACAGAGAGGATCCACACAGCCCCTTCTCTTTGGGAAAAAACGGGCCAGGGATCAAAAAGTCTAGTGCATTGAGGACCACTCTTTTGAAAGAAGGGCCCATAGAACATCTACATGCTTTTTTTTTTTAAATAAGCTTTTGAAAGGAGGAACTCTTCTTGATCCAGGAGCAGAAGATGGCTCCTGGATGAAGAACCATGTCCTTTCAATTTCAGATCAAAAGAGCATATTTTGTGTGTAGATGCTCTGTGTGTTCTTTTGTAAAAGGGACAGATTTGCTGAAAGAACTTGCTAGTGTATGTGTGGCCAGTGTGCTGCCTTAGTGGGAGCCCCAGCAAAGCCAGAAGGGGACGTGGGAGAAGGAAGGGGAGCATATCCTGGTTCATCACCTACAATTAGCCCTTCCATTGCAGAGTTGAAACACATTATGGCTAAAGAGAGCCCATCTTTTGCTCCAAAATCATGTGGTCTGTAGTCTGATGGGGAAGGTGTCAGCATCACTGATGGGCATTTTCAAAGCCATAGCTTTACTGTGGATACACTCAGCGGCCTCTTAAAATGGTGCCCAGCTTAGGTGTACACAAGAGGGTGAGTGGAAGGCTTCATATTTCCAAGTGCTTCTATTTGGTCTGGAATACTGAACAAAGTGGTTTTTTGTGTTTGGTTTTATGACTTGCAAAAATCTCTCCCAAGGTATTTGGTGCCATTCACAAAGCACATTAAGCACTCCAGCTGTCTAGACCTATATATTTAAAGGGAAATGTTTGCTTAAGGGTCTGGGAGACATCCCTCCCTTCCATGCAGTACTAGGAGGCAATTTTAAGTTATGTAACTCCTCCGGAAATTTGTTACCTCAAGCTTTTTATGCATCCTTTGTTCACACGATATCCCAAAAGCAATGAATAGGCCCTTACAAAGTCTTCTTTGCAAAGGTGAATGTATCAATTCTGTGATTTCTTAATTTAAAAGCAGGCTTGTTTCAAACCCATCACTTATGCTTAGGGCAAACATTTACACAGTTCAGAACTTTACAGACAATAGAGAGACCTGGTGCTGCCATTAGCATGGGCAGCCTAAGAATGGATCTTTTTATGATTTTGAACTTCAGCTGCTGTAGAATCTTCTTGACTCCAAACTTTTCTTTAAAATAAACCAAAGCCACCTGACAGCATTGGTAACAGATTGTCATTTGCTCAGTAAATCCAGCAGAGGGAGCACAATGCATTTTTTTGTGTTTTCATAAATAGCAATTAATTTTCTTGTCTATTTCTAAGTAGCAGAATGCAGAACAAAACAAACCTTACTGTCCAGTCCTGGTCCCCTGGCCGCTGACACTTGTATTGCCTTCCTGGAACTTGAGCAGACCCTTTTGTATCCAGTTTCTCATTCATACCTGAAGGATGTGAGCTGAACACATAGGCCCAGATCAGGCTGAGCTGTGCTCAGGCAAGGACTTTGAGAGGGAAGACAGGTAGTGCTGGGAAAGCAAAAAAAAAAAAAACAAAAACTGGCTTTGTGCCTTTGCAGATAGTGAATTTTGGATCAAGTCAGGAAGGTTGGCTTGGCTCCTGCAGTATGTTAGCATCAAGTTTGCTCTAATATCTGCCTGGCCACTTCAGACATAAAGGTGCTTTCTGATAGACAGGAATAGCGAGAGAAGACACTGGTCATGGTACAGGTAGGTATCAATGACATAGGGAAGGTTAGGTGAGAGGTTCTGAAGGTCAAATTTTAGGCTGCTGGGAAAGAGTGTAAGATCCAGGACCTCAATGGTAGCATTCTCTGAAATGCTTCCAGTTCCATTCACAGGGCCAGGCAGACAAGCGGAACTGCAGAGTTTGATGCACAGATAAGACAATAGTGTAGGGAGGAGGGGTTTAGATTAGGAACTGGGGAGAATTTGGGGAGAAAGGGGAGCATTAACATAAAAAAGCTCATGGAGCAGTTTTTAAACTAAGGAGGGAAAGCAGACAGGTACTGAGGAGCACATGGATCAGACAGAGACCTCTCTTAGGGGAAGGTCTAAAAATAGAGATTCTCTATGTTCATGCATTACTGCTCTGTTAGAGTTCTTTAAGAATGTCAACAAGCAGGTGGACAAAGGGCATCCAGTGGATATAGTGTACTTAGATTTCCAAAAAGCCTTTGAATAGGTCCCTCACTAAAGGCTCTTAACTAAAGTTACGTATAAGAAGGAAGGACCGCTCATGGATTGATAACTTGTTAAAAGACTGGAAAGAAAGAGTAGGAATAAATGGTCAGTTTTCAGAATGAAGAGAGGTAAGTGGATGTCCCCCAAGGGTCTGTAATGGGACCAATTCTATTCAACATATTTATAAATGATCTAGAGAAATGGGTAAACAATGAGGTGGCAAAATTTGCTGATGATACTAAACTGCTCAAGATAGTTAAGAGCAAAGCAGACTGTGAAGAGCTTGAAAAAGATCTCACAAAACTTAGGTGGACTGGGTAACAAAATGGCAAATGAAATTTAATATTGATAAATGTAAATTAATACAAATTGTAAAAAATAATCCAAACTATACATACAAAATGATGGGGACTAATTTAGCCGCAAGCTCTTAAGAGTCATTGTGGATAGCTCTCAGAAATAAATCCACTCAATGTGCTGCAGTAGTCAGAAAAGCAAACAAAATATTAGGAATCATTTAAAAAGGGATAGAAAATAAGACAAGAATATCTTATTGCCTCTATATAAATCCATGGTATGCCCATATCTTGATTGCTGTATACATATCTAGTTGCCTCATCTCAAAAATATATATTGGCATTGCAAAAGGTTCAGAAAAGGACAAGAAAAATGATTAGGGGTTTGGAACAGGTGCCATATAAAAAGACATTTAAAAGACCGATTTTCATCTTAGAAAAGAGGTCTATAACATCAGGACACGTATGGAGAAAGTGAATAAGGAAAAGTTATTTACTTGTTCCCATAACATAAGAACAAAGGGTAACCAAGTGAAATTAACAGGTAGAAGGTTTAAAGCAAACCCAGTATGGCTATTCATATGGGAGAACAAAGGCAATTTGGCTCGTGGACTCTCTGTGATGACACATGGGGAATACTACAAATGCTGAACATGATAGACGGTAATCCTGATAAAAGATAACCAATTACTAGTGGACACAAACACCACACAACACAATATTCTTTCAAACCGGCCCAGAGCCATAAGGCCAAAGCCGACTATTTTAAGAAGTCACAGAATGACAGAAAATTATTTTCATCTGTTTGCATTTATTACAATATATATATCTTTACAGCTTTGCATTCAGTGCATCAGAACCAGATGTTACAATGATTTCCATTAGTGCACTAGACAGAACAAATTTTTACATAAATGACATAGAAATGGTGAGCCAAACCAAAAATTAAAATGAAAAATTCCCTCAACCCCAAAAGTTGTCAATAAATTTTACCTTCACTATAACTGATGAGACACATATCTTCCCCCTCCTACGCCCACTTGTGTTGAGTGAGACAGTCATTGGATTCATGAAAATAAACCCTAGTCACCACTGCAGAGTGTAATTTATGTCTATTGTTGAAATAGAGCACACTGTGGCTAGGTATCTGTATTTATACTGTGTTAGCAAAAAGTATTCTTTGTGTAACAGAAACCATCATTACACTGAAAGGAGGCAACATTTTTCTTTCATGGAAAGAATAAAAATTCCTTTAACAGTTCCACTTCATTCTTTATAAATGAATAATCCAAATATATGCATACAAATGCCAAAGCAAAACATAGTGTACACTTAAAATATATTTTAAAATGAAGCAAAATCTTTTGTTTCTTGCAGAACAAACTTTTGATTTTTCCCAACTGTTCTCACCATGAGCCAATTTAATATTAGCTAAGAGTGAAATGTATCCTTTTTTATGCAGCTACAGTCAGATTTCAACACAGCACAGTGTCCCATGATGTGGTAGGGTGTTCAAACTGAAACGGTTTAAATCAGCCATTCATCAACACTGACATTTTTTTCCCCCCCACACGGAAAGGTTATTAAAACTAGATTCACTTCTTATGGCACATCAGTAACTAAACACTATGGACCTGCCTTGAAAATGGGATTCACTCCAGGTCAGAACAATAGGAGCTCCAGTTGCTCAGCTTTGAAAGTCAGGCCCTAAGTGCTGCAGAAGGGTAGCTGAACTGACAGCATCTTATTAAGTGGCTCGGAATTTTTGATATAATAAATGTATCACCACAGCCCATTCGCAAAATATAGACGGGCTATGGCTAATATGTTCAACCAGTAACTCAAGAGTTAATGGCAAGAGGTAATAAATAGTATCTATGAAAACATCTGATAGTTGGATACAGCTTAAGTCCAGAAGGGGTCATTAGAACATCCTGGCTGACTTCCTATCTATGACAGGGCATTGCATTATACCCCTAAATTGAGCCTATTATCTTGTATTTGGTTAAAGCATATCTTCCAAGTATCAGCAGGGTAGCCATGCTAGTTTGTATCCGCAGGAACAATGAGAAGTCCTGTGGCACCTTATAGACTAAGTTCTTTTGGAGCATAAGCTTTCGTGGGCAAAAGATGCATCTGATGAAGAGGGTCTTTGCCCACGAAAGCTTATGCTCCAAAAAAATCTGTTGGTCTACAAGGTGCCACAGGACTTCTCATTACCTTCCAAACAGGCATCCAAGCATGATTTCAAGATAGAAAGCATTGGAGAATCATCCATCACTGTTAAAAAGATTGTGCCTTATTTCCCATTTGAATTTGTCTGGCTTTGTTTCCTGCTGTTGGCTCCTCTCTTCCTTTCGCTCCTAGATTGAAGCCCCATTAATACCTAGTATTTTCTCCTCCTGACAGTATTCAGATGCAGCAATTAAATCACCCCTTCAACCTCCTTTTTCCCCATACTAAACAGATTGAGGTGTAGTGTCTCATCCTCAGGTATGTTCTCCATATCTGAATCATTTTTGTAACTCTTTTCTGTATCCTCCCCATTTTTTCAACGTCTTTTTAAATTACGGCAATCAAAAACTGTATTGTAGCATTGATATCACTGAAGTGTAATAAAAAGATGAAAAATCACATTGCTACTCCTAATCCCTGGTTTTCACACCCAAGAATCACATAATATAGGTGTGTCTACACTAGAAACTAATTTAGAAGTTAACTTCGAAGTTAGGCACTACATCAAAGTAGACAGCAGAGAGTCTACACACATTTTCCCTTACTTCTAAGTTAAGTAGGGAGCCCAACTTTGAAGTCCTTAATCCATTTCCAGGAATGGAGTAGTGCCCTACTTTGCAGTTTAACTTAGAAGTAGGGTGTGTGTAGACTCTCTACTTCAAAGTAAGCAACTTAGAAGTTATGTTTGTAGTGTAGACACAACCTAGAAGTTAGAAGTGTGTTGTGCGCAGTGACTCTCCTCGGCTGGCAGCCTGAGGCCCCTACAGATTGTCTCTCAAGGACCCAATATCAAATTTGCTCAGTTTAGAAATAAAAAAAATGTTTTTGTTTAAAACTGCCAGCTTTGAGAACTTGATCTAAGATCTGAAAGTCAAAATATGCTCTTCATCCTTGTGCACTAATTCTGACTTTAAATAAAGCACATATGCACCTGAAATGCACCTATAATATTCTTCTCCTGAGTCAGAGATCCAGTGATGTTGTACAAGAAGGAAAGACTTAGGACACCTGTGTAAATGATTAATCAAGATATAAGGCAATGTGAATTGGCTCCTTGACGTTCACTTCTGACATCAGTGAACTGCTAGGCCCAGCTGTTAGAAAATCCATATTTTGGGTCACCAACCTATTTTCCATAGTGACAAAACTTCCACTGAGTTCAATCAGGAGCAGGACATATCCCTTCCTTATAAGTTGAGCAAATTTGATAAAGGAGAGACTGAAATACACTCAACATGGAATCCCATGATGCCATTTTCAGAGAAAAATTATGCTTTGGATTCACTCCCCCACCAAATATCTTTAAAAATAAATAAGGTAACCATTTTACTATTTACCTCCAAGCACACACTTTTGATCATTTGGTATAAGGTCAGTTGAAGTCTACATTTAAAAGCAAAGTACTGCAGTATATCATATGAAATGCTCTCAGCTGATCTGTAATATTGATTCCAATGCACACAGTTATAATTTAAGGCGGTCAAATTAAAATCAGGAATCTGTGCAAATCAGAAGGAAAGTATGGAACTAAAGAACTGAAAGTGAATAGGAAAATGTGACTGATGCCAAATATGGCCAGACATACTACAAAGAAAAAAAAATAAAAACCACACAGCTGAAAAAATTCTGCAAGGTGAAATGATATGCATCCTGAATCGGCATCAAGTTCACATTTTAGGTGGGAAGATAGTTCATGGAAAAAAGACTGAGAACCCCTTTTTTTTTTTTTTTTTTTTTTTTTTTAACTACACCTTACAGTATTTTTAACTGAAAACCAGTATCACTGCACTTGTAGTTGCCCTTTTGTCGTAAGTGTTGCACATGCTGGCTGAGAAGCTGGAAGCACCACTCCCCTTCCGAGTCACTGGAAATTTAACTTTAAGCATGGAAACACAGTTCTGAATTTGCTTCTAACAAATGAACACACTGCTCACAATAGAATGGATTCCAGCTGATCCATCCAATGCAAAAACCAAGCTGTGTCTTTTGAGTATAAGATAACCAGTCCTTTGAGGCCAAGAGCTATAGGTCCTTTTAAGGTGAGGACGGAGGAATATCCTGGTTTTCGAAAGGTGGAAGTGGTTCCCTCCAGTAGGTGAACTGACTGTAGGTATCAGAACAAGGGAAGTCTGAAGAATGGCTTCTTTTCAGCAAAGGAAACACGTGATCAACCACCTCACAAAGTCTGACGTAACTGGGGGGGAAAATTGCTGTTTAAATCATCTCAGATAGTTTATTTTAATTTAAAAACAAAGATGTCCAAACACCCAAACACACACTGCCAATACAATGCAAAGCTCATCTGTGTGAGATGATCAGTCCAACCAGTCTGCTTCCATTCCTTCATCTGCATTCATTTTGAACAGAGATGTTCAAAGAGGTGTGTGTTTGACAGCAGGGTCTATGGCATGGGTGTCCAACCTTTTGGCTTGCCTGGGCCACACTGAGTGAAGAGGAATTGTCTTGGGCCGCATATAAAATATATAATACAGTCAATGCATATAAATCACATAATAATGTTAAAAGTTTACGATCTTGTGGGGCCGCATTACTAGCTGTCCAGGGCCGCATGAGGCCCGCGGGCTGGACATGCCTGGTCTATGGCAATTCATTTTGGAAATGGCTTTGTTGGTGAAGCCCACACAGAAGATTTATTTATTATAAAAACAGCCTTTAAGGCCTTCATCTTGTTTTAACCCTGCAAAATTCCCATTAGGTATCTGAAATCTGTTATGATAAGATACAGTTGAGACCCCATGAAGGACTGAAGTCACAATCCCTGGTTTAGAAGGCCAGAGGGCTAACCATTGAGCTGAAGAGGGATTTGTGTATAAATCACCTTTAGCTATGCCCACTATACAGTTAGTTTCAGCTTTTGTTTGCCCTAAGTCTTTCACACAGAAACCGAGAAAAGAGGAAACTTCAAAGAAAGAATTATTTAAAGGTCAGGAAACTATATGAAACTTATTTTTAAACTGACCACACTAAAAGTGGACAGCATCCTTGTAAATGAAAAAAACTTTTTTTTAATTGTTGGCTCAGTGACTATCATTCTTTTTATTTCAAACAATGCCCAGTGGAGACTTGGTATCAAAGTAATCAAATGTTATAGCAACCCAAATATTTCACTTTTAACAACTGCAGGAAACCTTTGCTAACAGAGCTAAATAAACCCTTGGTATAGCTGCCATTGTCAACTGAGTGATGCATTTGGCACATGAACAGTCTGGGACAAATTACTACTTACGATGAGATGTTGGTTTTTGCATGCTCCTGTATAAGCTCCCCTTTGGGATTAACTGTGAATATTCTGTTTAAAGAGACCCCCACTTGCTTGTAGGAATAAACATCCTAACAAAGAAAGAAAAAAAGTTAACAAATTAAACCATGCTTTTGCCTCTGTACAATAAACTGTATTCTTTATCTTGCATGGTAACAAGTAACAGAGGGGTGGCCATGTTAGTCTGTATCCGCAAAACCAATGTCACATTGCATCTGATGAAGAGGGTCTTTGCCCACAAAAGCTTATGCTCCAAAATATCCGTTAGTCTATAACATAGTTTCCCAAACTGGGTGGCATACCCCCACCATGGAGACATGAAGAAATTCCAGGGAGGGGTGGTAGTGACCCAGCCCCCATCATCACGCCTCCCATCCAAAACAGGAGGCAGCCTTTGCTTCCGGCTCTCAGCCCCTGCCATTTTATGTGGGTGACCTGGACAGCTGCTATAAAAAGCAGGCACCCGGTGCAGACCCATATGGAACTAGCTGCCTCCTGCAAAGGTGGGTGAGTGTGGGTTCGGGGGAGGGGAAGAGGAGGAGGATGAGGCTAGATTGTGGGTTGGAAGTGCCTGGCTTGGGTGAGGGTGTTGGGCATGGGGTAAGAGCAGAGGGCTGGTGGTGCCTGGCTTTGTGGGAGGGGAGGGGCTCAGGTGGCTGGTTTGTGGGACTTGCAGGGTCCAGGCTGACAGCTTGCAGGAGTTGGTGGGCTCAGGCAGACAGCTGGCCCCTGCAGCATGGGGCTCGGGCAGCTGGCCCTGGTGGGTGGGTGGGCGCCTGGCTCCAGTGACAGGCGGGTAGATGGGCGGCTGGCCCCAGCAGCACGGGGCTCAGGCTAGGAGGTGGGCAGCTGGCTCCGGCAGTGCAGGGCTTAGGCAGCTCAGGCGTGTGGCTCTGGAAGCGCAAATCTCAGGCTGTCTTGGGGCTCAGGCAGCTGGCCAGCGGGAACTGCACAGGCATCCACAAGAGGCTCAGAAAATTTAAAAAAATCACATTTTTATGTCAATTGTTTGTGTTTATTTTATTTTGTTAAAAGTGGGAGTTGGATGATGGTAAAGAAGAGGTGGGGAGGCGGGAGGGTTTCCTCAAAAAACAAAAGGGGGCATGATGCCAAAAAGTTTGGGAACTATTGGTCTGTAAGTTGCCACAGGACTTCTCATTGCTTTTTTTATAGAATACAAAGAATATAGATATGTAGAGCAAAAGACTATATATAGTATACTGAAGGACAAAGTATAAGCATTGAGTATGTATATGTTATCCTGCATCTGAAGCTTTCATAGCATGACAAAACCTTAACTATGCCTAACAAAATTCATAGGACACAGGCTTGTCTACATGATACATTAATGTACAAAAGAGAGGTGTAAATTCTTGCCCTCACCAGCATATCACACATTTAGTGGCCCATCTAGACCCTGCTGTATGCATTAAAGTTCCCTATTGCATATTAACATAGTGCTGATCTAAAACAGGGCTAAGTTAACATGCATTAGGAAACTTATAGTATAAGGCAGCAAGATCCAGACGGGCCAGTTAGCACACTACTCACTAGTGCAGATTAGAATTTACTCCCCAGTGATGGGTGTTAATTTACTGTGTAGACAATTTCCAAGTTTTCATAGAGGAGATTAAACAGATACAGAAGTACAAATTTCAAATATAGTTAAGTAATTTTAGAGCCTAAGTTTCATTGACTTTTACCTGCCAAATTTTGTCTAGGTGTATACTTATACCTACTACATAGAGCTCACTGTGGTCATCCAGTCTTGAACAGAGTGGAATTTGGGCATGCATTTCCAACAGTGCCAAAGAAAGGTACCATTTTCAAACAACTTTATGGATTGTACATACAGTTAAGCTGTCCACCACCTGGGATGGCTGGGACTTCTAACTTATGTAAGAGGTGAATAAAGAGAAAAAAATGGAGGGCAAAGTAGCAGTTAAAATATGTGTGCTTGCATATCATCTGCATCATAAACTGTGAAATCTCTGAAGACTAACTTTACATTATGTGTTTTTATAGAGCCTGTTAAAAGGTGGCCTTAATTCCTGTTTGAGGCACCAAGGCATTGCCACAAAAGAAATACTGAATAACATTACCTGCACTTCATAGTCAAAAATAATCTCAATTAGAACTTACTGCAGGTCTGTTTCCAAAGGCAGCATAAAAGGGTTCTGTGTTTGGATAAAACAAATGTTTGATGTCTGTCAGACACTGAACTTTAAACTTTTCTGGCTTCTTTTCAATCACTTCCCTAAAATAAAAAGGAAATATTTCATAAATATATCAGCTATTTAAAGTAATATATTCACCTACCCAGATTCTAGCACTGAAAAACCCCATAGAACTTCATTTAGAAGCCAGAGCTCCTATTAAAGGTAAATGCCTTTCCCCGTGTTTGCAAAGATGACGTTCACAGTAAGAGAAAAAAAAAAAACCACACACATCCTAAACAAAGGAGCTTTTATTAAAAAGAGTGTAGTAAAGGTGTGGCTATCAAAAAAGTTTAGTGAATTGTGGACAGCAATGTTTAAATCAAGATGGCCGTGTCTGCACTAGCCCCAAACTTCGAAATGGCCACGCAAATGGCCATTTCGAAGTTTACTAATGAAGCGCTGAAATGCACATTCAGCGCTTCATTAGCATGCGGGCAGCCGCTGCACTTCGAAATTGATGTGCATCGCCACCGCGTGGCTCATCCCGACGGGGCTCCTTTTCGAAAGGACCCCACCTACTTCGAAGTCCCCTTATTCCCATGAGCTCATGGGAATAAGGGGACTTCGAAGTAGACAGGATCCTTTCAAAAAGGAGGCCCGTCGGGACGAGCCGCGCAGTGGCGAGGTGAATCAATTTCGAAGTGCCGCGGCTGCCCGCATGCTAATGAAGCGCTGAATATGCATTTCAGCGCTCCATTAGTAAACTTCGAAATGGCCATTTGCATGGCCATTTCGAAGTTTGGGGCTAGTGTAGACGTAGCTGATGTGTGATATAATGATACAAACTCCCTTACTGAAAACTGCAGAATGGGTCAATAGGTTACAACAGCCTTCCCTTTAGATAGATTCTCTACCTTCTCCCTGGAATTTAAATTTTACCATATGCCAGGTCCAAAGGACTACCTGCAATTAGTATTGCGCTACACGTGTGGTCACCAATAAATGACAATTAGAGATAAGTAAAGACAAAGGCATCTTCTAACTCTCTTCCATTCTCTGCTACAGAATAATGAACAGTCATTTCATCTCTTGGCTGCAGCTCTTCTACAATTGCCTCTCTTACTAAAATGGGACCAAACAGATGGCAGAGTTGTACCTCAGGGAATTCCCACAATCTAGAGAGAATCCTGAATGGTGCGAAGTTGGCGTAGCTGTCCCTGTACCACCAGTCCCCATAACACAGCCCAGGAGAACACATATGGAATGCTGCCTGGGAAACAAGCATGACTACAGTGCTGTTGGACTCTGGTTACTCGCATTTAAAAGGGTGGAGCCATAGGCAGGCACCTATAAGTTAGGCCAACCTTCAGGTAGCATTAACCTGTAGAGGGAGATGAAGAAACTTCCCAGATGACTCAGGGATTAAGGAGCCATAAATGTGGGAGGAAAACCACTATCCCCGAACCCACAAAAACCCTCAGCCAACAGTCCCCAAAAGCTGTGCTGGTTAAATCACACAGAATGGCTCACACACAGTTATTCTGTAACAGCATATACATCACCAAATGTAAAAGAATTTATGTAGGCTGATAGATGGGATACCCTTTGGCCAACTGGCTAAAACACAGGCAGCCAGCAGTCCCACTTGAAAATCTCTTAGAGGTGAAGAGTGGAAGGGAAACCTACTCTTTTATTATCCTTAGCTACAACATCACCAAGGTCTCCATACTTAGAGAATGTTCAGTGACGCTGACTAACACACATTAAGAGAGACCTGTCTTATGTAACCATCTAAGATAGTAGCAAATTATGGTTGCCTACTAAGACTTTGATATTTAACAAAAGGCTACAACAACTCCTATTAGAAACTTCAAGAGGTCACCTCAGAGGTGACTATTTCATTGGACACAATATACTATCCAATGATACCTGTGAAAGGCTGAGAACAAGCTGCTTGGACTTAACAACAGAGGTCCTTGAGGTAGCACTGTTCCTCGTTCATTGACCCAATGCAAATATCCTCTGGTCATGTCTGCCATTCCTATAGCACGTGCTGAGCAATACAGAAATTTGTACCCGTTTCTGTAATGCAAAAACAAACAAATCAGGAAGAAATCACTTTAATAATGAACTGGGCATTTTTACAACTATGATATTTTATTTGCCTATGATATTAGCCTAACAATTACAGATTCACCCCATAACCTTTTTGCACCACAAGAACTCACAAATTACAAAGGAGTTGAAAAATTACAAGCCAGATAGCAAATATCTGCACAGCTCCAGTGAAGTCACCAATTTATATCAATAATGTATTTTAGGATTTGTATGGCCGCTACATAAAAAAATATGGCTCTGTTCAGCAAAAGATTTTATCTCATCTGCACTGTCTCTCTAAGGCTACAGCCACACAGCCAAGTTCTTTCAAGATAGCAGCCACTATTTCAAAATAACTTTGCTGTCATCTACACTATGCAAATGTAAGTAAATGTGTGAATGTTAGTTCATCACACACTATCTCCTTCCATCCAAGAAAAATGCTATGCTGCACACATTTAAGCTCCATGGGACATTCTTAAAACTAAATTCCTAATCTTTTCCTGCCAAGTTCTAACCTCCATTCCCTGTTTCCTTTATCCCCACGGACAAAGTCCATTATTCTCTCAGTCACTAAGGCTTGGTGTTATCTTTGATTATCTCTGGATACACACATCCAGGCTATATAAATCTTGTCACTTCTTTCAGTAGAACATCTCAAAGCTCCAGCCTTTTGTCTCTGCAGGCTGCCAAGTGCTTGTCAAAGCCCTTATATTGCATTCTGACTACCACAATTTTCTCTCTGACACTGATACCATCCACCTTCCCTTCCTCATCAGTTCTTTGCATTGCTCTACAAGTTCTCCCTTCATCACCAAGTACACCCTCCTTGTCTCTTTTAAAGTCCCTCACCATTTAGCATGATCCTACTTATCCTGTCTAATTTTCTGTTAGGAGTGTAATTTACCCATTTCTTTTATTCACCATTTTATCAAAGAGTTCCTAGGACTTTTAGGCTGGACCTACACTTGCCCCCAACTTTGAAGGGGGCACGGTAATCAGGGTGACAGGAAATTACTAATGAAGTGCAGCAGTGAATATACAGCACTTTATTAGGCTAATTCTCCCCCACGGCAATTTCAAAATGTCAAATTTTGAAGTGCTGACATGCCGTGTAGCCTCAGGCACTTTGAAGTGCCCATGCTACTTTGAAGTGCCTTTATTCCTCAAAAATTTGGGGAGTAAAGGCACTTTGAAGTAGCACAGGCATTTTGAAGTGCCCGTGGCTACACGCATGCCAGCACTTCAAAGTTTGACACTTTAAAGTTGTTGCGGGGAAGAATTAGCCTAATGAAGTGCTATATATTCACTGCAGCAATCTCCCATCACCCTAATTACCATGCCCCCTTCTAAGTTGGGGGCAAGTGTAGACAAGCCCTCAGAGCTGTAAACGGGCATTTGCTTTTGCATTTATACTGAGAGAAATTAACATGAAGAAATTTGCTGAATACTTACTGGCTCACTTTATGATACAACTTTGCAATCCCTTGGTGTGTCCAATCCTTGCCAAGAGTGGGCAAAATATGACCCAAAGTATCTGACCTGAATAAAAATGGGGAAAACAGACCAAATGCACTTCAAGAAAATACTTCCAAAAGAACAGGCAGAAGCAACTCTAAATAATGGGCTTGTTTTTTCAGGAAAAGTTGGTATTGATCCAGTCCTTCCTAAGCATTCATCCAATAATTTGTTGGCTAATGCATTGCCCTGAGATTCAGGAGATCAAAGTTTTAACCCAACACATGGCACAGACCTAATACATGGCCTTGACAAATAGTTTACTCCCTCTGGCCCAGATCCTTGAAGGCATCTAGCACCCATTGATTTCAATGGGAATTAGGTAACTAGATTAACCTTGAGAATCTACGCCTCTGGGCCTAAATTCACCATGTATAAAATGGGGGGAATAGCTGTACTGGTTCCAGTGGCCTTCCCCATTGTAGACTGAATGAATTTAGTACAGGTTGAACCTCTCTAACCCGGCACCCCTGGGACCTGACTGAGGCTGAACCAAAGAATTTTCTGAACCATGGGCGGTCGCTATTGTCCTGCAGCATTACCAACACTTCCACTGCTTACTGGGCTCTTAGAAGACATTTAGGGGGAAATTATAGCTAAATAACAGCACAGAACACTAAGAGCCAGGATTGGTGGCTATAAACCAACATTATAGGACTGCTAGAAACTTGGCCACACCCACAATAAGAGGACATCCAGCTAACTAAACTCATGCCATACCACAGATGTTGCCAGGCCAGAGAGAGAGTACCAGACTAGTTAGGATCAACCTATATTACTGTTTATATCATGTAGCACACAGAGAAGCCAACAAAGCAAAGGCTCCACTGTGAAAGGCATTGCACAGATACAATTGGACAGTCCCTGCCTCGACAAGCTTACGATGCAAAGAGAAGAATCACGTGAGTAGGATGGAAACAGTGTCAAAAGCGACGAAATGACTCAGTCACTACTCAATCAACTCAGTGGCAGGTATAGACCACAGATGCTCAATCCTATTCTGGCATCCCTTCCACTAGATCACATTGCCTCATCCCACTGCATTAGTGCTGGCATTTGTAATAGCTCTAAAACCAGAATGAATGTCTAGAGTGTCTCACAGATGGGATGCAACAATGAACTCATGAATATGTGAGAGATGCATAGATATTACAGGGATACGCACTGCAGAAAAGACCGTAAGTAAGAAACAGATTAACAGTATTATACATGCCAGCCTTTAACAATCCAGGCAATAAAGTAGGAGCCCCCTGCATTTTTTGCTTCATTGAAAAACATGTTGAACAGGAAAATTCAAACTCTGAACATGATGGTCTAACCCAGGCTCACTGACAGTGGGGCAAAGGGGGCAGTTGCCTCTGGGCCTAGCTGGAACTCCGGTCCTCCTTGAAATGCTGCAGCAGCGGTGCTGTGCTGCTACATGTAGCTTTAGGAGGGCCAGGCAGCACAGTGATCTAAGCAGCACTAAAAGCCCAACTGCCCTAGGTCCAGCCACTTCCACCTTGGCCCCGACCTTCTGAGAGTTCAGAGCCTTTTCACCTTGTCCTGGAGCCCACCAGGCTGTTGGCCCCATTCTCCCAACTTTACATCAGTAACTATTTTGGGGGCCAGATGGAGATTTGCCTGGTAGACAAAATCTTGCCTGTTTGTCAGCTTACCTCGTGATAGTCCCATCAATGTCGGAAATAATAACTTTGTCATCCCAATTCCATAGGTAGATGATGCCTTCACAGCGACACGTGCCTTGATATTGTGTTGTAACACTAAAGATCACATCATTAGGGCCATTCTTGAGTTTCAGACTTTTCTGTGAAACAACAGCAAGCTCAAACTGTGCAGGTGGCATGGACAGAACAGTATAAACACAATGGGAGGGTGCTAATTGCATTAGGCATGCGCTAATCCCCTTCCCATCATCGGACTCCGAAATGAATAGAAGAAGCAAAAATCAACTGCAAGGACCATGCTCTGCCATTGGTTCATAAGCAGAAGTTAAAACAATAAGGAGCTCTGCTTTAAAACTAGTGGCATGACATGGCCTGAAGTGTTCAAGACAGCATAAAACAGATTTGGGCTTTGATCACCTGCAAAACTACCATGTCTGAAAAACAGCCCTCCATGGCTTTGTGCACCCCTACTGTCAATTTGTTACAGAATATAACCAACCAACCATATCTGTCTCTTAAGGCAAATTCTAGATCTCTTGCCAACTACAGGGAATACTCTCATTTAGCCACCTGGAATTGGTAGGCTTCCTAATGTCGTATTCCTCAAGTGCGTTTATTAGCTGTGTGTACAGATGTGAGAAATCACATTATCCTAACTAGTCAAATTTTCCAACTCAAACATTAATGTGCAGGGCTTGAAGAGCAACAGCTATTATTTGCCAGCTTTATTCACAACACCTCTCTGCAGAGAAACTTAAATTAATATCGTCCTGGTCACACTCAATTTATAAGCAGCTCTTTTAGAAGCTGCTATCTTGTGTGTATAGTGTGCATGTGGATGGGATGGGATGGGAGGGGGAGAGAGACATAACGCACAAACACGTGAATGCATGCAAGTGAACACACACAGGGTCTGGGCCCTTTAAATGGAGTTAAAGAGCTGGAGCAGCATAAAGGGGCCTAAAAGGTCTCATTTCCAGTTGGTAGAAGCATATCCTTGTGCACAACTGCCATAACGCTGCACTCTGAGGACTCCCTTACAAAACTTGGCATGGGGGCATGCTGGAGACAGGACAAGAGTCTGGTGGTCTTCACTGGGAATCCCTGCGGTGACTCATGGTAGTGCTGCAGGTCATCAGGCTGTTCAGGGAGGCTGCCCCAACTTAGAAAAAAACATTTTGTAGGTTTTACCTATAAAAGCTCATTCGCTAGTCCCTCAAATGCCACGGGACTGCTTGTTCTTTTTGAAGTTAACAGACTAACACAGCCACCCCTGAGGGTACATCTATACTTATGGGATAATCGATGTACTGGCAGTCAATCTTCCAGGGTTTGATTTAGCACACCTAGAGGTGATGCACTAATTCCAAATGTCATGGCACCACTGTAAACCCCAGTACTGCTGGCAGTCACAGTAAGATGACCATATTCCCCTAGACTAAATAAGAGACGCCTTGGGGGGGGAGATGTCCTAGCTGAAACAGGACAGATGGTAACCCTGAAGTCAGGTGGTGGCTGCCCTGTTGGGGCTGCCACCCTGCTGGGTGGGAGGTGCTCCCTGGCTGCATAGGGCAGCTGCTGCTTCTGGCTGCCTCATCCCTCAGTCCCACAGGTCCCACTTCCCCGCACCAGTGATCCTCCCAGCTCCCGAGAGCCACAGAGAGCTGAGAAAGGGGCAGCTGTATGCCAGTGCTCCTCCTGGCATCCCTCAGCTGGCGGGAGCCGGGAGCCTGTTGCAGCCACACCACTCCAGGTCCTGGTGCCCACAAATGGCAGGGAGCTGGGCACAGCAGAACCAGTCAGTTTCCCAGCTCCCATGAGCAGCAGGGATCCAGGAGCCAGGCACAGCCATGTGAGTCTAACTCCCGGCTCCCCCAAGATGTGGGGAGGCAGGCGGCAGCCGCACCCGTGTATTCTCAGCTCGCAGCAGCCATGCAAATACAGGGCAATTAGCCCCTTTGTTAAAATAAAACAGGATGCCTTCCTGGCACACAAAATACAGGGCTGTCCTGCCTAAAATGCAATGGATGATCACCCTAAGTCACAGGGGGTAAGGGAAGTTGAGGAAAGAGTTTCTCCTGTCAACCTCCCCCTGTGTGGACAGCAGCAAAAAATTCGATTTTAGATAAGTCAGCTCCAGCTATGCAATTCTCATACCTGGTTTTGCATATTTAGATCGATTTTACCTCCTACTGTAGATGTGGCCTGAGACTAAATTGGAGAGTCTCCCAGTACTATGTAAATTACTCCCAGCACCCCTGCAACCTGTAGGGAGCCCAAGATAGAAAGAGTACACAGGTCACTTAAATCACTCACATCCACACCTGGGATGACAGTTCTGTGCCATGCCTCTTAGAGGCACAGTACAGAATTTCATCCATGATGCACAACATACACAGACTCTCAACAGGTGCAATGGGAACTGCTGGGTGCTAAGCACTTTTGTAAACCAGGTCCCTTATGTAGGTGCCTTAATGCGGACTATGCAGACTTGAGGCTCCCATTCTACAAACATCTGTCTCCTGATTTGTCAACCCAACACTTTTTACATTAAGCATGAGATTTATTTCATGAGATTTATGACCTTTTTTTTAATTTCATAAGGCCTACTAATGCTAAGAGGTCATTAACCCTGTACTAGCCTATATAATTCTGTTATACCTGTTATGCTAGAAATTACATTTCACAAGGAATACGTAAAAATAACTCACAAGCTGGTCAGAAGTGAGTCGAAGGGTCTTTTTGTAACTGAGTCCTGACAATAATGAGAGATGACTCGAGTTAGTTTGTAACGACCCCATGTTTGGTTTTGCAGCTCTTGGGTCTTCATCACTTGAAGAAGATTCATCCTTTATTCTGGAACATCACACACAGAAAATGATGTGACCATCTCTCAGTAAATGCATTTGGATATCTATTAAAAATACATTAGCACTAACTCATTGAATAAAGTCAGTTGATTCTCTGCTTCTATGGCCCCTTGGGAGGTTATTTACAGACATGGCTTCAAAAATATATTGATAAAGTGCTGAATTTTCAATCATGCATGTCTTCTGTCAATCATATGTGTATCCTTGTAGGCATTCACCTGCCCGTATGCTAGTATTGTCACTTTATGTTAACAGACAAACTACAGACCATGCTGACTCATTAAAAAACCTCAAGGTATAAAAATCTGTAGGTTAATGTGAGCAACTACAAAACAGTTTCTAAGGAAGAAAAGAAAATAATTTATTTAGCTTACTGAGTGTTCAGAAATTAGAAAATAAACTTAGAACATGACTGATGCAAATTTCCAATGGAAAATAATCTCCACTATCCATTCTTTGCGAAAGCAGCAATTTTTGTCAATGAGATTATATTTTTACTGACAACTTTGGCAAGACTCCCTACTCAAAATGTTAATCTAGATGACAGTATCTTTGTGCTCCTGTGCATGATATTAATTTAAGTATGCATCATTGTAAAACTATTTTTCCTACCACAACTGTTTGAGCAACCTGTCAAGAAAATTTTTCACAGAAGAATTTTAATGGTAAACAAAACTGTCATATTAGGTGGTAGCTTCAAGTATTCTTAACAACTGCCAATGTGATCTTTAAATGTAACCACTGCTCACATTCTTTTCCATTACAGCTGGATTCTACATGTCATTGGGAAGTCTTCACCCTAGGGTCATAAGTACTACATATTGTGATTGGCAGCTTTTCAAGCTATAGTCTGCCTGACACTGTGGTTGCTAAATATGGCCTAAAAACTGCTTGCTTGCCACCCAATATTCTATTTTCCACAGAATGGTAGCCAGCAACAAATTCATCCTGATCTGTTTCTGAAGTGAATTAAAACACAAGCATGAAACAATGAGTAAGAAGTGAAGTCTCACTGAAGTTCCAGTACTAAGCCTTGTTCTTTAAACAAACACAAGAGACAACAGAACCAAATATCACCTGTGACGGATGTGTCCTCTCAGGTCAATGTATGGATTTTGCAGATTTAGGATTATGTATGTTATTGATACAGTAGTTTATGTGACACAGGTTAACTTGCCAGGCTCTGTCTCCAAAACAAAATGTGTCTCGTAGTACTTAATGTGTAATGAAGAGGTGTTGGGGTTCAGCTTTCACACAGATTAAGCACTGGTAGCTCCTCACTCTAGCTAGTTCTACTGGACTGCAATAGTCAGCCTCCAAAAATCCTCAAGCTAATTTAGAATGTGTAAGCTATAACTGAATCTGGGTCTTACTTCTCCCTCTCCAGCTCTGCCAGATCTGAGTGACGACAGCATGGAAATGGGCAGTGCTCTGTTCAAGGTAAGCCACTTTGTTGTACCTCAATGTGATTTAGGCTGGGCAAAAAGAAGACCAGGCCAAAGAGAACTACTGTCTGCTACTTCATCTTGTAACTTAATGCTGGCTCTGAATAATCCTCCCTAAATAGGGATTCTGGTGCCAGCAAAGGATATTACAAGAGCTGGTAGAAGGACCTGCTGACTTTGGAACTACATCTCCTGCATCTTCCTAGAAGTGACAGAAATCTCTGGAGTTTCTTGTTCTCTGCATGGGAGAGAAAGCAAAAGATTCTCTCTGAAAGAAGCATCTCAAGCTCCTGAGACTCCTCAGGTATGTAGAAGGAAACAGGGAGATAGAAGACCATGCAAGTTATCATAAGTCAGAGGACACTGGATTTAGGACATTTAGACTTCAAGTGAGGTGCAAAAATTGTTGGAAAATCATCCACTTGACTATTGCTTTTAGGTGCTTCTAAACTTCCTGCATCTGGCTAGGATCGAAAACAGAAGGGGTAACATATAAGGAGAAAAATAAAGTAAAGTAGTCCATGGAGATGTCAGAACAAGTCCAATTTTACAGATTCAGTGAGCTTCGAAAAGGCTCATTACGGTACTCAAAAAAGCCTCACAACCTCACCCTGGATAGAATCCCACCCCCAACATCTGCTTAGGCCTTCTGAAGGTGAAGTGCATTTTATCATAGGTGAACTTCACCAATATTAAGATATGATGGCATGACACATTACAATCAAATTTCATTATTGCCCCTACTCTGCCATTCAAAGTCTCTAAGTATCCTGCTTTCATTTTTAGTTGTCCAGAGTTACTTTAGCTACAGCCCTCTTTTTTGTACCTGTCTGCAATGTTCATTTGTGATAACTCCTCTTCCGTAGAAAGCACCTTCCCACTCAAACCTTGTGTTGGCTTGGGTTCCTAAAACACAAAATACAAGAAGTTCCATAGCAGACAAAGAGAGGAAATATTTAAAAGAATAATCTTGTGGATGAAATCCTACTTGCTTCACTTGTGCCGGTAGTCCTACTGCTTTCACCAAGCATTGTAAGTATGAGAAAAGCAAGCAGGACTTAATTCTGCACATATATATAATAAAAAAACCAAGGGTTTACTGTAGGAAAATTTCCTCATAGAACACTAACACTCATCTGTATAAACCAAAACAGAAAATGAAACGTGTTTTTTTTTTGGCAGATACATAAAGAGAACTGGCTTCAAATGGCAAGAATTGGTGGAAATCGTGGGTCCAACTCCACAGCCACTCACTGCACATTAACTAAAACTTTTTCTACCTACTTGTAGCTGTTATTGCTCAGTTTATGAGGGAACACTTCCAAGAACAGAGTCATTCTTAGACGTCAAAGAGTTGCAGAAAAGTATGGCAAGAAAAACTAATCATATGAAGCTCCTAAAGAAAGTTCACAAGAACAACTATTTCATATCAGCTGAAAAATTCTCAAGTATCAGATATTTTAACTTAAATGAAGACAGATTTTTATTAGCAGTTTTAGAGATTAAATATGTCTAACAGGAAAAAAACAAACAAACAGTGGTTACACAGCTTTGAAGGTGTAATCAAAGCACCCAATCCCCAGAAACTGTTGAAAAACAGGCAGTGGGGTGGGGGGGAGTGGGGTAACAAAATATGATGAAACACAATTCTTTGATTTTTTTTCATCCAAATTTAGCTTTTGCTGTAATTTTAGAACCATCTCTAGAAATAAGTATTACTATCTTTCAAATGTGGAACCAAAACTATAGAAAGGGCAAACAACCTGCCCAATTACATATATTAAGTTAATCACACAGCCAGGATAATTCAGCAGTTCTTGGTTCCCAGTCCCTGGCAAATCTATTAGATTATGTTGCCAAAGGTAAAATGGATAGAAATGCAGAAGTGGAAGAAACAAATATTCCAGCTAAGGCCTTATCCACTGAGGTCAATAGGAGCCTATTGACACATGTGCTTTCAACCAGGCCCTAAATCCCTTTCTTGGCTATGGTTTTGCTGATAGACACACAATCTCTGGATGATGCATAGGGAAAAGCATTTGAGATTCAAACCTCAGCCAAAAACTAACTCCATCTGTTTTTTAAACTTACCTCTTTGATAGTGCTATTCCTCCCTCGCCATGAAAACCACCATCTTCCACCTTTCTTGGGCATCTTATCCCTCATTACAGATTCCACAGTGGCCTGTGATAAATGGATGGTAACATAAATAATGGAACAAAAGAAACAGACAACCTGACGCATGCAAACAAAAGAAAATGACGAACACAATCTCAACCAAGGATAAAAAGAAGAAAAAGAAACATACTGTCTGTGGGCCATAAATTTTATAAAAGCAAAACCTAATGGCATCCAGAACCGCACTGAAGTAACTTAAGCATGAATACTAGAAGAGTTTTCAAAAGGAAAAGAAAAAGAGATCAAGAAAAAGAAAGCGTAAAATGGCATTAGTATAATGTCTAGCATGGGTAAATAATAAACTCTGATTTGAAATTATTTAGTGAAATCTGGAAGTTATTAAATAAATAAATAAATAAATAAATAAAAATAGGTGACCAGCCTTTTGGAAGAGGTCTCGGGTAAAAAAAGCAACAAACTAAAGGGCAAGATGGTGGGTTATTTTCTCTAAAGAAAACTTGTTTGTATTTGTGGGGAGTAGTGGGTTTCCTATTTTTTATGAAAATTTAAGGATGATGTGTGTTGGATTGGGAATGGCTAGATCCTGAAATTATTCATTCCCATGATACCAATAGCGCATACTTCTTTTTAACAACTGAACACATCTGATCTGCAACAGGGAGTGATTATTTTGAAGGATGAAAGGATTTAGTTTCACACCCATGAACCTTTGGTATAGCTACTAAAACAACAAACCTGCCAATAGGACCACTCAGGAAGAACAATATTTTATGAACAGATATAGGATGGCCTCTCATCATTTAAAGTTGCAACCAGCTTTCTACTGGCGGCCTGATTTTGCCCCTCCTCTTCAAAGATCCGTGTAAAATTGAAGAGGCAACAGGGGAAAATGAGAAGCAGATTTCAGTGACAGTATTCATATGTCTCTCTAACTATATTAGGTTTTTCAAAGGCTCCCCTTTGCTGTTGCATATAAAATGCAGCTGGGAAAGATAACAAGATAAATGGCAGAAGCTAAAGCTGAGCAAATAAGCTTTGGCACCTCTTTTGAATAAATGCAAAAAAGCAACAGCTTGATTCAATAACTGAATTATAGAGAATAATGACTCCAGTCCAGCAAGATACTGACAAAATTTCCTAACTCTGAGAATGTATCTAGTCCCATTGACTTAAGCAGGATTACTCAAAAGATTGAAGTTAGGTATGTGTTTAAGTACCTTGCTGAATGGGGACCAGTACTAACCATTCCTTTGCAAAAGCTCCAAGTTCATATTCACTTCATATTCACTTCATTCACTTCACTTCTCTTTTCACAAAATATAAAATCCTATAGCATTTCAGTGTCAATTTCCATTGTTGGAACAAGTCAGAGCTCTACTAAACCAATTAATATGTATGAAGATCAATTAGAAGATCAGCAGTAGAAAGCAGGTTGGTAACATTTTCAGGGTTACAGGTCAACGCAGTAAAACTCTCCAATCTAATGTATTGCTTAGTACCTGTTGCCTAATTTGATTTGATTCATTTTAGAAAGAAACCAAAATTAAGATTGTAACTATTGGTCTTAAAAGCCAAATGTGCAGGGTGAACTTCTCTATTCCAGCATGCTCAACATGCAACACGAGAATTTGCTGAACCATGCATGGTCATTATTGTCTAGCAGTATTACGTACATTTCCACTGATTAGTGGGCTCTCAGAAAACATATAGGGGTAAATAACAGCATAGAACACTAAGAGCCAGGACTGGTGGCTTGAAACAAACGTTATGGGACCACTGGAAACTTGGCCACATCCATGATAAGTGGTCGTCCGTCTAACTAAGATCTTGCCAGACTACAGATGTTGCCAGACAAGAGAATGCTGGTCTAGAGAGGTGAGCTCAACCTGTTGTGAATTTAGTGCTCGTGAATTATATTTCTATTGCGAACCCAGGAGACAGAGTGAAATTAACTTCAGCACGGTCAGGATTTCATCTAGTATTTTCTAATCTACAAAAGACAGATCTTAACCTCAGGTTTACCATGAAACAACACACTTCTGGTTTTACATTTCATTACACTCACTCAGCTTATATGGCATGTAGGGAGGTGTACAGTTGAAACCATGCACATTTGCAACTTCAGATGATTCTCAAATAAAAGCAAGGAGTAAAGTAGTGGTACCCAGTAAGTGTCAGTCTGAGGATTTACACGAGTTCAGATTTGAAACTCAAAGTAACATTAAGGGGATTTGAACTCACATAGCTCAAAACTAAAGAGACCATTTGTGTGCAAAGCAGAAATCAAACACCTGTGTATAAAATTTTCTTTCCCCAATAGTGTCCTCTCAATGAGCCCTAAATTGTGACAAGCATTTAAAATTTACAAATCTTCCTGCTCAAATGAATTCTTTTTTTCCCATGACATGTTAAAGCAAGGGATACTACTTCTGCAATACTTGTCCATTAAGGGCAAAGCTGTAGTCCCTTTTTATGCCAAAACTGTGTACTCTCTGCAGATATAATAAAAGATACAGGCACCAAATATTCAAACATAACATGCAGTTATCTGTTTAAATATAACCTATGGTTACAAGCCAGTAAATATTAAACAAAGTAAAAATGGATTATAAATCTACAAGAAGGATCACCCACTCTTGAACTTTATAATCCTCTGAATTTTTATACACAAGTATAAATACTGGTTAGACCAAATTTAGGGGCATTAGAGTACAGCAAGACACAGTGTGAATTTACAATTCACTAGCTTGTCCACACTAACCCCCCATGTGGGCACTTTTCCTGAACACTGTAAATCCCTTTGTATATTTCACCTTAATACACTAGTTCCCCATGGGAAGTAAGTACAAAGTAGCTACCACACAATGGCCGTGTCTACACTAGCCCCAAACTTCGAAATGGCCACGCAAATGGGCATTTCGAAGTTTACTAATGAAGCACTGAAATGCATATTCAGCGCTTCATTAGCATGCGGGCGGCCGCGGCACTTCGAAATTGACGCGCCTCGCCGCCGCGCGGCTCGTCCCAACGGGGCTCCTTTTCGAAAGGACCCCGCCTACTTTGAAGTCCCCTTATTCCCATGGAAATAAGGGGACTTTGATGTAGGTGGGGTCCTTTCAAAAAGGAGCCCCGTTGGGACGAGCCGCGCAGCGGCGAGGCACGTCAATTTCGAAGTGCCGCGGCCGTCCGCATGCTAATGAAGCGCTGAATGTGCATTTCAGCGCTTCATTAGTAAACTTCAAAATGCCCATTAGCGTGGCCATTTCGAAGTTTGGGGCTAGTGTAGACGTAGCCAATATGTTCACAGCCTGGTTTGCACTAACTTTTCATATAGAAAGTCTCAGAGGAGTAGCCATGTTAGTCTGTAACTTCAAAAACAACAAGCAGTCCTGTGGCACTTTAGAGACCAACAAATTTATTAGTTCATGAATGAGACACATTAAAGCTTAATTTGCTTCATTAACTGGTCCTACTTTTTTTTTCTTCTTTTTGCCAATATATAAAGCCTGGATTCTGCAACTTCCACTCCAACCCATCTGACGAAGTGGGTTTTACCCACAAAAAGTAATGACCTAATAAATGTGTTAATCTCTCAGGTGCCAAAGGACTGCTTGTTGTTTCTATGTAGACAAGCCCTTAGTCCTGCTTAATTTTAAGTTGCATTTGGCGCCCAAGTTGTGTCACTGGTTATGTGTGAATGGCTCCTACGGATGTGCAGACTTTCCTGTCAAATACAGTCACCTTCTCTGCCTGCATGAATTTCAATTTATGAAACGAAAACTATCGCAGTTCATGCTTTCCCAACTGACTTTCATTTTCAGTCTCACCTTTGGTAAAGGTTTCTGGAATGCCTGCATTGCCAATAGAAGGGGAGCAGCTGTGGCCCAGTTGTAGTACCTGGCAAGTCAAAAAAGTAGCCATTTGTTCAGCAAAGGTGCAAATGGTACAAGTCCTAGCACTACAAACACACAAGAGCTTTTGCCACATAGCTGAAACATTTGTCTGCTGAAATGTACTTACTTATTTCCAATTTTAACCACAAGGTTGGGGTCATCAATGATAGCTGGATTGTCCACGAACTGCTGATATGTTACTGCCTGTTCTAAGAACTGATCTGTTGGAGAGATTTAAAACATACATACATAAGCACCTGCAATGGCACAACCTACTCCCCATAACTAGCAGTAATAAAACATCCTGCAGAGATAAGTTACAGGCTCAGGATCAGTACTTCAGGCTGGGGGTGGCAGCGACTAGCAGTGAAACTGGAAAAAATGCTTAGGGCCCCAGTCTTGCCAGGGGCTGAGCATTTCCTGTTAGATGCTAAATGCTCTTAACTCCTCACAGCAGGTGCTCAATGAAAACCATAGTGATCAGCCCACTGGAAGATCAAGTTTGTCATTCCTGGGAAAGGATGTGCCTCTTCTATGACCTCCTTTGGCTAGGCAGGAACATGTGATGACAGACTTGATGTAGAGCTACAGACCCATCCAGAAACCGGATGAGTGCTTGCAGAGCATGGGGGAAAATTAAAATACATCCTCCTGAAAAGACACACCCTTCCTCTTGCCCTCTAGAATCACAATTATTTGGATTATTAACAAAGTAAATAAATAAAACTATTTTATAGTAAATTATCCTCATTGTAAAATATTTTAAGGTTACATTTCTAAGCAGTACTCAGTGCAGTATCAATCTTAGATACTTTGATGGCCACCATGACTCCGATCTAAGCATCTCCAGGTCTTTGATGTATTTATCCTCACAGTATAATCTTGAGCGATAGAGATGTGCTGTTACCTCCTTTTCACAGCCAGGGAACTAAAGTGAAGCGAAACTAGTGACTTGTCCAAGATCACACAGGAATCTGAAAACTTTATGTATGCCTTCTGAGTCCCAAGCTAGTACCCTAACTATTGGGCTATGCCCCCTGTCCATGGCAGTGACAGCTGTGAATTTACAAATTACACACTATATCAAAAGGTATAATATATTGTAAATGCACACCTTTACAACTCTGGCACAGGACTGCCAGTGAGAACTGAAATGGTAAGTGCAGTAAGTTCCAAAACATTCTACAGTAAGTCAAAAATCTGTAATATTATACTAAATATACACAGAAGTTCTGACTATTTTTATTCATATAAGAAGTGCTACTTACTTCCACGTCCTTCAATTTCTACTTGTAGTCACAAGAGGGCACCAGTTCCTTTTTAACAGCATTGGCAAGTTGATTTAACAACACCTAACCATAAGGTATAGGGTCATTCTTTACCTTTTGTTATTTCTTTGTTGTCACTAAGTCCTCCACAGAGTGAAATGGCAATTGAAGGCAAGTCTCTTATTCCATCGGAGACGCCTTCAACACCACTATCAACACCTGAACTTCCACCAAAGTGAGGTGACTGATTGGCTGACCGCGGTCCATTTTCACTTGCATTCTTTCCGTGTGCAATATTTTCACCGCTGTGGAGGGGGCGGGGAAAAAAAGTCAGGCTTTTAGTCCTCATTGATTTCTGATCTGTGTCATTCCTAAATTCTCTGCCTTCACAAGCCCAGTCCCACTTCATACACATAGGCTGCATCTAGTCTAGCACCAAACTTTGAAGGGGTCATGGTATTAGGGTAATGGGAGATTACTAATAAAGTGCTGTGGTGCATATGCAGCACTTCATTAGTCAAAATCTCCCCCTTCCATGTGAAAGTTCGAAGTGCCAGCTTGTGTGTAGCCTCAGGTACTTCGAAGTGCCTGTGCTACACTGAAGTCCCTTAACTCCTTCCTCAAAAATGACGCAAGCCAGCACTTTGAAGTTGCCGCAGGGCAGATTTGGACTAATGAAGTGCTGAATATGCACCACAGCACTTCATTAGTAATCTCCAGACACCTAAATTACCATGCCCCCTTCAAAGTTCAAGGCTAGTCTAGACATAGCCACATTAAAACAAACAATATGTTAACTTGCTTGAGTCTCCCATATAATAGGAAATCACTTCTCCTTAGAAAGAAATTCAGATTAGTTAGTGGCCTTTCCGAGGCCTCATATTTATAGCAAGGATGTACTGCTTTAAGCTTAACAGTACAGAGAGGTACAACCCCCACAACTGTGTCCTTAGTGACACTGGTAATAATAGTGCTTCTGCTAGCATAACTAGCTATTTTCACATGAGAAGGGTAATAAGCTATTCCACTTTAATGTACTTATATAATTGCATCAACACCTCAGATTAGTTTTTTTTAAACCAAAACAGCAGTTACATCAGTACAGTCGCCCCCTGAAAATATTTATATTACATCAAAAAAAAAAAAAAGCTGTGTGTATATCAGCCATTATTTACTAGAATGCACAGGGACAAAATTCTGTCTCTATTCCAGATTTATAACAATGTATTTGAGAGAAGAATTTGCATCAAAATCTCTTTTACTAATCTGCCACTATTTTTAACGTTAATGTTCCCTCCTTAACAAAAACAGAGTTTAAGAATGCAAAAAAAAAATGCTATTCAAAGAATTTCAATGCTTCTGTTGGCAGAAACTCATTCAGCAGCAACTATACTGTTATCTGGAAAGAGGCTCAAACAAATGTTAAAAGAAACTCTAATGGACAGTAAGCCAAAATCATAAACATATACTTGGGGAGAAAATACATTTTCATAAATAAATGACTCATAAGCATCACCAAAAATAATTTTATAGATGATCAATCACTACTGTACATTTAGATTAACACAATAATAGTGCACTTTAGGTGATTTCAGGTAACAAATAAGATAAAAAGTATATTGTGTTTATATTGTTTAGAACATCTTTTATGCTAAGAACCATGTACTGCCCTAGATCCATTAGTGTATCTCCCAATAATTTTAACAGACAGCAGTTTGAGATCAGTATATAATTCTCAAGCAATTAAAAAGGCAAGCAATTTCTATCATGCTTCTTATGAACAGGTGTGGCTCTACTACAAAAAAGGTCAAGAATCCCATTTTTAACCCTGCCTAGGTTTAGGAACCCTTCCTAACCATCATTTTAACCTAGACACTCATTTAGCTGAATCTTACTTACAGTCAGTGTTCCTATCACCTTGGCAAAATAAGACCTGCTAAAAATCTGATGGGAGAAGACAGAAATTTAATATAGTCTAATACAAATAAATAGTTATACTTTTTTGGGAAATAAAGTGCAGCAACTTCTGGATCCATCTCAGTGAGGTCATCTAAATAGACACCATCAGCCCCAAGATGCCGGCTTCGTTTATCTGTCAAACACAGAATAAATAAATAAATAAATAAATAAATAAATAAATAAATAAGAGTCTTCCAAATAGAGTTATCATTTCTTTCAAATCCCATATATTAAGGAGCTATAGAGCACAAAGCATGTACACGAGCAATCATCTATAACGACACAAAGCTACAAAGCCATAGGAAGACATCAAAAGGGTGATTTTTCAGAGGTGCTGAGCATCCACACTTCCAAATGAACGGCGACCTATGTCGTCTCATTTGGATACCTAACAAGTGAAGGACCAAAAACAAAATAAAAATGTTTACAATGTTTTGGTTCTGCTGGAAGAAGAGTTAAGCACCAATACTGACACAAAGACAAATGGATACATGCTAGCCATCAAAAGTATAGGCTTGAAATTAGATGAAGCTTTCTAACTACATCAGAATACTTAAGTTCTAAAACAACATTCCAAGAGGCAAAAAAGTTTTCAAGACTGATCTTGAGAAGCTAATTGAAGGAATAATATGAGATTAGTTACTAACAGTCACAGATGGGGCACAGGCAATTTCTCCAAGAGTTGGAGACATGACATTGGATCAGGATGGCTCAGAGTTATTACAGAGAATCTCTCCCAGGTGTCTAGCTGGTGGATCCTGCTGATGTACTCAGAGTTTAACTGGTCACCATATTAGGGGAGGGAAGGAATTTTCTCCCAGGTCAGACTAACAGAAACTCTAAGGGACTCACTGCACTTTGGGGTACAGGTCACTTGTTAGTTTAAACTACAGTAAATCGTGGATACTCTGTAACTTGAAGTCCTTACAACGTGCTGTGAGGACTTCAGTATCGCAGTCAGAGGTTAGGCGTCTATTACTAGATCAGGTGAGTGAGAATTTGTGACCTGTAATGTGCAGCAAGTCAGACTAGGTGATCACAATGATCCCTTCTGGCCTTAAATTCTATGGTGATGTCTACACCAGCAAGTGCTTCCAGAAAAAATCAGGCCATCTTCCAAAAGAGCACACGAAGCATGCACACACAAAATCAAAATGCTCTCTTTCAAATTCCTTCTGAAACAACACGGCACTTCTTTCGGAGGCCCACTTCCTCTCCCAAATGAGCAAGAGCACCTTTTTCCAAAAGGTTCTTTTAGAAAAAAGCATGTACAGAAGCTCATGGCGCACTTTGTTCAAAGAAGAGTGGTCTCCATGGTGCCAGATTTTTTGATCCCTGACCCGTTCTTTCAAAAGAGCAGGGACTGTGTGGACACTCTCTTTAGAAAGAGAAGATTGTTCTTTTGATCCGCTTTTTTGTGTGTGCACGTGCTCTTTCAAAAGATGATCTTCCAAAAGATCACTGTAGTGTAGACGCTGCCATATATAAGTCTTAGTTGATGTTATGGTCCCATCACTATGTTGTTTCAGCATTTTACATGCTACAACATCCTGTGCCGTTAGAAGTGCTTTTGTCCCCATTTTTCAGATGGAAAACTGAGGCACAAGACTAAGTGACTTGTCTCTGGTAGCAAAGCGTAGGGACTTAAACAGAGGCCTCCCAAGTCCAATGTTAGTACCCTGACCATTGGACCATCTTTGGTCTCTTGTAGTGACTGTATGAAGTGTCATATCATGATAGTTTTACTCAGAGCTGTGACTGTCCATTTGCATCCTTTACACAAAGCACACAGCTCATGCCCTGAATTTCTCAAGAGTAATCAAAAAAAGGCAAGTTAAGCAACACAAATGATTGAAAAGTAGATGGAACACCTCAAAGAACTCCTACCTTCAAATGTGTAGAATCCTTGAGGAACTGGCCAAGAAACATGTCTGAAATAATGTCTGCCTGAGAACTCTGGATCTATCCAAATACAATTTGTGACTGCGTAAACCTCAAGCGGAGTTTATATCCCTCATCAGATCATCATCTGGCATCATTTTTGGACATTAGGGAGGTATAAAAAGGGCACATTTATATTCCAGTTGAAGATTATATGTGCGCTAAACACAACAGAAATTGCTTATGTATGATGATATCACGCTGCTTTTTGGTATGCATGTTTAAGCAAAGGACACGTTCCAACTAAGCTTTCAGGCAGAGGCATTTCATAAGCTAGCATTGGCACGGCACAACTGTAGAGCATATCAATACAGGAAACCTGCAGCATGCTTGGACCACAGAATTCTGCAACCCCTGAGTTTCTGCACCAGGAAAAAAAAAAAAGAGTACAAGTTTTGCAGCCTTGGCTTTTCTAAACAGATATGCCAACTAGAGTAACCAAGGGAGAAAATTATTTCTCTTGCTGTCATTCCAGCTCTCTTTTAAAAAGCTCAGTCCACATACACATGTTCATGGGTTGTTTACACTAAAAGACACACTGTTCTCCTTGTCAGTCTCTCCAGAAATGCTCCAGACTTAGGCTGTCTCTACACGAGCCCAAAACTTTGAAATGGCCATGCAAATTTCGAAGTGCCATGGTTGCCGGCATTCTAATGAGGCGCTGAATATGTATTTCAGCGCTTCATTAGTAAACTTGAAGTTTTGGGCTAGTGTAGACACAGCCTTAGAGATTAGTTCATCTTGCTATAAAGTGCCCAATCACTGTGGTTTCTAGGTGCAAAATCACATGTACAGAATTGCACAAACAACTACTTTACCTTTCTTTCTAGAAGGTGAATCTATTTTGCTCACAGCCGTTGGCAAGCAAGCTGCAACTTGTTTGATTTCTTCATTGGCCGACGGTGATGCAGCTCCTCCTAGAGCCTCTATCTCCTGTTCATTTATCTCGGCTGGTACTGGCTGGGGGTCATTTTTATCTGAAGCCACAACAACTGTCTGTCCAATGGCAGGTAAAGATGTCAAGATGCTTATCTGCTCTGGAGACTGAGATTTGCTTTGAATTACCCGAAAATGAGTGCTTTCAGAAGGGTTAACATTCACCGTGCTGGTTTCCTTTGCCTTGACTAGAGAAGTGGACTAGGGAAAAAAATAAATACAACAATATAATGAAAACCTTTGAGAAAAAGAGAGACACAAACAGTCAGAGTTTAGCCTGATCTCAAATACCAGAGGTGTAGCCAGGTTAGTCTATATCTGCAAAAACAACAAGAAGGCCTGTGGCACCTTACAGACTAACAGATTTTTGGAACAAAAAAAAAAAAAACAGTCCAGGAGCACTTTAAAAACTAACAAAATAATTTATTAAGTGATGAGCTTTCGTGGGATAGATCCACTCCTTCAGACCATAGCCACACCAGATACGCTTTCTTGGGCAAAGACCCACTTCATCAGATGAAGTGGGTCTTTGCCCACAAAAGTTTATGCTCCAAAAAATCTGTTAGCCTCTAAGGTGCCATAGGACTTCTCATTGTTTTAGCCCGGTCTAGTCACACAAAGCTCATTTGCACTGCCCTGTTTGAGAGCTAAATCTGGCATCTCCTAGGAAGCAGAGTAGCGCCTGTTACACTTAACATTTCAAAGCGCACTGAAACCTGATTCTGAAGACAGCCAGCTACAGCTGAAAACGTCTGTTAGCTGAATCACTGCTTCTGAAAGGCCCAATTCTACAGCTGCTGTGTCTGCAGAATTCCTACTGCTTTCCAAGGGAGCTGCACTCTAGGTGTCTACAACACTGGCACTTTAGCAAACAAACACTTCTATAAAAGTGGTGGCTCCTAGTGAAAGGTACTCAAAGTGACTCTGAGAAGCCATGCTCAGAACAACACCTATTAGCCTGCCCAGGAGCTAAGCCTCTTTTTATTGACTTGGTAGAGCAGTATATAGATATGCACCCATCTACTGCCACACTGTGAGTGCCAAACACCACATTTACTTCAGCACTGACTCACTGTTATGCAGCTGCAATAGTTTATATCAGGGGTCTCAAACTCAGTTTACCTTAGAGACAATGCCAGTCCTCAAATCCTCCTAGAGGGCCAGCAGGCACCCTCCATCCCCCTACCCTCTGGAAGGGCTTTGGGCAGCAGGGTAAGGGTTACCATGCATTCCCTGCTTGTGCATCTCCCAGCCTTCCTGCTGGCCCACACGTTTCCCCATCCCATGCATCCCCTGGCGCTGCCTGCTAGCCGTGAGCACTATAAAACCTGCCAGGGGCTCCCAGCAGCAGGGCTAGAATGGCTTCCAGCTGCTAGCTCTATACCACTGCCAATACGTCCCTGGGGCCCACAGAAGTCTGTGCAGAGCCATCCCACCCATGGGGTAAGCTGTGAAACTATTAATTCATTTTGTGACACTGACTAGATATCTTGGATGGCAACTCTCCTGATTTAATCACAAGCCTCCTGATAACCGGATTGTTTTCCCCACCCCCTGAAAAACCCCAGCCACATTATTAGAATTAAGCCAGAATTGTCTAGGATAGTTGTAGAACCTCCATCATTGGAGGTATTTACAAACAGATTGGATAAATATCTAACAGGGATGATATAGATGGTGTTTGGTCCTGCCCTCAGGGCAGGGGACTGGACTTTATGACCTCTTGATAGCTCTTCCAGTTCTAGTATTCTATGATTCTGACTTCACGACTTGATGGGTGTGTCTACACTAGCTGGCTACTTCGAAGTAGCCACCCCAACATGGAAATAGCACCCGTCGCGTCTACACACGCCGGGTGCTATTTCGACGTTGAAATCGACGTTAGGCAGCGAGATGTCGAAGTCACTATTCCCATCCAAGGATGGGAATAGCATCCTACTTCAACATTAAATGTCGAAGTAGGGTGTGTGTAGATGATCCGCGTCCCGCTACTTCAAAATTGTGGGGTCCTCCATGGCAGCCATCAGCTGAGGGGTTGAGAGACACTCTCTCCAGCCCCTGCGGGGCTCTAGGGTTGCCGCGTGCAGCAGCCTTAAAGGCACCACCGACCTGGATTTCCTGTGGCAGGAAGCTGAGAGTGTGCAGGCAGCAGCACAGGTATGTGCTAGCCCTGCATGTTTCTCACAGGCCCCGATCCCCGCTGCCTTTACCCATGGCCTCCAGCCAGCCCCCCAAGCACCCCCAGGGCTCCCCTCCTGAGGGGACCCAGGCACCCCCAGCAGCCAGGCAGGGGGCCAAAGGACGCGGGGCCCCTCCTGATCGGAGGCCGAGCTCCGAGACCTGATGGGGCTCTGGGGTGAGAAGGAGGTGCTCCACGTGATGGGGAGCAAGCGGCGGAATGCAGAAGCGTTCACCCAACTGGCCGAGGGCCTGGCTGCCCAGGGTCACCCTGCCCGCACTCCGGATCATGGCCGGAGTAAAGTGAAGGAGCTGTGGCAGGGGTATGCCCGGGCCCGGGACTCAGCCAGCCAGTGGGAGGACTTTATGGGGGTTTTCAGGGACATAGCCGGGTCAATCTGGGAGGCCGTTGCCCGGCTCCCACCCCCTGCTGCCCCCCAGGCCACCCTCCCCGCCTCTCCATCCGCCTCGCCACCTGCTGCCCCACCTACTGCTCCACCCGCCTCGCTGCCTGAAGCCCCACCTGCCGCCCCACCCACCTCGCCACCTGCTGCCCCGCCTGTGGCCCCACCTGCCTCACCGCCTGCTGCCCCACCCACCTCACCACCGGCAAGCTCCACAGAGCCCACTGGGGCTGAAGACTGGCCAGTGGAGGCATCCCGGCCCTACCTGCCAGTCCTCCCAGCCCCCAGCCGGCCACGCCGTGGACCACGGACACGGGGAAGGGGGGTTGCGAGCTGTACCCGCCGGGGCTCGCGCCCCTCTATCCCCACCCCAGACTGATGGGAGCCCAGCGGACGGCTCGGCTGTTGGCCCATGTATATAGTTGTCCCCCTTTTTGTATACAGTTGTCCCCCTTTTTGTAGATTAGTTGCAGTTTCTTTGTTTAATCAAACAAGTTATCCAGTTTAAAAAAAAAAAAAGTTTTATTTTCCAAAAAGCTGGAGACGTGTGCTTGCTGGGGGGGTGGCATGCGGGTGTTGGGAGCGGTGTGCGGGCATTGCGGGCTGTGGGGGGGGGGGTCTTCTGGGGAAGGCCAGGGAAGTGCTCGGGGTCTCCCTGATCGAAGTGGGCCCACAGGGCCTCACGGACCCGTACCCCCTCATGGTGGGCTTGGTGGCTGGGTGCGGCGGCCGGCAGGGGGAAGCCCGTACCGGCGTCGACCGCCCACCACTGGACAAAAGCCTCCCCCTTGCTCTCAACAATGTTGTGGAGTGTGCAGCACGCGCCCACAACCTCAGGGGTGTTTTGGAGGCTGACATCCAGTCGGGCAAGGAGGCACCTCCAGCGGCCCTTCAGACGGCCAAATGTTCTCTCCACCACCTGGCAGGTGTGGTTCAGGCAGGCATTGAACTGCTCCTGGCTGGCGTTGAGGTGGCCAGAGCATGGGCACATGAGCCAGGGCTGGAGGGGGTAGGCCACGTCCACCACGAGGCAGAGGGGCACGGTGGTGTCCCCCAGAGGGTTCTCACTCTGGGGGATGTAGGTCCCCACCTCCAGCCGGCAGCACAGGCCCAAGTTCCTAAAAACACGGGCATCATGTGTGCAGCCGGGCCAGCCCACATACACGTCCTGGAAGCAGCCCCGACTGTCCACCATGGCCTGCAGGGCCACGGAGTGGTAGCCCCTGCGGTTGATGTATCTTCCTCCGCTGTGGTCCGGGGCGCTGATGGGGATGTGGGTCCCATCCAGGGCCCCGAAGCAGTTGGGGAACCCCATGGAGGCGAATCCGGCGACAGCTGCGTCCAGGTCCCCAAGTCAGACGACTCTCTGGAGCAACATGGCGTTAAGCGCACGGACCACCTGTGGGGAGGGAACACAGGTGCCCATGAGACTGTGCAGGGTGCCCCAGGGCCCTTCCCCCAGGCACCTCCCCGGGTACCCCACTTGCCCAGCCCATCCCTCCCCAGTACCCCTCCCTTTCCAGCCCCCCACCCGGCCCCTCCCTCCGTCCCTCCCTCCCCAAGCCCACAGCCGGCCCCCCCACCCCCCAGTGGGCGCGTGCCCGGGCCTCCTTACCTCCATGACGACGACCCTGACCGTGGCCTTTCCCACTCCACACTGGCGTCCCACGGAGCGATAGCTCTCTGGAGTGGCCAGCTTCCAGACAGCTATTGCAACGCTCCTCTCGACGGGGAGGGCGTGCTGCATCCGGGTGTCATGGTGCCTCAGTGCTGGGGTGAGCCACTAGCAGAGCTCGAGAAAGGTCTGCAGGCGCATGCGGAAGTTCCAGAGCCACATATCGTCGTCCCACTCCCGCATGATGAGCTGCTCCCACCACTTGGAGCTGGTGGGGTAGCTCCAGAGGCAGTGGAGCAGCCGGTGAGGGAGGAAGAGGGGAGCCCAGTGGTCAGGGGCGTCCCCATCTGCCTCCGCGGTGGGCTCCTCTGGCAGGAGCCACTGGGCGGCCTCCCGGGCAGCACCTAGCAGGGCGCTTGCCCCCTAGATGACTACCTGGAGGACCTCCGCTTCCTGCTGCTGCTGCTGCTGCTGCGTGTCCATATCTGCTGTGACTTGGTCTGCGAGAGAGTGGCTACTGCTCTGCAGACCTCGTGCTGTGCAGGCCGGGTGTGTCTGGGAGGGGCCCTTTAAAGGAGCGGCTTGCAGCCACCCCGGAAGGGCTAGTGTGCTCTGTGACCCGGTTCACGGTCTGTCCTGGCCCCTTATTTCAAAAGAAGGTGTTTGTGTGTGTAGACGCTCTGCATTTCCTTCCAGGGCGGCTCTTTTCAACGTTCCCTGTCGCTACTTCGACGTTGAACGTCGATGTTGCCAGTCTTGGAGGACGTGTAGACGATATTCATCGAAGTAGCCTATTTCGATGTTCTTACTTCAAAATAGGCTACTTCGACATAATGTGCTAGTGTAGACGTAGCTAATGCCTCATGCACTGCTATCAACTGTGATAACTCTGATTTAGTAACTTGTTTGTTTGTTGGTGTATGGTACTAGAAGAGAATCCCAGCCTTCTTTTTTCTTTTTTAAAAGGAAGATTTTAGGTCTAATGGCTTGTGGAGAAAAGCTGGAAAATGTGCCCCAAATTTGGCCAAAGACCTCCAACGCCAGATGTCAAATAAAAAGATCCCATGGAGTTTTAAACTCTTAGGGTTGACAACACAGTACATGCAAGTTGACAGCACCACCCTCTGTGCCCTGGAGCCCAGATAGAGACCAGGATCCTACAAAGCCATGAGAACTGAGTCTGTACCCTGACATCCCTATGGCCTCGTGCTGGGATGCCTTTTCCCCACTCTACCATCAATGCCCTCACACTGGGATCCCACCTGCACCCTCACCCTGCTAACATTTGTATCCTTGCACTGGGATCCTGTTTTCCTTCTCCCTCCTTTGGCCCACAGCTAACTTCTATGTCCTTACAATGGGATCCTCTGCACCAAACTGGGATAAATGAAAATGAAACCCACAAGCCTTTTTCTGCTGGCTGCAGAAGCATGTCAGCTTGGGTGACTCCCTACCCAGTGCAGCTTCCCAAGCTGACTGGCATCCACTATGGCCTGGACTATGTGGGTGTTAGGGGCGTGGATGCTGCTGGGGATCCCTGCATGGTGCACAACGCCCTCCTCCTGGGCCAGCAGCTAAGCACATCTGGTTAACTCATTTTCTCAAAATATTTTGCAGGCTGCAGTGGGGAACTCTCAGGCCATAAATGGCCCACGGGCAGCATTTTGAGACCCCCTGCTTCACATAGAATAAATAGTTGTGATCCATACACTTACTGGCTCATGCTTCTCTCATTAGTTATTAGCTCACTAATTACTAATTTCTTGTCCATGTTTCAAAAACTCAACATAATTCAGCTCCTAATCCTGACTTTGATTTGCCTCTATGAAATTAAACCTCAAAATCAAAAAACACATACATCAGTTATGCATGTTCCCGTGTCCTATTAACAAAGCACAGTAAATATGAAGAGGAATAAAACAGGAGTGAAGTCAGATACCTTTGCAGCTTGAGGTAGTTCTCCCCAGGCCCAGTGCATTTGTGGATTATTCTTCTGCATTCCCCTGTCCAATGGTTTACTGACTAATTCTGAATCACTCTTTGGAGTGGGAGGGCGTGAACCTGAAGGACTGGGAAATAAAACAAAGGGCACTTTGATTAAAAAAGTAAAAGCAAAGCATAGGCCAAGTTGCAGCATTCATTCTGTGTATTATCTACATTACAAACAGACACAATATGCCAGTCACTGACCCAAAGGGCTGAAAAAACTACAGAGCTCAGCAGCAAATCAAAGAAGGATGGTTAACTATTTTTTTCAGAATATCTATCCCTGTCTGGATCCCTGTGCATCTATTACTTACTGGTGGGTTTTGATGGACATGGGGGTTCTGAGGAGAAATTTGAAGGAGGTTAGGATACAGCCCAGTTCAGGGAGGGCATACCATGCAAAAGTCGAGGTTCAGTTAATTCATCAGACCACATTTTTCTAACCAAGCAGTGAAACCATTGTATGAATCCAGTTTTAAACATAATTTCCTTGGAGTGAACATAATTTGATCTTCTGTGGTGGAAAACTGAACAATCAACTGTCCACTGTCAGACCACAAGAAGACACACATATTTAATAATATAATTAGCAAACTACCAGTTTGTGACATCACCAGTCATTTTTCTTTAAGACAAAAAAAATCAGTTGTTAATGCTACAATGGTCAAGTCAGCCACTAATGAATTGTGGTACATGGGCTACGTCTACACTGAAACAAAACTTTGAAATGGCCATGCAAATGGCAGTTTCAAAGATTACTAATGAGGTGCTGAAATGCATATTCAGTGCCTCACTAGCATACCGCCGGCCACAGCTCTTCGAAATTGCTGCGTTTCGCTGCCACGCGGCTCGTCCAGGCAGAGGTCTTTTTCAAAAGGACCCCGCCAACTTTGAAATCCCCTTATTCCTATAGGCAGAATACTGATACCTTGTCTACAAGGGCCCCGTGTAGACAAGCCACACGCAATCAATATGTGGCACTTTCGAAGTGCCACAGCCAGCAGCATGCTAATGAGGCACTGAATATTCACTTCAGTGCCTCATTGGTATTCAGCAGATAGAAATAAGGGGATTTCAGAGTTGGTGGGGTCCTTTTGAAAAAGACCTCTGCCTGGACGAGCCACGTGGCAGCAAAACGCAGCAAGTCCGTAGAGCCACGGCTGGCGGCATGCTAATGAGGCGCTGAATTTTGCATTTTTGTTTCAGTGTAGACACATCCATAGACTCTAAGGCCAGAAGGGACAACTCTCCCCTTCTAATCTAACTGCCTGCACAGCACAAGCCCATCAAATTTCACCCCAAATCCCTGCATCAAGCCTGTTACTTCTGACAGCTACAGCATACAGTTTAAATATACATCCAATGTGGATTTAAAGATGTCTTGCTCCCTGGCTTGGGTTTCAGAATTAGGCCATGTTACCCTAGTGTCTTCCAACTGAGCCCTTGGTGAGACTTGTGAGATTCCATTGTCTTTGATTAGTTATTACAAATTAAACTGACTGAACCATACCCAGCATTCTGTTGATGTTATACAAGAAGGAATGGAAACCTTATTTTAGTCACCAGAGTCATTTGATATAATTCACATATCATAGCCCTTAAAAGCTATATATTTGAGTCAGGATACCTTGCGTTCCGTGAACTAATGGCAGCTGTAGCTGCTCTTTATTTTTTACTTCCAATACAAAATTAAAGAACTCAGCGGCTGTGCCTACACTTGGCCAAAATCTAGAAAGGGCCATGCTAACGGCCAAATCGGAGAATACTAATGAGGTGCTGAAATGAATATTAGCATGCTGCAGGCCGGGGCACTTTGAAAGTGTCGTGTTTCATTGCGTATGGCTTGTCTACACGGGGCCCTTTTTGAAAGGACCCCACAAACATCAAAATCCCCTTATTCCTATCAGCTGATACTGTTGAAAAGGGCCCTGTGTAGACAAGCCACACGTGATTGATATGCGGAACTTCTGAAGTGCTGCAGTCGGCAGCATGCTAATGAGGCACCGAATATTCTCCGATTTGGCCATTAGCATGGCCCTTTCGAAATTTTGGCCAAGTGTAGACACAGCCAGCATGTCTGGCAGTTCTACAGAACCAGGCAAACAAAGTAGATAGATCTAAGCAGTGCTTCCTGCTCAAAAAGAGAGAGACCTGATCTAGCAACAAAGAGGGCCGGGAGTCAGAGGAAGGAGTCATGGGTACAGTCTCCTAACCTTGAACAGGATGAGCTGGGAGAAAAAGCAGATGACAGCTATCATTTATACTTATAGCTGTGGTAGGATGATTAATGCATTGAAGATTGATAGGTGCTCAGATACTTGGCCCCAGCATCTTTATAAGATGAGAAGATGTTGTTATGGTGAACGTTGGTGCAGAGCAGCCAAGTGACTTGCCTGTAGTTACATAAGAAGAAGTGACACAGTAGGGACTTCAATTTAGGCCTCCCAAGTCCTATGATATTGCCCTAAGCACTGGACCATCCTGCCTCTGTATACTTTCTCCCTCACATTCTGAGGCACAGAAAAAGCTTCCCTCTCTGACCCAAAGAATGAAGATGGGGCAACAAGAGAAAAAGGCTTCATTTCTTCCACCTGACTCCTGCCCCCATGAGCCTGACTTTCTCCCCCACTCTTGTCTGAATAAGCACCATCATATGAAGAGTTTCAGATTTTTCATTAAAAATACTGTGGTGCCATAAAAGGAAAGCAAACTCTGCAAGCAGGCTCCCTGTTGTCCATGAAATGGAAATGATTTTTTTAAAATAAAATTAAACTACAGACATTTCTTTAAGGGACTTTCTGTATTAACTTCAACAGAACTACATCAATTAATCTCAGCCAAAGATTGGAGCATTGTCCTTGGATGTTTTCCTAGTCTCTTCCCTACCCATTTTTCAAATCCTTTTTCTGATTATACTGTTGCTATTTTACCCAACATAACGCAATGCAGGATTTGTCCGCACAACTCACCTACATTCAAAGCCCACGTAGGAGGTAAGTGAAGGAAATTCTGCAATGTTGCATTTTCCTCCAAAGCATCTAAGTTAGTAATAAGTAGTTTTGTAAGCTCAGCAAAGTTCACGTACAGTTAATGCATTCACGGATTAATCACACATCCCAAAAGGAGGAGAATGACTCCCCTACCTGTCTGTATCAGGGAAGTAAGAAGACTGATGAGGACAAGAACTAGATAGGCCTCCATCTGCTGGAACAGTGAGCCCTGTGCCATTTATAGGCTTACTAGATAACATGATATATTGAAAGAGAAAAAACTGTGTGTCATTATTCAAAATAGGTGCTAATTAAATTACCACCGGCCTGTCAGGCACTCAAAGGCCATTTGAAAACAGGACTTTATATCTCAAGTATTCAAAATCTAAGCATTGCAATAAAGAAGAACAAAGATAACAGGCTGAACCTCCCTAGTCCGGCAGCCTCTCATCCAGCAACATCTGTAATGTGGCATGATTTTAGTTAGCAGGATGACCACTTACCACAGATGTGGCCAAGTTTCCTACGGTCCAATAACAACAAGAAGTCCTGTGGCACCTTACAGACTAACAGATATTTCGGAGCATAAGCTTTCATGGGCAAAGACACGCTTTGTCAGATGGTCCCATAAAATTTGTTTACAGCCACCAGTCCTGGCTCTCAGTGTTTTGTGCTGTTATTTAACCGTAATTTACTCCTAAATATCTTCTAAAAGTCCAGTAAACTGTGGAAGTGTTGGTAATGCTGCTAGACAATATTGACCTATCATGGTTTCACAAATTCTCTCATTTGGCACCAATCAGGTCCCAAGGGTGCTGGACTAGGGAGGTTCAACCCATAGCACACACTTCAAACCAGCCACCAGGACACTCTACAGAAATGGACTTCACTGGAACCTAACTGTAATGTGCAGAAAGAGGCCTCAACTGACCTTAACTGAACTGCTTTGAGGCTGTTCTTCAAGAAGACGAAATGCTGTCCAAATTGACACACACTGATTCTAACGTATACATGCTGACACTGTGGCTATGTCTACACTAGAGAGTTTTGTGGACAAAACTAGAGTTTTATAGACATAACTCATAGAGCATGTACATACAAAATGCATTTTGTTGACAGAAACTGTTGACAAAAAGAGCTGTGGAGACACTTCAGTGGGCCCTCTTGTTGACAGAGCAGATCAAAAGATCGATCCACTTTAACATGTGCACGTGATCTGTCAACAGAAGTTTTGTCGGAGCATCTCTTCCGAACGTAACTTCTGTAGACAGATGTTTCTAGCGTGGATGTAGCCAAATAGTATGAAAAACAATACTTAAGGAATACATGTATATAATATATTGTGTATATATGCGATTATGATCCAAGAAAATGTTTTTTTGTCTATTTAAAAATATTTCTTTAGTTACAAAGGTGGCTAGAACATGGAATATTCATTATATATAATAAAGAACCTTGTGTTTTACACGTAAGTAAAAAATAAAATAGACTCACAATTAAGTTTGTTAAACTCTTCCTACAGTTTCTACGTAGCATGGATTCAACTTCCACTGAACATTCAGCCCTCTATATGGTATTTATACAAAGCCATTGACATTAAGTGAGTAAGTGCTGCAGGATTGGGTCACTGTTTCTGGACAAATGAGTTTTTCGTTTAGTGAAGCATGATTGCCAAATTCAAAGATCACCACTGGGCAACACATATTTCAAGGTTCAAACACAGCATGGTCCATATTTGAAATCTGGAAGTGAGATTAGAAATGACCTAATGCTGTTAAATACTGTCTGAACTCAAATGTAGGGCGAGACAAAGTAGATGAGTGGATATTTTTATTGGATCATCTTCTGTTTGTTAGAGAGATGAGCTCTATGTGGCTTGAAAGCTTTTATTCAGGTCTGGGAAAGGTACTCTTAGCATCACATCAAAATACAAGTGTGACATTAGGAGGACCCTTCCCAGACCAGAACAAAAGCTTAGTTACCTATCTCACTAAAAGAGATTGGTTCAATAAAAGATATTTCCTCAACACTGCTTTCTCTCTCTAATATCCTGGGACCATCATGGCTACAACTATAGTGCACACTCAACCGTAGAAGGTATTCATTTAGTAGTACAATTGTGATAATGCCTGACACAAGACTTGAGGAGGCAGCAAGTAGGGCTAAGTGAGGAATGGGAGATTGTTTACAAAAAAGCCCTTTATAGTCTACTTCTATATACTGTACCTCTGAAGGGGTGACCACTCGCCATCTGAATGAGGGTACGGTGCAGACTGTGCAAGCATACTGACTGCAGAAGAATTTATCTCAGACACTTCTTTGCTAAACTCATCTGTAACAGATATCCTGAGCACAAAAAAAAACAAACTGGAAGTTAAAATAAGGCTTGGATATTAAATTTCCTTATATCCCCCTGTTAACAGACAAAAAAAAGCACAGCCATGTTACAGCAAGAAGCTACGCAGATATCAAATGCTGGGACAAAACTATACTCTGACTCAAAACCTACAGTTCCACAGAAGTCATCAGATTATTGCTATACGTCAGGGCACGATTCTCCTGGTCCCTTTGCTGTTAATTTCCTAGATTACAATTCATCCTCTGGCCAGATTCTCTGCAGCCATGTGTGCTATTGAAGGGAAGTTGAAACCTGAAGAAGTGGATGAGGGCCCAGGGACGGGGGAACCAGCAACTCTGCTACCTGCTTCTTTCATCTTCCGAATTCTCAACATCCCATCATTAGGCAGAATGTGGAGATAGGGCTTCTCTGGTGAGGAGTGGATGGATGGTGGAGGGGGAGTATATGCAGTAAGAGGGGATAAATCTAAAGCAGAAGTCACTGCACATCGTAAACAGTCCCTCCCATTCTGCTCAGTTTCAGTTCAGATATGCACCCATGAGCCAGTGTTGCTCTGAAACACAGGTATGGAGAGGAAAACAAGGGAGAGCCAATACCACAGCTGAACAAAGGGAATCTACAGAGGGACTGACTTTCCATGTTTGTATGTCCAGGATCTGTGGGTTATACAAAGTAATAACTTGAGCGATTAGTGGATCTGAGATAATAGGTGGATCTGAGATTCTGGATTAATCATCATCATGTTTTATTTACAATGTGGATATGATATATAGGCCAAATTTCCTAGTGGTGTAAATTAATATAGATGCACTGAAGCAATGGAAGAATGCCACTTTATACTAGTGGAGGTTCTGGTCCCTGGTATCGATTTGACTCCTGTACTTATATATCACCAGGAAGTAGCAGACAAAATAAAAAGGGCTTTTCTCCATGCTAGTTTCAGATCAGTAGTCTTTAGGATTTCATAACTAACTTTGACGGTCGGTTATTAATTCAGAAGGAAATCTTTATACACATCCAAAAAGCCCTGAATCCTCTCTGTGCAAGACATAAAAGAAACATTTATTCTTTTCTATGTGGCATTAGATCTAAACACATAACATAAGAATAGCCATACTGGGTCAGACCAAAGGTCCATCTAGCCAAGTAACCTGTCTTCTGACAGTGTCCAATGCCAGGTGTCCCAGAGGAATGAAAAGAATAGGTATTCATTAACACCTCCTGTCACCCATTCCCAGCTTCTCAAAAACAGAGGCTAGGGACACCATTCCTATCCAGCCTGTCTAATAGCCACTGATCGATCTATCCTCCATGAATTTATCAAGCTCTCTTTGAACCCTGTTGAAGTCCTGATCCTCACAACATCCTCTGGCAAGGGGTTCCACAGGTTGACTGTGAGTTGTGTGAAGATATACTTCCTTTTGTTTGTTCTAAACCTGCTACCTGTTAAATTCATTTGGTGACACTAGTTCTTGTGTTAGCCCTAGATAGTTAGTTACTGCATTATAAATTATGGTACCTCACATTGTCCACAGGCTCATTCTCTTCCTCAGAGCTAATTTGCATAGGAAACATTTCTTCATCCTCTGATGTGTCTCCATTGTCTTCTCTTTTTAAACTGTCAAGTTTATGAGTAGATTTTCTCCTTCTCTTCCTTCTTTTCTTCACTGAGCCACAAATCGAGGAACTTTCTACAGCAGACTGGGAAGCCAGACTGGGGATTGATACCTGTGAGGATCCCCTGTCTATCAAGTTCCTCTTCAGCTGTGACTCCATCAGAGCAGCACCCTCTGTTAGAATGGGGGATGTTGCAAGGTGGGAAGGAACTGTCTCCTGATGACAAAGAAATCAAAACCAGGGAACATATTATTCCCACACAGTCAAAAACAAAATCTAGGATCTGTGCTGAATGGTCTTTATTACCCCAGCTATCAAAACACCTTATGCCCAGACTGTCCCTTCCCCACAGTTTCAGGGTGGCAGCTCCTAGTGAAAGCAACGGAAGGATTTGCCTAAGGGATTCTTCTGTTTAGCAAAATACGGGCCCATGAATGGCTCTAATCTCTATCCAGTTGATGCTAGTTATAGGCCAGAACCCAAAACCTGGGTCCAACCCTCTTGGAATTTCTGGGTAAATCTGTTCTATTTTAATGAATCAGCCTCTGCCTTTTTAATGGGCCTGAACCAGAATCCTAGCTCCAAACCTCCCCAGATCTTCTCTAGATCTGTACATTGTGCTTGTAGCTCAGACTGCTCTCAGATGTTGGCACATAAGAACAGTATACAGTGAGTTAGACTGTGCCAGGCCCCAGGACTGGCACAAGAGGGTTGAGAAGCCTCCACCACACCATCCCACCCTGAGGCAAGATTACTATCTCTACACTCCCTGAACACAGAGACTGCTTCTGCCATGCACCCTCACAAGCTGTAGTCTCCATGCAGGGCTACAATCGACCCAACAAAAGGCTCCTAGAACCTCCCAGATGCACAGCAGACCATGAGCTGCCACCTGGAAGGCACAGTCATTTCCATGCTCAGTTGGGGCTCTGTATTGTAACACAACTGTGTCTTTTGCTTTTCACACAAGGCAACTTAAAACATAAATCAGGTGATTTTTTACACTCTAGCTGAAAGGGGCCTCCAGCTACAGGGGAGAGGTCAACACTGGATAGTAGTTCACTAGGCAAGTGGTGAAGTACTGGGATGGGTTGTTTAGGGAGGTGATGAAATCTCCATCCCTGAGGGTTTTTAAGTCCAAAGGCCTATCTGGGATGATTTAGTTGGGACTGGTCCTGCATTTAGCATGCGGTTGGACTCAGTGACCCCCCTCAGAAGTCTTCCAATCCTACGATTCTCCACAAGCCCTTTGCACACACCAGGGCAGAATTCAGTGCTTACTAAGCAATAGATACATTAATTCTTAAATGATAATTCATAACTTCTGGCATGGTCATGCCTCCATGATCTCTGTGCAGATCATATCACTTTTAGAAGGTGGTTAGCAATCGCTGCAACAGTGACATCATACAATGCCAAGATTTCATGGAGACCACAATTTACACAAAGATTTGGTTTATGTGTTGATGGTATGCAATAAATAATGCACATACTCCATCTGCAACACACAGGGAAAGTTTCTTAGCAATCTTGTTGATCTGAAAATTTAAAAGATGTAGGGACAAAGGTAGTTCATGGCTGTAACTCTTAGGGCAACAAAAATGATTAAGGGGCTGGAGCACAAGACCTTTGAGGATAGGCTGAGGGATTTGGGCTTGTTTAGTTTACAGAAGAGAAGACTTAGGGGTGATTTAATAGCAGCCTTCAACTTCCTGAAGGGGAGCTCTAACGAGGAGGGTGAAAAACTGTTCTCAGTGGTGTCAGATGGCAGAACAAGGAGTAATGGTCTGAAGTTGAAGAGGGAGAGGTATAGGTTAGATATTAGGAAAAACTACTTCACCAGGAGGGTAGTGAAGCATTGGAATGCATTGCCTAAAAAGGTGGCAGATTCTCCATCCCTTGAGGTTTTTAAGTCCTGGCTTGACAAGGTCCTGGCTGGATGACTTAATGGGAGTTGGTCCTGCTGCAGGGGGCTGGACTGGATGACCTCCTGGGGTCCCTTCCAGCCCTATGATTCTACGGTTAATGAGCATGAACTGGTACGTCAGGCTTTTAAAATTTGTTTCATCCTGGAGAATTGTTGCATACTCCTAGAGCAGATACCTTAAAGGGTTTCCCCTTTTCTACCTTGTGGGAAGTGTCCTCAGAATTAGCATGACCCTCATTTAATCTATATACCAGTTAATCTCACAGACTTACAACAGGAGTTCTAGTTTAAGTAGTATTCAGTGTGAATAACAGATGCAGAATCATACCTTTAATGAGTACAAATGCTTGTTTAAAAAAAATGTGCACTTTTGCATAAGCACATTGCTCAATGTGCACACATAAATCAGAGATTTGTGTAAACAGAGGCTTAGCTGTATGTAAATCATATTTGGAGTGTGCTAAAGTATGCATATTTTTGTTCCTGGGCACACATGCACACAAACATACATTTAGGCCTCACTTATAAAATTTGACATTGGCCTTTGCCAAGCTGTCAAAGTTCAAACCTGAAACGTTAATTTAATCTACACGTTGAACACCTCTAATCCAGAACTCTCATCCGGCAACATCTGTAATCCTGCATCGTTTTAGGCAGTCAGACAACCACTTTATCATGTATATGGCCAAGTTTCCAACAGTCCCATGAAGTTTGTTTACAATGACCAGTCCTGGCTCTCAGTGTTCTGTACTGTTAATTAGATGTAATTTACCCCTAAATATCTTCTAAAAGCCCAGTAAAACAGTGGAAGTGTAGGTAATGATGCTAGACAATACTAACCTCCTGTTGTCCGTCAAATTCTCTCGTCTGGCACCAGTCAGTTCCCAACGGTGCCAGACAAGAGAGGTTCAACCTGTAGTATGAAACTGCTCTAAGAAAAAATGCACAGCAACTATCAGAACAACAGAGTTATTAGCACAGGGGTAAATTCTTGAACAAAAGCCCTGAACACAAAATTGCTACCACAGAGTAAGCACCAGAATTTTGACAAATGAAAACTTTTGGGTATTACCTGTTCATTGTCCATTTCCTGTACAAAAAATGCTTCTCCATTGTCTCCTAGTTTCATGTGCAAATCTACAGCTTCTCCGTTAATTTCTATGTCAACCTTAGCAGAAAAATACAATAAAAATAATATGATTTTAAGAGCAGAGGAACTTCCATACAGATTCAGCTCGTACTCGAACTTGACCCTGACATTAGTCGCGTGTTTCAGAGGAAGGTGCAAGAAATCTGTAATAATTATAGGGAAAGCTGCCCAGTGGGCAGTATGTTGCTAATCCTTGACAGTTAATGCATGGCTTGTGCCCTGAATCATGAAGGTTTTTATCCCATATAAAAAACTCCTGTGTTTTATCTAATGTAACTGTGAATGTTGTATTAGCCAGGAAAATTTTTCAAACTCTTGACCCCAGTGCTACCTTGTCATCGATAAAGTCCACAGACAAATTACACACTGAATGAAAATTTTATTTCTTTTTACCAGATGTAAATGCAGGCCCATTGATGGGGGAGAAAAGGAGACAGCTTCCCCAGGGCCCAGTGTTTGAGAGGGACCCAGAGCTCCAGCTGCTGCCACTGCTATTTTGGAGCTCCCAGACCCTTTTAATTGATAAACTAGCACTGCTTTGGCTGTGTGTGGCTGTCGGGGGTGGGGAACAGCACTTCAATCCAGGCAGCGCTGAGGGCTGACTGCCCTTGACGCTCCACCTTCAGCTCTTCACCACACCTCTTCTGTTCTTGGCCCCACTCCTCCCACCGCAAGAAGCCAGGCCTCCCTCCCACCTTGCCCCAGGGCCTGGAGCAGCTGTCAGCACCACTGTGTAAATGTATTGCCTTTCAAGTTCATAAAGTGCCCCCTGTCCTGGCAGCATGGTAAAGGAGAAACAGGAAAATCTGATTTGCCATCTTCATAACATTTATTGTGGTGTAATCCCTGTAATATCCCCCTTCTAAATAGCTCCAATCTTTTCAACCTCTCCTCCATGCCAGAAGTATTTCTGCACCTCTACACATTTCAGTTACCCATTCTATTTATATCATTTTTGAGATTAGGGTGACCATAACCGTACACAGTATATCAGCCCAGGGCATTCGACTGATTTATATAATAGCATTATCCAATATACTCTGTCTATATATATTAAACACAAAGGGGTTTTTTCCACCCTTTTTGACTCAGAAGAGTACTGAGCAACAGTTTCACTCAGATCTCTGCAGTGACACTCGGGTCTGTTTCCTGAGTGAGTACAGTTAATTTAGAACCTAAAGTGTGTGCAAGTAGTACAAACTATTCTGCCAAACGTGCATTGTCATGCATTTGCCACCAAGGCCTTTCGTTTGGCACGAGGCTGCCAGTTCAACTAGCTTCGTCAGGTTCCTCTGAAATCCCTCATAGCCTCCTCTAGCTTTGAATAACCAAAATAATCTTGTCCTCTGCAAATTTTACCACCTTGCCTCACATCTTTTTCTAAGTCATTAATAGAAGAAACCCAGTGAACAAGGCCTTAGTGCAAAACAGAACCTAATGTTAACCTAGGTCTTAATGTCATAAGGAAAACACAAAATATTTCATCATGAGCATGTATAGTTATTTATTTTACAACAAAACTTTAAAGTTAGGTGCAAATAGGGGAATCTTGATATATACGTGAGCTAAAATACTTATCAATATAACAACACAATCCTACAAATATTAGCAAGTTAAATAACATGAGCCATTCTTGCGTCTTATGAAACTCGAAGTAAAAACCTAAATGTAGACATGGAATCTGTGGTTTCATTCAATACATTTGCTAACTGTAGTTTGATTATAGTTATTATGACCAACTCCCTATACACTGTGCATTAAAAGAGTGATATTATCAACCATTTTCACTGAACCTTGGAAATACAATTTAGGTTCTTGATAAACAGCATCTAATGAAAGCTTTCTGTGCAGCACTATATCATACTGTGGAACTATATGTAATGAGTTCACACACTGACTGTGTGAAAAAAGCAAAAAGATTTTGGTTTTCTTACCACTTTCTCTTTAGAACGCAGAACCCCCATTTTCCCAAAACGCACATGAAAAGGGGAACACTGAAGATTTCCGTCTGGCTGACGTACAACAATTATATCAATACATCCAGATAGAGTGGCAGGATTTAATCCCTTGTAGAGCTCCTTCACAGTAACAAACATTTGGCCTGCTAACTGCCCAACGTAATTCATGGTCTGCGCCTACAAAGAAGCATACAGAAGATATATGTAGTCAACAAAATGTAGGTTACTGTCACAACTTCTGAGCTGTCTAGAAACATTTAGACTGCAGCGATGAAAATTCATGTTAGAAAAAATGATTTTACATAGAATAGTAATACCCAGTCTCATTTATTTACAATGGCTGTATTTTTGAACAGACACTAGAAGTCAAAAAAACAAAAGGCAGCTCTTAACCCAAAGAATTCTAATTACTTCCGAGATTCCAGAGAGCAGCTGTGTTCTGAACCACAACCAGACTCTGAGAGTCTGCAACTCCCAAATATTGCTCCATCCATAGCTACAATGACAAGCTTTTTATCTGTTTATTTCATATCCCTCATCCACTGAAGGCTGACCCTGCCTCTCAGGTCCAGCAATATCTGTGGTCCAGCATGATTATAGTTAGCTGGATGTCCACTTATCACGGGGCTTGCCAAATTTCCCACAATCCCATTAAGGTTGTTTTACGGACACCAGTCCTGGTTCTTAGTGTCCTGTGCTGTTATTTCATTCTAATCTACCCCTATGTGTCTTATAAGAACCCACAAATAACAAGCAGCCCTGTGGCACCTTAGGTCTTGAGCTTTCATGTACAGAACCAACTTGGATACATTGGTAATCATACTAGACAATACTCACCTCCTGTGGTTTGGCAAATTCTCTGGTTCAGCACCAGTCAGGTCCCAAGAGTGCCACACTAGAGAGGTTTGACCTGTACTTTACTTTCTTTTTGTTTCAATATTAAGTATGCCTTGCCCGTGTAGCTGGATTATGCAAATGGTCTGAATGACAGCTAGTCTGAATTTCCCACCACCATTGAATTCCTAGCAAGTCTCCCACGCCAATGGAAAGGGATAGTAACGTCGTAAGATTTTTCCTGTCAAACAGCATGTGATCATGCAATTCTAAAAGGCATACTCTAGGAATTGTTTCAGGGATGTTCTGTGACCCGCATTATGCAGCGGGGTCAGACCAGACTATCACAATGATTTATTCTGACTTTGAAATATGAAATAAATAGCATATCACAGTGCACACATACATACACTGGGACCTCAGCCTCTTATGTACCCCCTTTAAGGTATTTTCATCTAAACAGTATTTCCCTTGTCTGCTTAGGAGAGTATTATGTGGCACTGTATCAAATGTTTTATCTTCCAGGTATTGAAGTTAGGTGGACTAGTCAACAACTTCTGGGTCCTGGGTCTTATTTTGAAGATAGTTCTGTGTTTGCCCTTCCCTAGTCCTCTGGGACCACGTATGGTTGCAAGGCATTCTTGAAGACAATTGCTAATGATTCACAGATTCCTTTAGCTAGTTTCTTAAGTACTGTCGAGTGAATTTCATCTATTCCTGCTGACTTGTATACATCTATCATATCAAAATATTCTTTAACTGACTTTTTCCCTATTTTGGTCAAAGAAACTTCCTCCTTACTAACATTAATTGTCCGACGCAACTGGTCACAATTAACCTTTCTACTGAAGATGGAAGCTAAAAATGGGCATTTAATACCTCAGCCTTTACTACCATTTTCTGCTATTTGATTTCCTTCTCCATTAAGTAATAGACATACACTTTCCTTCCTCTTACAACTAATATATTTACAGAACCTCTTTTTACTCCCTTTATTGCCTTTGCTATGTGAAACATATTTGGCACCTTAGCCTTTCTAATTTTGTCCCTGAATGCTTATATTTTATACTCATCCTTACCACCTATTCATGTCTCCACCTTTTCTGTGATTCCTGTTTGATTATCAAGTCAAAGAGCTCCTCACACAGCACATGCAAATTAAGATTCTTCAAAGGACTACAAAATTGTCAAATTTGCATGGATTTCACAGGGATAGGAGAATGCAAATCCCTGGGAAAAAGAAAGATCGCCACTCTGCCAAATTTCAAGTGACTGCTAAAGAATAGGGACACTGCACCTTTTCAAAGGGGAGCGTGTCAGAATTTTTTAACAAAGGCAAAACAGTTACTGACACTAGAATGAGCACTAACTTCATTTTGGAAATGGCTGAAGTGTTTCATCTGAAGCTTTTTGGAAAACTTCAGCTTCGGGCCAATATCAAGCATAAAACATCTTGGCCCAAAAGGTTAAAGTTTGGCAAAGTTATAGGCAACTAAAAACAGGGTCTAATAATGGGAAGTTTGGGGAAGTTGAGCACTACTGTAAAATAATAATATATGGTTGTTTGTAATTAAGTAATGGATTCATGATGTGAAACTTTTCAGAGCAGCACAAAAGCACATAGTGTGCCAATGTACGCTGAAGCTTACATTTAGCTGAAAAAGTTATACATCATATGCAGACAGCTCACCAATCTCCATGAATATGAAATATCTCCTGTTCCTTATCTATTCTGCTAAAGTCAAGAAACACATTTTATTTAGAAAGCACACTCCTGATTAACTCATTTTAATAGGAAGTATTCACTAACAAGTGTATCAGAGTAAAACCTTCTACTATTATACCTTATACTATTCCCTGATCTCTGGATCATCACTTTGACTTGCTGAGTGGGTTTCTGTGCTCCAGTGAACCTGAGAGCAATGCGACAGGGTGTCCGGTGCTCCCAGCAGGGTCACCCATGGCAGCAAGATCAATGGGGACAGTCCTGACAAAGAACCATCTTAAAAGTCCTCAATGGCAGAACAAGTGGAGGATAGCAAAGGTAATGCTGCCACACCTGTGAAGGGAGATGAAGGCTGCAGCAGACAGGAGACTCCAAGTTGTGGATTCCACACCACTGAACCTGAGTTTTCTACCTGTCAAGAACCGTGTGGTGGCTGCAATGCAGTAGTTCCCCTGTGTTAAAAGAAGTCACACACAGGCATCTTCCTCTGTGTACTACTCCCTAAACTTAAGCCCCATAGCAACAGGAGCAGGATTGTGAAATCTAGAAGCTTTTAGCCATGAACCAGCATGTAGGCGGTGGACATATGTTTTGAGGACTGAGGTGGCAGAACCATCCAATTGCTGCATCAACAACTGAGCGGCCCTCTTTGGGATCCACTTTGCTCACCCCACACGGGGAAGGGGCTAGAAAAGGTTCCCTAAACATAGTCCACCACAATCCCCCTGACTGGATAACCGCGTTCAGTGGGTTCACCTCCATGTGATCAAAAATGAACAGTAAAGTTTGAAACATGGACTGTTTGGACTCTAATGGACAACCCAGACTGTAAGCAACCCAAAAGACACTATCGCCCACAAGCTGTGACGATTCAATATCAATATGGCTGCCCTGGCAGAAACACACAGACCAGAAGAAGCATAGCTAAGACAAGAAGGCAGAGGGTATGCATTTTTCTGGAAAGGAATCCCACAGGAAGAAAAACAAATTCATGAAGTAGGATTTGCCATCAAGAATGAATTGACAAAGATCCTGTCTGAAGTCTACGTTGGCATCAATGAGCATCTCATGACTATCCACTTGAAGCTTGCCAGAAACCAACAGGCAACTGTCATCAGTGCTTATGCACCAACTCTAGATGCCAAAGATGATGTGAAGGAGAAATTCTACACCCAACTGGACACAGTCCTGAAAGTCATACCCAAAGAAGAAAAGACTATTCTCTTAGGGGATTTCAAAGCCAGGATTGGAAGAGACGCAGATCTCTAGGAAAGAAGGAGTCGTCCAATGGAGTGCTCCTCCTTTCAAAATCGTGGAACATGAACTAGTCATCACGAACACCATGTTCCACCAGAAAACCAAATTTAAGACCCTCATGGCAACATCCTTGATTGAAGCACTGGCACCTCATAGACTACATCACCATCAGTGTTCGGGATCAGCTTGATGTCCTTCTCACACATGCAATGACTAGTACTGATGACTGCTGGACTGATAACTGTCTTATTAGATCCACAATGGCGATGAGGATTGTCACCAAACAGAGAAGTCAGAGGAAAGAAATCTGATGAAAGATCAATGCACAATGGTTGAAGGACCCCCATCAGACAAATGACTTCCAGATACTGCTCCAAAGGAAGCTGCCAATAGTACACCTTGAAGATATGGAAGAACACTGGTGTCAACTGAAAAACGCCATCACTGGAGCTTATAGGGAAACCATTAGCTACCAGACCAGGAAGCATCAAGACTTGTCTGATGAGAACAATGTGGAACTTGAAGGCTTGATTGAGGCAAACACAAAAGCCTTTTAGGGTCTGTCAAAGCGACATCAATTGCACGATGAAGAGAGAAGCACATCCCAAGGCGAAGGCAGAAGTGCAATGTAAAACATGAACTCTGAAAAGCCAATGGTGGAGTGAGAAGGTGCAAGCACTCCAGCATCTCACAGACAGACATCAGCGACACAAGATTCTTCAATGCTACCAAAACTGTTTATGGACTGGGAAACCATGGAATCAGTCCCCTGAAATCAAAGGATGGTACCCAACTCTTGAAAGACAATGACGCCATTGCTTCTTGCTGAAGGGAGAACTATGAAGAGCTCCTGAACTGCTCCTCCACAGTGGTCCAACAATCCCTTAACCAACTCCCTTAGAGATGATCTTGCAACACTTCCTATCCTGAGTGAGGTCCAAGCTACTATCAAAGCAATGAAGTGCAACAAGGCAACCAGACTAGATTGAAGTCCCACCGAAGTCAGGCCAGAGCTCTACAAACAGCTCCATCTCCTGATTCTCAAGATCTGGAATAGGAAGCACATGATCATCAGTCTTTTCAAGGAGTGTGACATGTCAGACTGTGGAAACTATTGTAGCATATCCCTCCTGGCAACAGCAGGGAATATCGTAGCTTGAATCCTCACAAACCAACTCCTGCCACTCTCAGAAGAAATTCTGTCAGAATCCAAGGGTGGCTTCCAACTGAGGAACAACGGACATGATCTTTGCTGCCCAGCAACTGCAAGAAAAATGTCATAAACACAACCAAGCCTTATATATGAGTTTCATCGACCTGTCCACAGCATTTGACTACGTCAGTCATAGCACCCTGCAGACCATCCTCTCAAAGATCGGCTGCCCCCAAAAATTCATAGACAACGTGACTACCACTGTATTGATCAACAGCGGATCCCAAAGTGACTCCTTTGAGGCCAAAACAGGAGTCAAGCCAGGCTTCGTCATCGTCCCATCAATGTTCTGCATCTTCATTGCCATGACCCTTCACCATATTGATGGCAAGCTTCCCAACAGTGTGAAGACTGTCTATAGAATAAATGTGAAGCTTTTCAGTCTCAGGAGACTGCAGGCTAAAAGCAAGGCCTCCACAACCTTGGTCAGGGAGCTTCAGTATGAAGATGACAATATGGTTGTTGCTCTTTCTCCCACAACCCTTCAGACCATCTTAAATACTTTCACTGAAGCATATGAGAATCTTGGCCTCACACTGAACATTAAAAAGATCAACATGCTCCACCAACGTTCTCCGATGGGACAATCTCATGCACCTTCTATTGAAGTCAATGGAGAACTGCTGGAAAATGTGGAGCACTTCCCCTACATTGGAAGTCATCTCTCCACTAAAGTCGACATTGATGTGGAAACCCAGCATAATCTGAGCCATGCAAGCTCTGCTTTTACCCGCCTGAGACAAAGCAGCTTCAAGAGCCGGGATATCTGTCCCAAGACAAAAATCCTTGTATACCATGCAGTGGTTGCTCCAACCCTAATATATGCATAACTTGGACAACATACAAGCATCATTTCAAGTCACTTGAATAATATCATCAATGCTGCCTCAGGAGAATACTAAATATCTCTTGGGAGGATAAGTGCACGAACACTAGCGTCCTGCAAGAGTCGAACATGACCAACATTGAAGCTACTATCATTCATCAACAACTTCATTGGACTGGTCACATGGTTCAGATGTCTGATCAGCATCTCCAAAAACAGATTCTGTTTTTCCACGTTGAGGAAAGAACAGAGGAGCATTGGGGGGCAGCAGAAGTGATATACGGACATGCTGAAGGCACACATGAAAAAGTGCAGCATTGGTGCTCACACTTGGGAGAGCCTTGCCCAAGACTGTCCCCAGTGGAGAACAATAATCCATAAGGAGGTAGTGCAATTTGAGAGGTCCCGCCACAGTGCAGACGAGGATGGGTGGAGAAGAAAAGAGCATCGAAAACTGCCCCACGCCCCTCCAACAGCTATTAACACCTGCCTCTTCTGTGATAAGATCTGCGGCTCCAGAATTGTGCTGATCAGCCATAAACAGACTCACAAAGAGGAGGGAGACATGAAGACATCCTACTTATTATAGACAGCAACAAAGGGTCCTGTGGCACCTTATAGACTAACAGAGAAGTTCTGAGCATGAGCTTTCGTGAGCACGGACTCACTTCATCATGAAGTGAGTCTGTGCTCACGAAAGCTCATGCTCAGAACTTCTCTGTTAGTCTATAAGGTGCCACAGGACCCTTCGTTGCTGTTACAGATCCAGACTAACACGACTACCCCTCGAATACCTATTATAGAGTGACTGCCAAGACTATTAAGAAAGACAAGTCACACCACTCACCTTCTTCGGCTCTTTGACTGCAGGTATATTACACATGCATCTAGCTGAGTGCACATATAAGGAGCAGCAATACCATACTGGAGCTCCGGGCACAGACTGCCATTTGGAAAAATCACTGTTTCTACTTTTTTTTTAAGCTAACATATAGTAAGAAACATCTTATTTTATGGTCCAATTTAAGAAATTTTATAACTGAATTCAGCACATCATGTCCCTGATGCACCCCAATTTATGCCTGCTAGTGCCATAGGACATCACAGAATCCCACAACAACAGTCTAGTAAGAGAGGGGTTGCAAAGAAGCTATGAACTCTCTTCACATGAGAGGGAACTTGGAAAGCTAGTACAGTCCCAATGATGCCAGTCAGGGAAGAGGACAGAACATGTGGACGTTCAGTGCCGCTTACATGTAACCATGAGAGGATTTTTAAGCTGTCCTCACACAGCAGAAATCTTAGCAACACTGCTTGTCCTCCCTCAGAAAGAAACCCTAGGAAAGCAGAAAGAGTCAAGGTGCAGTTTGCATCTCTCTGCTCCCACTCAGATGATGCCAACCCCCCAGAATGCCTTTGCCTCTAATACTTTGTTCATTTATTTTATGTATAACATTCCCTGACAGTGAAGAAATCCTATTCCATCTTTATGTGTATTTTCATATATCCTCATTTATTTTCAAAATGAAGCCCAGGCAGACTAAATCTGATACGTTGGAAACTGCTGTCCACCAGACAGAACAATGAAAAAGTTTTGAGATTACTTTGAACTTCTAAAAAGAAGTTTTAGTATTTGTCCTGTCCAGGCATAAGCGGGCCACAAAGCTATTTTCAACATAAAGCAATTCAGAATTTTGACTGAGATTCCCAAGCACTTTTATCAAGAGCAATACAACCAAAACTGAGATTGTTGAGTGCCAACCGAGTTCTAAGAGTTTATATTTTGGACCTGGGGTAAATTCTATTAAATATCAATATCCCATGAAACATTTCCTAATTCCAAAGAGGGCTGCACTTGGGTTTGCCAACATGTTTGACTCTGGCTACTCCAAGAAGTCTCTTATTCTCTATCCAGGCAGCAGTTCCAATACAAAACAACTTAATCTCAGGTGATATAGCTCTTAGTCTGTGTTTGTTCTCTTACACTGAATTTAGATGCCCTCTGAGCTCCACAAGAACACACTGTACAAAGAGATAATCTTACTTGGTATGGTAGAGGATGCCACACCACACAAATATATCATTGTTACTGGGAAAATATAAGGCATTCCACTCCAAGCTCATTCAGAATATGCGGAAGAGAAATTATGCCAACTATTTGCACTGATTCTGGTAGAATTTCTCAGTTGCTATCATTTAGTCCTCTGTACTGAACTTGAATGTACAGGCAGACCTGTACCTTGGGCCAGTAACATATAGCAACAGTGAAAGTAAAAGCATGTTGCCAACTATCTGATATCATTTTCAACCCGAAGACACGTGAGGCTAGTTTTGGGAACTGCTGAGCCTCATCATCTAGCAAAACTGGGTTCCCAATAAAGACTCTTTTACAGTTATATTAACAGGTCAAAAATAAATCATTAGCTTTCATACTGAATATCTTGTTAACTATACTGGTCTACCAAAGCTGCCACCTCCTTGTTTAAATTCTCTTCTAAAACCTCCCACAGTGCCCACAATAACTAAGTTCATTATCTAATACCTTTATTTTCCATTTTATATATAAATATACCCAGTGCTCTTTCGTTTTTTAAAAAAAAGAGGAGTCAGTACTCAGCCGGCTCCCCATGTCCCCCACCGAACCCCCAGCCAATCCTATGACTGGGACTGCAAAGGTGCCAGTGCTTACTACCAGCAAGTATGGGCATAAAAAAAAAATATTGAATATACCTGTAAAATGAAACCTTTAAAAGGAGCAAGAATAATGGCCACATGCTTTAACTGAGTAACCATATAATCATGTTCCCGTATACCGAACATTGTCCAGCTAAACCCAGGGTTGCGTGTTCAATCCTTGACAGGGTCATTTAGGGATCGGGGCAAATAAATTAACAAAAAAAATCTGACAGGGATGGCGATAGGTCCTGCTGTGAGGGCAGGTAACTGGACTTGATGACCTCTGAAGGTCCCTCCCAGTTCTCTAAGATAGGTATATCTCCATTTCTTGTCACCCTAATTCCTCATCTTACCATTTTTCACCTTCACTCATTAGGTCATGTCAAAATTTAGACTGTAAAGTCTTCAGAGTGGGGCTTCTGTTCCTTCTTTAAGGTTGCTTGCCACACCTTTGGGCGCTATCAAACAATGGATGGGATTTCCAAAAGCATGTAAGTCACTTAGGAACACAAGTCCCATTAGCATTCATTGGGACTTGTGCTTCTAAGTCATTTGGTGCTTTCTGAAAATGCCAAGCAATAATAATAGCTTCAATGATATGATGCCTCTCCCCAGGGGAAGCCAGGTTTCTGAGAATCTTAATACCAGCAGCCCTTAGCATGAAGTAGTTCTGTCTGTGCAGGCTGTGAATCAGCTCCTTGAAAGCATGTAGATATGATGTATGAAAAAGAGCCTAGGATCAAATTCTATTTATCTTCCTACTACACAATGTCACACTGAAGTGAATGGGGTGCTCACAAGAATCAAGAAAGCACATATTGAGATGTGGTCTACACCCGTGACTGATGAGGAAGATTCAAGATTAAAACAAAGCTATTACCAATCTAGGAGCATTAGAACCATTAGTTTCCATTTGTCTTATTTTTTGCAGCCTTACTCTTGAGATTGTCACATAATTTTGCTAGGAATTAGTTTTTATTGCTTTTCATTGTAAAACTCTCTCCAGCAATTTCTGTCAGTTTTAAAGTAAGTAGAAATTTCCATCAGACTTTATAACTGAAATGCTGACAAAGGCAAATCTTTATCTCTAGCTACTTAAAAGTTGCTGATGTACATTTCTTCCATGACAGTGAAACAAGTAAACAACCAGTTTGCTGTTTTTTTTTTAAAGGTATCTGTTGGTAGAGCAATGAGTTTACATATGAAAGAGAAACATTGCCTCAAAGTATAGTAGTTAAGGTTGATAAAGCACTAAGGCCGTGGCTACATTAGCCCCAAACTTTGAAATGGCCACGCAAATGGCCATTTCAAAGTTTACTAATGAAGCGCTGAAATGCATATTCAGCGCTTCATTAGCATGCAGGCGGCCGCAGCACTTCAAAGTCCCCTTATTCTCATCTGCTCAAGAGCCATGAGTTAGCCACACTCCTACTCACCACAATGCAGTGTCCTATTCGCTACATGTGGTGAGTAGAAAACGTATTGGACACCATGGCTGTACTCAACCTTCACTGTAACCTTACACTTCTGCCAGGCCTAGATGTCCCGCTTTCCTTTCCCCTCCCAGATAAAGCTGGGGTGCAGTCCAGTGGCAGTAACATAGCATGTTTCATTGGTAGATCTCAAAGGCACGTAAAGACATATAGAAAATGAAGAACAACAGTGTGAAGTAACATGCCCAAGGTCACAGTTACCCTGTAGCAGAATTGTGAACAGCCTCCATCTCTCCCTCCTCCTAGGATCTTGCTCAGTTTATAAAGTCAGGGATACCCAGATAGGGGATGGGGTGGGAGTAGGGTACACTTCTCTGAGAATAGACAACTAATGAGAGGAAAAAAAACTCTCCTTTTTGACTCAGGCAGACAAAGAACATTTCTCATTCTAGTCTCAAGGGGATATGATGGGGAATTTTCCAGAGCCTCACACTGATGACTCCAACAAACCAATTAAAATTACATTACCCTGATGAGCTTTAAAACAGAATTCAGCTGGAGGAAAGAAACCTATATTATTCATTCACCAGAATTATTATTTAAATTGTTGCTAAAACCAGACCCTGGGGGGGCGGGGGAAACTGAAGCTCCCCGCAGTTCAGACATTCCAAGGCACAGATCCCAATTTCACCAGGTGAAAGAAGGTGCCCAAAACTCCTGGCACCCAATGTCAGAGGAAGATGAAAAAAGCCTGCCTGATGATGCCAGCTTAAAGCTCAGGACTGAACTGGATACTAATCTATACCCCAAGGTGGCTAAGAACCCAGCTGTTTCTTTCATATTGTCTCCACTCCAAACCCTCCTTGTTTTAGATACTCCAGAGTTTCCCCTTGTATTGCTTCCTCCCCAACCACCGCAGGGAACAGAAAGCATCAGCCGCTCGCAGGACACAGGAAGGCAAAAAAAAAAGAAAAATCAGTCACACACCTACACAACACACGCTCCAGTCTCCTCTAGGGCAAAGGAGGTAGGGAAGATTATCAAGAAGCAGCTCAGCGAAGCTCCACAGCTGGTCACTTTCACCAGCAGAAGATAGCACGCTAAACGACGGCAGCCACCAACCCACCTTCTCGCTCTTCCCGGAGGCTCGGTGACTTGCTCCCTTGTCCCAGAACTGGCCTCTGCGTGCAAACACACTGCTGCAGGCTTGTCAACGGACCTCCCCAGGTGCCGCCGGTGCCCGCCTTAGGGGCGGGGCCCACACCATACCAACGGGGATAGGGCGGGGGGGCATGAAAAGGGAGTCAGGAGAGCCTCGGAACTGCAGCTGGTAGCCTATACTGCCGCAGACCTATTGTGTCCGCCTGCTCCCGGGAGGTGCTGACGTCCCCAAAATCCCTTCCCCTGGGGCCAGCGCGGATGCAGGAGACAAGACGTAGAGATCCGTGTAACACCGAAGCTTGTTTCGCCGGCTGGCGCGGTGCGGCCCGTAGAAGCTCTGACCTCACTCACCTGGTCTCTGGAACACCCGCCGACGGCAGCAGCAATTAAAGCCACCCAGCATCGCCTGGCGGTGGGGACTCAGCTTTCGGTGCCGATCCCGGGCTCCCTTCAATCAGTGACTGTTGTCATGGATGAGGCGGGGTTTGGATCAGGCTCTGGGCAAGGAAACTCCGCCTCCTTGAGGGCGTTTTGTTTGGACTCCTTTTAACTCCCACAGTCCGGGTGCTGGTGCGAGGGACGCACGTAAAATCTACCTCCCCGGCGGCAGCGTCCTCCCGAACGTAATGGTGTGGATGCAGCAGTACCCGGCGCTGCTGGGGCGCCTTGAAGAGTAACACATTCATTTATTTACTGGGTACGCAACCTGCGTGGGTTAAACACCCCCCGCAATACACACACACACACAGACACACTCACTAACTCAGATTTCCTGCAGGAAAAGTGACGTTACACGAGCCCCGGGGGGACACACGGGGACGTAATTTTATACAAGGACCAGCCATAAAGGCCAAGCGTTAGGGAGAAGGGGAAAAGCCCAAACTGCCATTCACCCCACGCCGCTCCGAAAGGACCAGCCCAAAAAGCAGCCGCCAACGGCCTGAATAGATGGGGGGGCAGGTCTGTATCATCAACGCTGAGGCCATTTAAAGGGCTTGCTCAGCAAGCAGGGGCATCCGCCTTTCCCGAAGGCGGTTGCTCATCATGAGGCGTCCCTGCTGCAAACCGCCCAGCGAGCGCATGAAGGGCCCGATCCTGCGAGTTTGCCACCCGCCGGACTTGCCCTGGGGCTCACAAGAGACGAGGTGGGAGGACGATCGGTTTCGGTGGCCACGCGCTGGGCCCCCCCAGCGCTCTCCTCTGCCGGGGGCGCTGCAGGAGCCTGCCTGTGGACTGGCCGCGCTGTAGCTTTCCCCGCCACGAACTACCAAGGAGCTGCCTGCTGCGGAGAAGCAGCGCGTAGCCTCGTCCCCCGCCCCAAGACTCCTAGAGGCCGCCGTCTGGAGTCCCCCTGGCGGGGCCCTCCCAGGCTTGCCACCGCCTCTCGCATTGTGACTCGACGCTAGGAGGCGGAGAGCTGAAGTGATCCCGTCGGCCAATCAGGAGGCCGCTTGAGCTCAGCCCAACGCCGCTGCCGGGGGGTGGGCTGAGCAGCCCCGTCAGAGCCTGAGGTGGACCTGGCGTGATGCCCGCCTGAGGGTTTGGCGCGGTCGTGCCCTGTAGAGGGACCGCTCCGCGGCAGCGCAGGGGGAGGAGCTGAACCCCGCAACCAGGGGCTGGTTGAGCGATCCAGGAGTAATGCTTTGCCCGCTTATGAGTGTTGCAGGCGGGTGGCAAGTAGAGGTTCATGGCTGTGACACTCCGGTCTCTCCCCGCAGGAGCATCGCTCAGTAACAAACCCAGGGCCACCTCCTCTCCCAGGATGATCAGGATGGTGTGTCTATACTAGCTATTGTGGCGCTTTTTGCAAGGGAGGCTCCACTTCCCTTCACAGCCATGGCTGTGTGCCTTGGGCTGGAAGGGACCTCAGGTCATGGAGTCCAGCCCCCTGCCCAAAGCAGGATCAATCCCCAGCTAAGTCATCCTAGCCAGGACTTTGTCAAGCCAGCACTTAAAAACCTCTAGGGATGGAGATTCCACCACCTATCTAGGAAATGCATTCCAGTGCTTCACGGCCCTCATAATATCCCACTCAGACCCCTGGTGCATCTTCAGAGCTCTGTGATACCAGGTGCAAATCGTGCCAGGAGTTGGCCAGTGGTCAGCAGAAGTCAAGACAGAGCAGGAACAACAAGCCTGGCTGCTAGGTTGAGGATGAGCCAACAGAAAAGAGGCAGTTGCCCCACAGCCTGGCATTTCAAAGGGACCCAGATCTCCCACCACTGCCACTGCTGAAGTAGCAACAGTGGCAACCGAAGCTCGGGGCCCCTTTGAAACACTGCAACAGCACTGCTTCCCAGAAGCTGGGAATGAGCAACCAGGAATGGATCAAGTGGTGATTACCTGTCCTGTTCATTGCCTTTACAGATCTTGGCATTACCCACAGTCAGAAGACAGTATATATTAGATTAGAGACGGACCCTTTCTCTGATCTAGTGTGGCCATTCTTTTGTTCTTAAGTGAAATGTTTTGAGTCACCTAAGCAAATGGAAATACTCCAGAACAAAATATGCTATATCAATCTTCCTGGGGAAGCTTAAAAAAAAAAGCAGTTACATTTTTGCATGGAAAATTTAAATTTTGCAGAAACTGCATTTTCCATCAGAAATGATTCTGATGGAAAATTTCCAACTACAGGTTCAACCTGTAAATCCAGAATTGTCTCATCTGACAACAACCATAGTCTGGCATGGCCATGGATGTTGCAGTACCAGAGTCCCAGGAAAGGGGCAGGATGTCCATCAGTGGTGCAGGGGCTGGGGCCATAGCAGTGGCCAGCAGAATGGCCAGGGCCAGAGCTGGAACATCCGCCGGCCCTGCTGTACCATTGGGGTAAGGAGCTAGGGGCACCGCTGGAGGACAGAGCTGGGGTCAGGGCCCCTGCTGGACCCCCCCACTGGAGAAGAAAGAGGGAAGCTGGAAAGCAGAAGCCAGCAAGCCCTGGTAGCTGGAGAGCCAGCACTGAACACTGGGGCTCCAGTGGCTGGGGAACTGGTTGGGGAACTGCAGGCCAGGAACCAGCTGGGGAGTGATGGGGCTGGGAAGCTGCAGGCTGGGGAGCTGCCAGGGAAATCAGCTAGGGAGTTGCAGGGCTGTGGGAGCAGGGAGTCATGAGTGGCCAAGGAGCTGTGGGGCTGGGACAGGAGCCCCGAGGTCATTGACCACCCCTCATCTGGCAAAATCCCTTGTCCGGAACTGCTCAGGTCCTGAGGATCCCAGACAAGGGAGGTTCAACCTGTAGTTCTATTTGTGATCATAATACCAATACAGGGCGGTCTCTTTGTAATACTTGTCCATCTCATAGGAATGTGATGAGAACAAGATTTAAAAACACATAAGCTCCATCATTCATTTTCTGACTACGCCTGTGGGGGCAATGAGCCAACCACACTCACCACAGAAAAAGACTTCAATGCACCCAGAACCCGAAGATCAATATAGCAAACAACTCAGTAACAGTCTGCAGTAAACCAGCATCTGCATTCTAAATATATACATAAGCATAGTGACTGGGGAATCTCAGTGGCTTTGATACGGATAAGCTTATGACAGTTACCCCACTAGGCCCTGCAGCCCTTCATCCACACAAAACACCCTTCATTTCCAGCCTACTCCATAACAGAGCCTCCTTCAATCCTCAGCAGACTCCTGTCTCCTCTAGTTCTTTGGCATAAACAGCAACTGTTCATTCATCTGGAAACTTTTAGGGACGTATCCCCTCTTGCCAAGAGGGCTTCTTGATCTTTTTTCTGTCTCACACCAAATAATTTCTCACCCACCCAAAATTAGTTTTCTGACCCCAGCCTTCTTAGAGCCCTGTATAAAGTCCCCAAAGTCACAATAGAACAAAAGAACCCCCCTTAGAGGACCTCATCTCCTCAGGCAAGGGAAGAAGAGAGGCTTTCACAGCTAGGGACACATCCTAAGAGGGCCAGGAAGAAAGAAAAGGGACCCCAGCCCAGAGAACTTACTTCCTGGTTATGATGGGAGAAGAGCGCGGGAGAGGACTCAGATACTCAATCCCACAGGCTGTGTCTACACATGCATGATCTTCCAGAAGAGCGCCGGCTTCCTCCAGAAGATCTATGGAGTATCTACCTATTAAAAGTACTCCTTCCGGAAGGAATCTGAAAGAACACACCATGTTTTCTGGATTCTATATTCCACTCCCAAATCAGGATGCACACTTTCTTCCAGAAGAAACCATGCATAGATACTCCTCAATCCCTTCTTCTGAAAGAGCGGTCCACCATGGTGGCGGCCAGCTGGGGTGCAGAGACACTCTGGGCAGCCCTAGTAGGACTCTATGGTCTCTGGCTCCAGCCTCTTTTAAAGCTGCAAGGACCAGAGACCCCGTGGCAGGAAGCTGAGTGTGTGGAGACAGGCAGCAGGTCATGGGCTGCTAGGCACACTGCTCAGAGACCCCCGCTGCAGTTTGTGAGCCCTAAGCTCGACTGATGGTCGGCAGGCAGACACCCTGTGCCCCCCAGAGCACCCCCATGGAGCCGGTTAAGGTCAGCCAGGACCCCAACTGGGGTCCAGAAAGGACAGCCCCATCTTGGACAGAGCTAGAGCTCCAGGACCTCCTGGGGCTCTGGAGGGACAAAGAGGTACTGCAGGTCACCACGGGGCACCAGAGGAACAGCCCCACCTTTGTGCAGCTTGCAAATGGCCTGGCTGCCCAAGGCCACCCTTGTCTGATTCGCGCCCCCACCCCCCAAGCAGGTCCAGTATAAGATGAAAGAGCTAAGGCAGGGCTACATGAGGGCCCAGGACAGCACCCACCAGCCAGCCAGGCCCCAGCCAGTTGTCCCTACTTCAGGGAGCTGCAGGACCTACTGGTGGGGGACACCACCTCCCTACCCCCACATCACCATTGAGAAAGCCTCACCAGAGCGCCCCTGCCATACCAGAGGGGGAGGCAGGTTCACAGAGCCCTGGAAGTCGGGGCGTCTGAGGATGAGTCCTCGGATGGCTCCCTCATAATTGAGCTGCCCTCTGCCTCCAACAGGTAGGCCACCTGCAGCCAGGCATCTCCCAACCTTTTTGGAAGATCATGCATGTGTAGATGTGGCCACAGTGTATTCATTAGAAGATCTGTGGGTTGCAGTTCATTGGTCTTCAAACCCCCTCATCACCGCAACATCTTCTGGAGAAGATAGCTCATAGTAAAGGGGTGGTATGAAGTCATGGTTCCAGAAAGGGGACTAAAGAGAGTTGGTCGGAAGGGCAGGGGGACATGCTGCCATTTCCTCCCTATTTTAGCTTCCAAGAACAACTAGAAATTTGGGGACAGACCAGTAGGAACTGAAATGCTGCCTGTCATTGCATAGGCTGTGCAATGAGGCAAAAGCTTTTTGCATTCTTTCCCACAAGGGTCTGACATAACTGGCTCTGTGTGTATTTATTTCAGTACATAATTTAGAAGCATTTGCAAACACTTGCCTGTAGACATAAAAATAAAGAATACGTATGTCAACATTCTTGGTGAGGAAGTGCTCGTACACAGGAAAAAACAAAATGGAAGGGGGAGGAGGAACTCCACCTTGTATAACTCCACAGTGACCAATGAGTTTGAAGGTTTTTATAGTTATGTGCAAGCATTTTTTCCTCAGAAAGTACATGGGAATTATTTACTTTAGTGGAACTATGCCAGGGAAGACTTTGGCTCTCTCTAGCTGTGTCTACACGTGCACGCTACTTCGAAGTAGCGGCACTAACTTCGAAATAGCGCCCGTCGCGGCTACACACGTCGGGCGCTATTTCAAAGTTAACTTCGACGTTAGGCGGCGAGACGTCGAAGTCGCTAACCTCATGAGGGGATCGGAATAGCGCCCTACTTCGACGTTGAACGTCGAAGTAGGGACCGTGTAGACGATCCGCGTCCCGCAACGTCGAAATTGCCGGGTCCTCCATGGCGGCCATCAGCTGGGGGTTGAGAGATGCTCTCTCTCCAGCCCCTGCGGGGCTGTATGGTCACCGTGGGCAGCAGCCCTTAGTCCAGGGCTTCTGGCTGCTGCTGCGGCAGCTGGGGATCCATGCTGCAGGCACAGGGTCTGCAACCAGTTGTCGGCTCTGTGGATCTTGTGTTGTTTAGTGCAACTGTGTCTGGGAGGGGCCCTTTAAGGGAGCGGCTTGCTGTTGAGTCCGCCCTGTGACCCTGTCTGCAGCTGTGCCTGGCACCCTTATTTCGATGTGTGCTACTTTGGCGTGTAGACATACCCTCGCAGCGCCTATTTCGATGTGGTGCCGCGCAACGTCGAAGTTGAACATCGACGTTGCCAGCCCTGGAGGACGTGCAGACGTTATTCATCGAAATAGCCTATTTCGATGTTGGCTTCACGTGTAGACATAGCCTCTGTATGCTACAAACCTTTTGTTTGATCCTGGCATTATGTACATTTTACATGATTTGCTTATTGTGTGGACTAATTAGAAGTTTGTCAGAGACTTGTTTCCTTCCTTTCCTGCTGGTCTTCCTTGGGTTTACTGTTGAATCTACGACGTAGGAACGAGTCTTTGCCTTTAAGGACCTTCCCTTCAGTTACAGATGAAAGAAAAGCTTGTTTTTAATATTACTTGCTTAGTAGTGCCAGGGTGATGAGCATTGCGTAACATATAAGTAGTCTCTATCCTGAAGAGGTAACAATCTAAACATGTTTGGCTCTGCGGTTTAGTTCATGCAAATCAACATAGCTCCACTGACATCAGTGGAGTTCTTTTGATTTACATCAGCTGAGGATCTGGCCCATTATTCTGAATATTTTGCAGAGATTTTACTTAAAAATGCATGTTTCTGTTTTTAACATCACATTGGTAAAATGCTGAAAAAAAGAATAAATAGATGAAGAAGTGTCTAGTTCTACAGCCCCAGAATAACTCAAGGGCCTTCTCAGAATACAGAGAAGGGAATTATATTTAAAAGACTAAACAAACAAAATCATATCCACAGGTAGCTTGAAGTCATGTCAGTGTACATGACAGCCTCTGAGTGCCACTTTTTGGACACAGGTTTTCTCCATTACCTTCACCTTCTGCAACACGAGGTACGCAGAATGGTGAAGGCAGATGCCCATACCGTACAGCCATAGGTGACAGCTCAGCTCCTGAGTGTTTTCATTTCAGTACTCTCCAGTCCTGGGCAGTGGATGACCCTAGAGTTGGGGGAGGCAAGCCCCCAGCCCTACCCCTTTCACCTGAGACATTGCCCCTGCCATCCATGGCCCTGGTGAAAGCCAAGTCCTATCTGCCCTAGGGGTAGCCCCACCAAGCATGGTGAGCCCCCACTTCCCAAGCTTGGGTGGTGCACGACCCACCCCCATGTCTCCAGCACAGGGAGCCTGCAGCCTTCCTCAGCCTCCCTAGAGTATGGACATCCCTTGCTCCCATATGCACACCCTAAGCACAAACTGCTGGTAACTTTCCCCCTAGAGCATGGACAGCCTGCGGCCCAGCCCCTGGAGCACTTGGGGACCAATGGCATCTCCAGAGCACATAAGTAGCAGTAACAATTGAAATCACACTCACATTCAGGTTACAAGTCCAGACATTTCGTATCCAACCAGGATCCTTCATCAGCGGAATCTAAAAGCAAATAAACAAAAAGAAATGGTGAGAAATAATACTGAGCCATTCAGATTTGCCAAAGGAAGTTGTAGAATTTCCATCATTGGAGATATTGAAGAGCAGGTTAGACAAACATCTATTGGGGATGATCTAGATGGTGCTTGGTCCTGCCATGAGGCCTGGGGACTGGACTTGATGACCTCTCAAGGTCCCTTCTAGTTCTAGTTTTCTGTGATTCTAAAATGTGTTGGCACATCCCTGCATCAACAAATTTCCTTTGGAGTCTCTCTGATGTAATATGTCTCCTGCTTCTTTCACTTGGTGTGAGACACCTATCTTGCCATCATATCCATCATAACCTATTAGCTATGAAAACAGATTTCAAAAACTACTGCTTTTTTCCTGGGCTGTAGAAAACCCTTTTCGCAATCAGTGTGCACTCAAGCCAGAGTGCCTGGGAGCACTGTACCTTTGCAAACAGGTCTGATCAAACTCTCAACTCTTCTGCAGTAGGCACTGGTCAGTGGAAGGGACAGAGGTTAGGTTGTGAAACCACATGCTTTGTTTTTCCGTCATGTCTGAGGACAAGCCCAGTTCATATTCATTACATTGGTGGTAGGGGCCATTAATGGCTCCCAAGGGGTCAAGGAAGAATTGCCCCAAAGCAGGCACAGTATAGGGCTGCCAAAGGCATTTCAGTCCCCCTACAGGTAGCCCAGAAAATTAAAGGTGCAAAGTGATGTAAGGCCATCACTGTTCCACATCCTCCAAGTCTGCACTTTCTGTTCTGTGCCTAAAGGAAGCACAGCACAGACCTGAACCCTAGGACTCCGTCTAGCCCCAACACAAGAGTACAAGAGGATGAGAAAGGTTCCTGGCATCATCATCATTGACACATCCATCTGTGGCATTTAGCCTTACCTGTACTAAAGATCAAATGCAAAAATATAATTAATAGTTGCTGCTGCTTATTGCATAGTCCACTGCTTTTTCCCTGTCTTGCTCCACTGACCATTGTCTATGTAGGTGGGCTCACATGTGAATACTTAAACAAAGAAAAAGAAAAACACCTCTATCAAGTCTCCATCATCATAAAGACTAATGTGGTTCAATAAACCTAGCCCCTGTTCCAGCAGGGATTGATGTACCCACTTAACTTTCTGGACTGTGAGTAAAATCCTGAACCCATTGGTATCAGTGGCAAAACTATGATGGAACTTCTCACAGTGAATAAAGTTAAGTAGATGTGCTAGCATTTTCAGAATTGGAGCCTTATTTAGGGGTGCAAATAGCAGCTGTAAGCTTGGGCTCCGTCTACAGGGGTATTGTTTTTTATATTAGCACAGTAGGGTATCAACATTTGCAAGGGCTCAGTGTTGAGAACCCTGGTAAATACTGAATTTCGTGAATATGGAAGCCCCCAGCTGCCAGCGCTCCCTGCCCAGAGCTCCGGGGGAAGCAACGGCTGCTGCCCAGAGCCCCAAGGAAGTGGCAACTGCCTGCACTCCCTGCCCAAAGCCGCAGGAAAACGGCTGCTCACAAATAATTGAATTCATGAACCTTAGCTTTGCAAATAGTGAGACCATACTGTATAGAAAATAATAATTCCATGCATAAAGCATATTACTGCAGTAAAATGTGATAAAAATGAATAAATGTGTAGTCAGAATATTTAAAAGCCACCCACTTTGAAAGAGATCAATAGAAATGACAGAATCCACTAAAAAAGAAGGGGAAAGGGGACCGGAAGGAAAGGCACTAATCATATGGGATCCATAAATACAGTGCTAAATGAAGCTGTGCATATCCTTTAAAAGATTTTTCCATCAATATTAATTCAGAGCAAAATATAGCTGCGTTTGGAGCCTTTGTGAATTCTGTAAACATTCAAGTTCCCAAACTTCTGAGGCATGAATGCTTACACAAATTTATATTAATTTTGAACTCATATTATTTAGTTACACAACACTCAAAAGTGTGTTAGAAACCTTCCAAAGCAAATAAAAAGGCCGGATGGCCTGTCGTAAAGAACCTAATTTAGAAATGCCTAAGCAAGTAAGAACAACCAACAGTAGGAGTGAAATCAGAGACAGAAAAAGTTCACCTGCTTCTGATAGGTGCTGTTCTTAAAGGTTCCATTATAGAGGTATGTGTATTTTACACATACACACAGATAGATAGATAGAGATATTAGGGTAACACAGCCTCTGGGTGACAGGCAACAGGAAGATTGAAGCCCGTTTGACAGTGAGACAGGGAAAAGGGTCTGGCCTGTGGGCAAGACCCCTCATCAGCACAGGTGGAGCCTGACACTTTTCCTTCCCCTACTACATGTGGTGGTGGATGGGGGCTGCAACAGTGCACCCAAACCAAAGAAGCAGGAGGGGTCAGGTGCACCAGAAAGAGGCAAAGGAGACAGTCCAGGCCTCTCCCCATTGAATCTGATGGAACAGTAGGGCCTGAGTCCCTCCACCTTTCCCTCCCCATCCCTCAGCGGGACAATAGACTGCAGTGTGGCTGTTGGTCCCACTGACTGTCAAGCAAGCAAATCCCAGGACTCTGGTGATAGAAAAACTGTTGAGCCACTAGGTCTGCTGGCCTCTGCATGAAACCTGCTGCACACAGAAAGTGAGTTTTAACAGAGATTTGAGTGGGGAGAAGGCAGTGACTTGTCAAACAGCTCACTGGTATGTATAATAATACCTTGCACTTACAGAGGAACCTATTTAAGTATTACAACATGATGTTCAAACAACCTCAACCTCAGAACACCCATGTGAGACCTCATTTTCCAGGTGAGGAATCTGAAGCACAGAGAGATTAAATGATTTACCCAAGGCTACACATAAAGTCTGTGTCAAAGCTAGAAATGGCTGTCTTAGAAAACAGTCCCAGTGCCTTAACTCTAAAGTCATCCTTCTCCTGATGCTGTGAAAATATCTGATTAAAGCTCACTGTGAAAGTACTATAAAAATGATAGGAAGAAGAGTATGTGTTTAAACAGTGTGTAAAGAGTAAAAGACCCCACACAGCAATTACTACAAGGAATTTCAAACAAACAAACAAAAGAAAGCATGTATTATAGACAATAGAAGAAAAAGTGATAAATCCCATTTGTGATTTGGCTGATGATGTTTTTGCATGAAAGGAGAATACCAAAGTAAATAGTTTCAGTGAACTTCATAACTGCCCCCTACAAAAGTGGGAGCTCAGTCTTGGTCTGGCGGAGCCCTGTCCCTCTTTGAGAGGCACTGTCAGGAACACCAGGCCCTGTATCTTCTACCTCCTATTCTGGATAAAGGTTCTGCCATCCTTCTTGATTTCCCTCTCCTTTGGTACACTATATTTTCTTCTCAAGCTTTTTCTTCTCTGGGTTTTTGTTTTTTAAATTCTCTCTTGGTGTTACCCTTTTTCCTCTTGTTTTGCAGATCACCCTGTCCTATTTCCCCACTGTTCAGAAGGTTATATGCTGTGCAATATGAGAAATCAGCTTATGCATCAGTAGGACTAGGCTGCAGAGGCTCATGCTGCTGAACTGAGTTCTGCAAAAGTTGAAAAGTTTGAGTTGGCAAATGGCCACCCAGACACATAGCTCTGTCTAGAGGAATTGCGTGAGTGAGTGCCTGAGAGGCTACTGTGCAAACAGGGAGCTTGCATGGCAGATGACTGCCTAGTTCTTGACACAGAACCCCAGGAACAGGTATAATAGGGATGTTTCCAGAGTCATGCATATTTATCTAGCCCTACTATCTCCTTCTCTTCCCTAAACTTGTTGGACTAGTCTGGGCCTAGATAGCTTATAAACGCCTTTCAATTGAGTACAATTATTTTTAAAATAAGAAAATATCTGTAGTATTCATGGGTTCTCTTTACAGTCTGCAATATTGAAAAAAAATGTTCTTAATAAGTTAGACATGCCTTGAAGTAAACACATTTGAGACCACCTGTAGCAGGAATAGTAGTAGTTCATTAGTTGAAGCCAACAGTATGTTGCAATCCAGTGAAGTAATCATATAATAGTGCCAATGCCTTACAATTCAAATCCTATGAAAAACAAGCAAGCCCCATCCTGAAGACAGTCTGTGTATACAACTATATCAGTCACGTGGCAGTCTGGGATTCCTGCCAGTAGTTTAAGGGCACAGTTAAGTATTAAATGACATTCCCTGCACAAGTCCCTGCAGATAATGTAACTTTTAGATATGAAAACTATGCAGCTAAATGTTGTGGTTGAGTTTTACTATATTTTTTTTAAATCTTTATGTAAATGCTTGGCTAATTTCCATCCATCTTATATTTCAAAAGCATCTAATGCTGAACAAATTATACATGTATGTATGTATTTATATGAAAATTTAGTATCTGCCAAATGGCGTCTTGTTGGCTCTCCTGTGTCTAATGGTATTTGTTATAAACCCACCAACTAGCTTTCTTATTCAATAATCTGAGAAAATTAAATAGAGAGAAGTAAAAATAATTTTAAATAAGAGGTGCATCAGATTCTGTCTCCATTACACCAGATATAATTTTATTGATAGATCAGTTAGACTGATCACTTTCCCAGATAATTGGACCAACAACTGTTGGCCATGTATGCTACATTCACAAGCAAGTGAACAGTAAGCATACCCTAATTGGGGTTGACTATATTTATTAGAATAAGGTTCCAGTGAAACCACATTAGCACATGACTGGTTTCATTCTTATTGGAACTCATCAGATGTGCATAAACTGCTGTCTATAGCATGATTTGAACCCAGGATGCCTTTGTCATAGTCAAGGAAAATACCATATCTCTGTGGGTTCACAGCGTCAGTTGTGAGAACGGAGTACGTATAGATCAGTTAGATTGATTGCTTTCCCAGATAATTTTCTTGATCTCGTCAAGGAAGAATGATCTTGTGCTTAATGCAACAAAATAGGATCCAAGAGCTCAGGATTCTGTTTCCAGCTCCTCTTCTGAATTCCTCTGTGACCTGGGGCTTGTCATGATCTCTGTCTTTCAGTTCCCAACCTCTGAAATGGCACTAACACTCCTCTATCACTTAGTGTGGGGGGAGAAGAAATTGTGAGTATAAATTGATTAATGGGCCCAAGAAAAGCCTACACATCAATGTTGTAGAGTACTGGAGGTATGACAAAGCAGAATTTGTCCGAGTGGCCCTCATCTTGCTGTCTTCTACGGTGGTGTCACTGAATGGCTTTAATGCCTAGCCCTATGGAAAGCATATTGCAGTAATCCAATCTCAAGGTGACAAAGACAGTGCTAATGGTAGCACAGTCCTCATTCTAAAGGAAAGGCTGCTACCCTCTTACCTCTGCAGATACAGCAGTGTGGGGCAAGAACTTTTGACCACTGTTCTTCTCCAGGGATTCTATGACATTCCCTAGTCATTGTTTTCAAGCTAGGTTCATATCAGGAAGAGTGTGATAGGAGAGGGAAATGAGATTGTCTAGCTAATGTCCTATGGCATGCAGGCCACTTCCAATATTTAACGCATCTCAACATATTTATATCACAGTAAACTCGGATACCTGGTTCTTTGCACTGTGTTCATCTTCTAGTAGTTCCTTGTCCTTAGGCCAGATTTGCATCAATTTTTCCAACCTTCGTCCTTTTTTATAACCCCATTTTAGTCACTCTCATAGAAAATGATCAAAAGGTTAGCTAACACATATGTGAATGGCATGTCTGTTCATGTCCGATAGTCAGTGTTTCTTCATCATCCCGTAATCATATTGGTTACACAGTGATTTTGAAGATGCACCTTAATTGGCTGGCTTAATACCTTCACTGCTATGTCCATCTGCTTGCTTCTTGGCTGCCATTTTAAACAGTGGCATCACTAGAATGCTACTGCATACCAGGAATATTTGGCAGTGCAGGAAACGAGTGATCTACACGTTCAGAACAAGTAGCTGGTACTACAACTTTTTAAATCCATATGAACTTTTTGCCCTGGCTCACTCATCTCTCAATAACTTTAAATTTGTTTTTACAGTTTTCCAGGCCTCGGAGCCTTCTCCACCTTCCTCCAACATGCACTCACCTCCATTCACATACATGCATATGTCCACTCACACACACAATGCTGCCAACCCTTTCTGTAAACTTTGGGGAGTACAGAGAAGAAAGAGATGCAGAGCTACTGGCAGAGGATTAGCCAGTGGTGGGAAGAACTCCCAGATCTGGGGAAAGAAGACAAAGCAACCTCAGTGAGGTAGAGTAGGGTGAAAATGACAACAAACTACATGATACAGGTCATCTCAGAAAAGGTTGTCTTCTGCAAGTCATCTGATGCAAATCAGTGAATGGGACTGTTCCTATAGTAACAGAGAGATAGCAGTGTTCCCAATCACAGTAGTCTTCTCTGTACAGATTCTGGATCAGATTCTCAATAGGGATTAGTTGGTACAACACCACTGAAGACAACAGGACCACACCAATTTATACCTGTGGAGGATCTCGCCTTAGGTAGCCAACCTGGAAAATATATTTCTTTTCCCTGTGCTATTTTAGAAACAATGTGAACAAAATTCCCCTACTAGTGGCAGTTACATCAAGGGGTGAGTTTGACCTGTGCCTTTGAGACACTGTAGAAGTTAAAGCAAGACATATTCAACAAGTAGCAGGTGATTAGGCACATACATCCTGGTCAAACAGGCCAGACAGCTGAGTTAAACCTTGATCCATCTTTGTGTTTACAAGCTTGAGAGAATGGTTTGTGACATCCCCAGGCATCAGAACATCCAGGTGTAACAAAAAAATTCATTACTGTAAAGCCAATCTTCAGCTGAACTTGTCATGAAATAATGCAGTGCACTGTTTATGTATTCATTCTCTGGTAAATGTGATCGGAGACAAACCGCAAATGCCTTGTGCATGCTTGGTGGGGGCATGTAAAATAAGAAAAAGGGCATTTTTCTACATTCATCTGTTCTTATGCAAATCTAGCCACGAGTTTCTCAGGAGCAAAACAACATGAGGCTTTGTTTCACACAAGGAAAACCTGAACAAGCCTTTCATTTTGTGAAGGGGGTTCTTTGTCATTATGTCAATTGTACACGTTCCCATCATGCAGTGTAAACATTATGCAGGCACATATGAGGTAATGGGCCAGATAAGAGATAGAAAGAATGAGTGTGGGACAAGCTGCTCAAACACTCTGTCTCTTTCGTGGTAGCATTTTAACAAGAGTTTTCCTATTTATTTCCTAATCACTTTGGTCTGGTAGTGATGTTCCCTGTGGCCTGTCAGAAGAGCATTTTTTAGCTAGCCTCAGATATGACAGCTCATAATGTGCACTAGTAAATACAGTTTCCTATATCTCCCACACTCTCAACCAGAAAATGGATCCAGTAAATCTTAGGTTGTAGACATCTAGGCCATGCCGCTGCCCTCCTGGCCTATCTAAGGATCCTTCCCAGTGTTCCCAGATATCCCACCACCTTTCTTGTTTCTCCCGTGGCCACAAAAAACACCCTGCTTAGGTTAGAACCTAGGAAAACTTAAAAGCTTGAAGATAAACTGAGAAGAAACATTTTAAAAGAGAGAGAGAGAGCATGTGTGTTCATAAAATGGCTTAGAAAGCAATTTACATTTGATCTTAACCAAAAACAAGAAGCAAGCCAACTGTGTAATATGATGGATGCATTTCTGTCGTTACAACTATGCACTGTGCAATGCTATTTCTGAGAACTGATATGAAGCAATCAAAATACACAACAGCTCTACTGACTATTAAACCATACACACAATAACAGGAAAACCTCTGCACTTGTTTGCGAAAACTCTCAGCCAAAAGCATTTCAGTTCATAGGAGAGAGGTGATACGAATGTACTATCTGCAAACATGAGTATGTTTTGCAAAGCTTTTCAAACATGTTAGTAAAATGCCTGGAGAAGAATATAGTGAGGGAAACAAAAGAATCACAGATGCACGTCCTGAGGTCTTTACCTTCTTTGTCCGTGTATGCAAAAAAACTCTATTGAAAATTGAGGAAACATAAGTAACAGGCTACAGTTTTCCTGAACTGCAGGACAGAATAGTGGGAAGTGAATAGCAATGAACACCAACGTTCTTGCAAAACAAAAAAGCAGTCCAGTAGCACTTTAAAGACAAACAAAATAATTTATTAGGTGATGAGCTTTCGTGGAACAGACCCACTTCTTCAGATCATAGCCTTACCAGAACAGACTCGATATTTAAGGCACAGAGAACCAAAGATAGTAATCAAGGTTGATAAATCTGAAAAATATTATCAAGGTTAGCAAATCAGAGAGCAGATGGGCAGAAGTGGGGGCTGGGGGGAGTCAAGAATTAGATAAAGCCAAGTATGCAAAAGAGCCCCTATAATGAGCTAGAAAATTCCTATCCCTGTTCAAACCACGTGTTAATGTGTCGAATTTGAATATGAAAGAGAGTCCAGCAGCCTCTCTTTCCAAACTGCTGTGAAAATTCCTCTTCAGTAAAATTTCAGGTCATTAACAGAATGGCCCACTCCATTCAAGTGCTGGCTGACAGGTTTGTGAATGAGGATTGTTTTTATGTCTGTTTTATGCCCAGTCTTTGTCTAAGAGAGTTTGAAGTCTCTCCAATATACAAAGCATCTGGGCATTGTTGGCAAATGATGGCATATATGATGTTAGTTGAGGAACATGGGGATGTGCCCGTGATTCTGTGAATAACCTTTTTAAAAGTTCAGTGATGGTATCTCCAGAATAGATATGTGGACAAAATTGGCAACGGGCCTTGTTGCAAGGAAAGTTCCAGGACTGGTGTTCCTGCGGTATAGACTGTGGTTGTTGGTGAGAATCCTCATAAGGTTGGGAGATTGTCTGTAGGAGAGAATAGTCCTGTCACCCTGGACCTTCTGGAGTGTGGCATCCTGATTAAGGATAGGTTGTAGGTCTTTAATAATGCATTGCAGTGGTTTGAGTTGGGGGCTGTAGGTAATGGCCAGTGGTGTTCTGTTATTGGCCTTTTTGGGCCTGTCTTGGAGTAGCTGGTCTCTGGGTATTTGTTTGGCCCTGTTGATTTGTTTTTTTATTTCTCCTGGTGGGTAATTCAGGTTTATGAATATTCGGTAAAGATCTTGTAGTTTTCGATCTCTGTCACTAGGATCAGAGCAAATGTGATTGAACCTAAGGGCCTGACTGTAAACAATGGATCTATCTGTGTGTGCAAGATGGAAGCTAAAAGCGTGTAGGTAAGTATAGCGATCAGTGGGTTTCCGGTACAGTGTGGTACCAACCAGGCCATCCTTGATTTGTACTGTAGTGTCCAGGAAATGTATCTCTCACGTGGAGTAGTCAAGGCTTACGTTGATGGTGGGGTGCAGATTGTTAAAGTCTCTGTGGAATTCTTCTAGAGTCTCTATACCATGGGTCCAAATCACAAAGATGTAATCGATGTATTGTAAGTAGAGGAAGGGAAATAGGGGACGAGAGCTGAGGAATCGTTATTCCAGGCCAGCCATAAATATATTAGCACATCGTGAGACCATGTGGGTGCCCACAGCAGTTCCACTAATCTGGAGGTATAAATTGTCCCCAAATCGGAAATAATTGTGCGTGAGAACAAAGTTACAGAGGTCAGACACCAGACTGGTTGTGGTGACATCAGGGATGATATTCCTGATCACTTGTAATCTGTCTTCATGTGGAATATTAGTGTACAGAGCCTCTACATCCATGGTGGCAAGGATGGTTCGTCAGGGCGTTTTGTCATTTCCTCAGGAAGTCAGTGGTATCTCGGAGATAGCTGAGAGTGTTGGTGGCATAGGGTTTGAGGAGGGAGTCTACATAATTGGATAGACCAGTGGTATAGGTGCCACTACGGGAAATGATAGGATGTCTGGGATTTCCAGGTTTGTGGATTTTGGGAAGTAAATAGAATAATCCAGGTTGGGGCTCAGATGGTGTGTCTGAGTGAACAAGGTCCCAAGTAGCATCAGGGAGTTCCTTAAGCAGTTGTTGTAATTTATTTTGGAATTCCAAAGTGAGATCAGCAGAGAGAGGTCTGTAAAATTTGGTGTTGGAGAGTTGTCTGGCTGCCTCCTGTTCATAGTCTGACTTATTCATGACAACAGCACCCCCTTCGTCAGCTGGTTTGATTATAATGTCTGGGTTATTTTTGAGACTGCCTGTAACTTCCCAGTGTGGCCATTTCAGACTACATGTGGACTAAATGATTCCTATTTCTTGTTAACATGGTTTTGTTCAAAGGGGCCGATGGTAATCACTAATTACGACACTTTTCGTTTACACCCTCAGGCTACAGTTACACTACAGCAATCTGTCCACAGCAGTCACTGTCAGAAGAGATTTTCCAGCAAAACTTATGTCGACAGAATGTGGTCACACCCAAAAGTCAATCAGAAGAGCACTTTGCTCTGTCGAGAGAGTGGACTGTGCGGGCACTCTCTCAACAAAACAGGCTCCTGGAAGCACAGCAGGCAGGGCTGCCCATTGTCCCGGACACCCTGTTTGTTGAGAGAAAACCCTCCAGAGCATCCACACAGGTTTTTTGTTGACAGATCCTGTCAACAAAAGGTGCTCTTCCTCATCTGGGAGAGGCAGAAGGTTGTTGGTGAAAGTTCACTACATAAATCTTGCACAGATATTCATCGATGAAACTGATTATCGTAATGAATTGGCATGTAGTGCTGTGTCCATACTTGCCTTTTGAGAAATATCTGACCATTTGTTTGTCAAGTGTGCAACTCCACATGTGGTCAGGACAGCAGGAGCCTTAACCCTGGTCTACACAGGTTGCAATTTCAGAATAAGGCCCCTTATTTTGAAATGACAAGCAGAGCGTCTGTAACCCCCCACAGCCGAACTCGAACCTGGGACCTCACAAGCTTAATGCATGAGCCTGTACAGTTTGAGCCAAAAGCATGCAGGCTCACAGCTAAGGCCATGTCTACACTAGATAAAGTAAGTCAACCACAGATACACAATTCTAGCTAAGGCAATTGCGTTGCTACAATCGACTGATCTGTGCTTGGGTGTCCCTACTGAACAAGGTCGATAGGAGAGTTTCTCCTGTCGACCTCCCTTACTCCTTGTGTCTTGTAAGAAGTACAGAGGTCAACTGCAACTCCTGAGAGGTCAATTTTGTGTGTCCCGACTAGATGCACAAAATCGAAACCTGGAAGATCAACCCTGAGCAGGTCGATCTTCTGGACTAGTGTAGACATAACCTAAGGCCATAGAGGAGAGTCATTCTTTCTTGCTGTAAGTGGTCTATGTGCCACTACATGGGTCAGTGAATCACACCCACTAGGTGTGTTGGTTGCGTGTCCATGCTACCATGCTCATTATTTCAAAATAACAGGTTCCTTATTTCGAAACCGGTACTTCCGCAGCCCATGAGGAGCATGAAGCAGGCCACCAGCTGTCCCCGCATCCTGTCTCCCTCCAACTTCCCCTCCTAGGCTCTGACAGGGCCCCAGAACCCAGGGCAGTGGGACCCCTACAGAAGCTGGGGTCTCCCAAGACTCCTGGAGCCTACTTCCTACATTCCATGTTCTGTTCCCATTCCATCCCCTGTTGTATGTCCCCACAATAAAGAGTACTGTTGTTCCATACATGCTGGCTTTAGTGTTTGCTCAGGGGGAGGGAGGAGCATGGAAAAGGAGGGGTGGAGGATGACCGGCACACAGGGACTGCAGGGGACCCTTCTAGAGAGGCATGGGGGGAAAGTCTCTGAACTGGCTGTGAATGAAACCTTCCTTCAAGGCCCTTGATGTCTAGCTGGCACTTGTATCCGGTTGCTTCTACTACCTGGCCAGTGAAGCCTACCACATATAAGGCTTATTAGTTTAATTTAAGGTTCTCTATATGTATTAATCCAGTGCAGTTAATTTAGTACATAGTTGGCGTAACCCAGAAAATGGCTACCTTATTTTCTTGTTATACTCCATTTTGCAGTAACCACAGGAGACCTGCAGAGTTTGCAAGAATTAGCTTGGTGCAAGAGATTTTTCTGTTTTCCCCTATATTTTGACCCCTAGATACACTCATCCCTCATTAAACAAGTACTTTACTAATGAGAACTCACTTAAACAAGGGACACATTTACTTATCTTTGTTCGCTATACGCGTGAACTCCCCCTGCTAATACGAGCCTTAACCCTGCCCCGCAGCTCCAACCTGCTGCAGCCTGACCCCGCCTCTGCACCCCACAGCCCCAACCCATGGCAGCCTCACCCTCTACCTGGCAGCCCCAACCCGCGGCAGCCTGATTCCCTCCCCGCAGCCAGCCCTGCAGCAGCTTGATCCCTGCCGCTGGCCCCGTGGCCCCAACCAGCAGCAGCCTTAATCCTCCTGCTGGCCCACAGACTGGCCCTGCAGCAGCCTGACACCCCCACCTCCACTGGCCCCACGGCAGCCTGACCCCCTTCCCTCGGCCAGCCCTGCAGCAGCCTGACCCCCCACTCTCCTCTGCTCCATGGAAGCCTGATCCCCCTCCACCCGCACCTCCACCAGCCTCACAGACCAGCCCCGCAGCAGCCTGACCCCTGTGCCAGCCCCACAGCCCCAACCTGCAGCAGCCTTAACCCACCCCACCGTCCCCCTGGACTGGCCCCGTGGCAGCCTGACCCCCGCTTCCCCTCCCTGCCAGCCCAGTAGATCTAACCTACCACAGCCTGACCCCCGCCCCACCAACGGACCACACACCCAACCTTCAGCACCTGAAATACCCACTCACCCCACGGACTCAGCCAGCCACCAGGTTTTAACCCTCCCTCCCACTCATGGCCCCAAACTGCCCCCAGCCTTTAACCTTTTCCAACCCCCCAACCCAAGGTTCACTTACCTTTCAAAAGCAGCACCTCCTGCTGCCACTCCTTTGCCGAGCTCTACGAACCAATCAGAGATATTTACATGTATTTTAATGAAAATTTAGTGTCCCTCTTACGAGTTTTTGCCTACGAGCACAAAGTTGGGAACCAATTGTGCTCGTAGAGTGAGGGATGCGTGTACAAGGCAAAATGGTGATTCAAATCAGTACAGGGCCCTATATCTAACTGACAAATCATACTCTTTAGCCACATACCAGCTTAAAAAAGGGATGTTTATTATGGAGAGCATGTGTCAGAGATCACTACCATGCAGCCTATGGGTCGCACCCATCCTCTTATTGGGAGAAAGTAAGGCAAGAGTCACCAAGGTGGTATTTCTGAATACTTTCACCCTTTTCTCAAAACTTATGCATGAAGCCATACATCACACCTCACGCATATTCAAGATGACACCTCAAATGAATGTCGCCAGTCACATCTATGTACCCCATTAATTCTTAGGGTGCCAATGCCTAATTTAGCATTAGGAAGGTGGGGTTAAGAAGATGTGAAAGGGACCATAATGCCCCATGGCAAGTGGGAAAAGTAGGCTTATAAGAGACTCATAAGAGGCTCCTTGAAGGGCTTCTAATATTCTTGACACACTTTAATTTCTTTTGTCTGGTATGGGCTGTCTCTTTTTCTAACCTCAACCTCCTTGTCCTACTATCATATGATCTCCTCTCACTGTCCATGAAGCAGAGCAGGTCTCGAGTCCTAGGATCCTTGGGAGGGAGTAAGTATTATACTTTATCAAGATACAACCTGTAATAACTGTAATTCAACCCATAAGCACTGTGCTGTGCTGAAATAGTGAAAAGGTATTTAATCTGCAAGTCTATATTGGCTCTCTCTATTATTCAATATCAACCTGCTGTGAAAGAAAAATAAAGAAAAGTCTTGTTAAATTTACTTGTATAATCACTGGGAATACCAGGACTACCTGCAGTCCCAGAGCATTTCTTGCTCTGTGGTGTTTAAAGTGATCAGGGTGTAGGTTCAGGCCTTTAATCTTCAAGTCTGATTGGCAGACCTAACATATATTAGTAACTCCTTCGAAATATCCTTAAATCCCTGGTTACACCAGAGATTCAGCCTCAACCCCTGCATCCTGGCAAGAATGCCTTCCTCCTTTCTCTCTCCTATGTTGTACAGCGCACAATAGGCCATCACCACGAAGGGTATGTAGCACTCACTTAGGTCCATGAGGGTTAGAAGACTCCTGAACCTCCTCTTCAATTAGCCAAATGCACATTCCACAACTATGTAGCACCTGCTAAGCCTGGTGTTGAAGTCCTCCTTGTTGGGGTCCAGGCTGCCTGTGCAGGGCATCATGCACCCGAAGAGCAAGGTAGGTTGTATCTCCCAGGGTGATGATGGCTTGTCCACTTCCCCAACTCTGATGGTGCAGTCAGAGAAAAAAGTGCCGCTGTGCATCTTTTGGAAGAGGCAGGAGTTCCAGAAAATGTGGGCATCATGCGCCTTTCCTGACCATCCAATGTGGATGTCAGTGAAGCAGCCTTTGTGATCCACAAGGACCTGCAGCACCAGGAAGAAGTACCTCTTCCTATCGACATAGGCTGAAGTCCAGGAATTGGGGGCCAAGATGGGAATATGTGAACCATCTGTGTTCCCATTCCCTGCCCCACAGTTGGGGGACCCCAGGGCAGCAAGGCTGTCCATGTTGGCATCCATAATTTTTCATAGTGACAACCCTCCATGGTTGATGGCCTTGGCCACCTCCAGGAGCACAACCCTGATAGTGGATTTCCCCATGCTAAACTGGTTCCTGATGAAGTGGTAGCTGTCTGGCCTGGTGAGCTTCCACAAGGCAGTGGCCACGCACTTCTGGATGGGAAGGGCAGGTCTTGTGCAGATGTTCTGTCACCTGTTGGCAGAGCTACAGGAAGGTGGCCTTCCACATCCAGAAATTGTGTAGCCACTGCTGATCATCCTATCCCTGCAAGACAATGCAGTCCCCCCAGTCCAAGCTCATATCGCACCACCAGAAGAAGCATTCCACAGTGTCCAGGGACTGGGGGGGCATGCTCAGCAGCAGAGGTATCGGCACTTGGATGAGAAGGGCCTGCAGACCCCACTGAGGTTCATCCTGCTGGAGCAACATGCAGGCAGATTGGCAGTACTGCACCATGAGGTGCAGCACATGGCCCATGAATGTAACAATGCTTTGCAGCTGCTCTGGCTCCCTGTTTTGCATACTGTGGCATCCTCAAGGGCAACCAGAGCACAGGAAGGCACATGCCCACTATGTCCCTTTCATGTCGCCTAGGGAGAGGCAGCGGTGGAGTGGTTTGTGAGATGTGGCAATGGACAGGTGCTCCTGGGAGCACACATTGCAGCTTGCCTGACCCACCAGCCACAGGATGTATCTGCCATAGTAGTGCCCCCCCCGCCCCCCACCGAATGCTTCTGGGGCTCTAAGTCCAGGGCAGGCTTTATTCAGTGCAGACACACTATTTTGAAATAGTTGTGCCTTATTTCAATGCTGCCCTATTGTGTGGACACACTATTTTCAAAACATTTCAGGAGTTACTAATGTGAGTTTAGCTGTTTCGGAATAATGTAGACATGCCCATAGAGAAGAACAACAGTTGCAATTTGGTATTTCAGTGACCTTGCCACCTACAGCTGCTCAATCTGGCCTTAGTAGTCATATCAGAAAAAAAACACAATGACAAGTGATGCCTTGTGTATGTTAGTGCTGTGCTCCACTCGCCGATCGAGCCGTGACAGAGATGATAAAGCAGTGCCAGATTGTAAGTAGTTGGTGTAGCTAAGGCCAAATTGTGTCACATGAGATACCTGGCTTTTTGAATATCTTTGAACCTTTTACTCTCTAGGTTTGGGTGCACCATAGAGATGATCTGTCTGGACTCCTAAAGCATATTGCAGCTAGCCGGAGAGTGGCTTTGGTGACTAGACCAAAAATCTACTTTCCTTGCCAGATAATCGTGGCCACAGCGTCTACTGTCGGGGGAGGGGGAGGGCATATTAAGAACATAAGAACATAAGAACATAAGAACATAAGAATGGCCATACTGGGTCAGACCACAGGTCCATCAAGCCCAGCATCCCATCTGCCGACGGTGGCCAATGCCAGGTGCCCCAGAGAAGGAGAACAGAAGACAAGTGATTTATCTCCTGCCATCCATCTCCTGCCCTTGTTATGAAGGCTAGGGCACCATACTTTATCCCTGGCTAATAGCCATTTATGGACCTGACCTGCAAAAATTTATCAAGCTCTTTTTTAAACCCTAATAGAGTCCTGGCCTTCACAGCCTCCTCGGGCAAGAAGTTCCACAGGTTGACTGTGCGCTGTGTGAAGAAAAATTTCCTTTTATTAGTTTTGAACCTAGCATGTGTTATGTTATTAGCATGTGTTATGAAATCATGAAGGCCTTTGGGTTTTGCAATTAAAGGGAACACCCACTCTCAGAGGAATACAAGAGTAAACAACTCAGTGAAAAAACAAACACTTACTAATACTCCGTGCAAATATGATCTATTTTTAAACTACCTCAGTGGATAGAGAGGCTTAAAAAAAGGAAGACGGCAAAAATACTTGCTTAACCCAAGCTCTGTAATATTTGTGTCATTTTGTTCTTTCCTTATGTAATACCAACAGTATAATCCTCCTTATCTGAAGAAATTCAAGCAGAAAGAAAACACAGAGATCAAATTGCTCCTGTGTCATTTCCTGCTGATAAAAGAGGACCATACTTTTGCACTCACTATTATGATGAGGCCAAAGATTTCATGATACTGGCAAAAAAGTACTATAAATTCCGTGGATATTTTTAGCTGTGCCTAAATTTGCTATTGTTAAAATTAGTCTAACTGTTCACATTGTCACTGGTGCTCATAATACAAAGTATCCAGTATATTCTTGTAAAGAATTTAATATAAAGAACTTGATTTTCAACTTCTATCAGTCTACATCCCCCCGTTCAGCAAGGTGCCCAACTTTAGCTACCTCGTTAATCTCATTAACTTCAATGGGGAAAATCATGTGCTTAAAGTCAGGCAGGGGTTTAAGTGTTTTGCTGAAGCTGAGCTTTAAGCAGATGTAACTTCATTACAGGCAAGGGACTGACACTGCAGTAAATGTGATGTAAGTGACCTGAGCAGCTGGGCCGGACATTAGCTTCATTGGTTTGGCCAATGAAGGTATCAAAGGGCACCATGCTGCAGAAACACTAACTGTGGTACACTTGATGAGGCTTTGCCCCACATGGTCTCACAAGGTTCAAGAGGGCAGAGTACTCAATCCCCTCGATAACCTAAGAGCGCCAGTAGGTCCTACTGGCACTGTATCCACCCACCCAAGTGTCTGGGGACATGAGGTACCAGTGTCAGTCTTGCATCAACCAGCCCAGCTTTTACCCTTTCCTTCCTCCAGTCCCCACCTCACAGTTGTGGTCAGGATCCTTTAGCCCCTACGAGTAGGGGTGTCTGTGCTTGAAGGTTCCCTACATCCCACCATTCAGTCAGGCTCTTCAAGACCTATGGAGGTGTGGCAGGATTAAGTGAATCAGAATGGGGATTAACACACTATTACACAAATACTGGTGCCGCCCATAGCGCAACCTGTGACAGAAACACTTCTGGCTCAGTGTGTGACATATCTTCTGTAACATCCCACTACTTATTTTTCCTGACACTATGGCCCTTTTGCATTTCCGTGCTCTGCATGTCTCCTCTTTGCCCCTCTCCCAAAGCCTGCTCCCAAGGTGTGGGCATCGTCCTTCAAGATACTGAACTTGCCCTCACTGAACAGCACAACAGGATGAAGATGACAAACGGGGCAAACAGAACATGAAAGTCAGTGCAGATAGTTAAAATGCAGTTGGTTTTCACCCTTCTAATTTTAAGAGCACATCACCAGTATGCTGCTTGCAGAAGAAAGAAAAAAATCAGCCAGTGAGGCTTATGTGCTATTTTATTGTTATTGGTCCCTGAGACCTATTCAGGAGCCGGGACCACAGTGGGATGGGCAAAATACAAACAGATCAAAAAGGCTGTCCCTAGCTCTCCCTTCTGTGTAAGTCCCACTGTCAAAGGAAGTTGGACAGACACACTGAGAGACGTACAAGTACACAAATGACTGCTGCTGGTCAAGTGACTAGCCCCACTGAGCCAGCAGTTTTCTAGCCAGCTGCATTCAGGGTGTGATAAGAACTGGGCAGTCTTTCCAGGCTGCAGCCTGACCCCTGAAACATGGAGAGTGCTGAAGTTGAAAAGTTTACTTGAACCCATGTGTTCATGCCTGGCATGTACTATTCTCTTGCTGTGAGTCAGTGAAGCCATCAGGTGACATGTGCTCACTGGCACGGGATGGGTTCTGGTTACACTCAGGCCGATTCAAAGGAGAAAAACAAGCCAGCGTCAAAACGAATCACCCACATTACTGAGCAAGTTGTGGCTGTGTTTCTCAATAGGTGGAAACTGACATCATCAGTTCAAAGAGAGAAGCAGCTCCTCTGATGCATAAGAACATTGCAGTAGGATTTCCTAATGAATTAATTTTATTTAGTGTCTGGCAGGCGGCGCCACTTTAGTAGCACATAATTCTGACTCAGAAGATTAAAAGAGACTCCCTGATGCTGATAAAAGGTGTGGGGATGGGGAAGGGAGTCACCTTTAAACTGATTGGGCCAGAAAAAGGTGCCCTGGAACTGTATAGCACATCTTTGGTGTAGGAAGAAAGATGTGGCTTTTCATCACCTTTCTGTCCCTCAGTTCCTATGGCTATCACAAGACGGTTCAGTCCAGAGCACACCTTAGGACTCTTCAAAATTACATTAGCTTGTAATGGCCCTGAGTCATTATGTCAGTCAGGTTCATCAGTGCACAGCAAATATACTCCAGCTTCCCTCCTTCTCCATCTGCCTGGAACACCTCCCTCACTCCAGGGAGATTTGGGCAGTTTAAGCAAAAGAGTCAGCTAAGCCAGGTTTGTGTCACTCAAGGATCCCTGCCTGTCAGGAGAAGCTTCAGCTGCCCAGTTAGGACTGGCATGACAGGAGACAGGGCTAGGTTCAGGCCATTGCTAAAGCTGATGAGGATTACAAATGATTTACAGGAATTCAGCTCTGCACGGTACTGCTGAATGAAGCATAGCAAAGGGGGCGATAAAGAGCTATTTTGCAAGAGCAACGGTAGGTAGTGGGAGCAAGCACTCACTTCCATTTCCTTAACAGATGAGAGCACAAAAGCAGTGGATCCATGTACATGCTGCTGTCTTACTCTAAATCCCACAGAAATCACTAAATATTGGGCTCCATGGGTGGGGAAGGGGTACTAGGCATGACTGCATTGGCTTCCTGAGCCATGCAGGGAGATATATGGATATCTGAGTTCAGCTGGAACTGGTTTTACCAGTGTAACTCATTCCTCAGTTACCCAATGCATCAAGAAACACTCATTTAGAGCCTTATCCAGTTCCCAGTGGTTTGAATAGAAGTGTGGATCAGGGCCTTGGTTCTCAACCTATGGCCCAATCAACACAGCCATCCTCAGGGCCATATAGATAGTACCGGATGTGGCCCACAATGTTAAATAAGTAGAGGACCAGTGTATCAGACCCTTAAAGGGGATCACAGGAATTGACAACAGCAGGGGAAAGCAGGGGAAATTTGCTCTTTCCAGATCCAAGCTGCCACATGAGCCAGGCATCAGGGCCTGCCTCTGACCTTTGGCAAATCACTGATAAAGTTTGTAAATGACACATGTAGAAATGAGAGGCTTGGTGTAAGGCTAAAGACAATAGTCAATGCTTTGTTAACATACGGCAAAGCTAAAGGCCTCAAGCCTGAACAACAGTAGGTTAAAGCAAAAACTGTGCTAGGTAGATTCTACCCACAGGAATGCAGCGAGAGACAGAGCTGATGAGTCACAGGGCTAAAAGCACATAAAAACACCTAAAAGCACCCAGAGCTAGGCACTTAGCGATACACATAAATACATCCTGCTTGGTACCATGCACTCCCCATACTCTCCCCATAGATAACAGCTTAGCACCAGGTACATTCCAACTCAAGTTCAGGAACAAGTTGTAATGACAGCATGATGGATCGTGTTGCTTTGATGGCACCACCATTATCCCCCAAGTTAATGGGTAGATCTAGTTACATTAAGGGGTGTCAGTGTATCACAATGAGGGGGTTGTAACTGGGTATGTAACTTGTTTATACATGTGTATAAAAGTGTGCATAACAGGGTCAGTGTCGAGCAACCTAGGGGATGACAGAGCCCCCTTGCCATCAACTGAGTCGCGTCCCGTCCATTGTCACGGCGTATGCATGTATCTATGTAAACTGTTGAGTCATATTGGAGACTCATGAGGGTGTTGGAGACCATATGTCAACAACAATAAACCTCCAGTGCCTTCGTACCTCACTTGATTTGTGGTCCTTGGGGGCTCTTGGAAGTCTGCAGTGTTGACTAACTGCAAGGTCTACACTGTTGTCCAAAGAGAGCACACACACATGCAGCCAAAGTGATTAACATGAAAGGGAGCAGATTGGACATCTGAGTACCATTCCAGTAGAGATGCCCGACCTCAACACAAAATTTGGGGGAATAGTAAATAGTTGCAAGGCCAACAGGCCCAGCCCCTCGGCAAGAGGATATGAACCTGCAACCTTACATAAGAACATAAGAATGGCCACACTGGGTCAGACCAAAGGTCCATCCAGCCCAATATCCTGTCTGATGACAGTGGCCAGTGCCAGGTGCCCCAGAGAAGGTGAACCAAAGACAATGATCAAGCGATTTGTCTCCTGCCATCTGTCTCCAGCCTTTGACTAAAGGCTGGGGGCACCATACTTTACCCTTGGCTAATAGCCATTTATGGACCTAACCTCCAAAAATTTATCGAGCTCTTTTTTAAACTCTGTTAGAGTGCTGGCCTTCACAGCCTCCTCCGGCAAGGAGTTCCACAGGCTGACTGTGGGCTGTGTGAAGAAAAATTTTCTTTTATTAGTTTTGAACCTACTACCCATTAATTTCATTTGGTGTCCTCTTATATAGTTCTTATATTATGGGAACAAGTAAATAACTTTTCAATATTCACTTTCTCCACACCATTCATGATTTTATATACCTCTATCATATTGCCCCTCAATCTCCTCTTTTCTAGACTGAAAAGTCCCAGTCTCTCTAGCCTCTCCTCATATGAGACCCTTTCCAAACCCTTAATCATTTTAGTTGCCCTTTTCTGAACTTTTTCTAATGCCAGTATATCTTTTTTGAGGTGAGGAGACCACATCTGCACGCAGTACTCAAGATGTGGGCCTACTATACTTTTATATAGGGGAAGTATGATATTCTTCGTTTTATTCTCTATCCCTTTTTTAATAATTCCTAACATCCTATTTGCTTTACTGACTGCCGCTGCACACTGTGTGGATGTTTTCAGAGAACTATCCACTATAATTCCAAGATCCCTTTGGGGCTAAAGCCCTGTGCCTCTACAGCTTGAGTTAAAAGTCAGCTGTCATTCAGCCAAGGCTGTAGAGGAGAGACTTCAATCTCCCTTGTTAGTGGTCTCAGTATCTCTGGGGTTATACAGTGAAGAGGACAGGCACAGATATAGAGCAATTGGAGTATCTTGATAAACTGCGAACAAGCAAACACTATTATTTAAAAAAATGGTGAACTATAAATACATACATCTGGGAACATAGCGTGTAATCCACTCTTGTAGGATGGGGGACGGAATGATTCAGAAAATGACTGGAGGACTATGGCAGATAGTCAACTGAACATGAGCTGTCGGTGCAACACTGTGGCCAAAAAGGGCAATGCCATCCTGGGATGCATGAACTGGAGAAGCTTGAGTAGGAATGCCAAGGTTATTTATCTTTGTATTTGGCAGTGCTGCAACCACTACTGGAGTACTGTGTCTAGTTCCAATGTCTACAATTCAACAGCGAGGTTGATAAACTGGAAAGGATTTAGGAGAGAGTCATGAGAATGATAAAGGGATTAGAAAATTTGCCTTACAGTAACAGAGAGATAACCAAGTTAGTCTGTCTCCTATCAAAAAAAAAAAAAAAGCAGTCATGTAGCACTTTAAAGACTAGCAAAATAATTTATCAGATGATGAGCTTTCATGGGACAGGCCCACTTCTTCAGATCTATAGCCTTACCAGAACAGACTCAATATATAATGCACAGAGGTCCAAAAATTGTTATCAAGGTTGACAAATCAGAAGAATTGTTATCAAGGTTGGCAAGTCAGACAGAAGAGCAGAAAGAGGGGGACACTGGGGTGGGTTAGGTCAAATATCAAATTATGTGAAAGAGTCCTTATAGCGGGTCAGGTAATTGCTGTCCCTGTTCAAACCACGTGGTTAATGTGTCAAATTTTAATATGAATGTTAGTTCCAAACATTCCCTCTGTAGATGGTTGCTAAAGTCTCTTTTCTCCAGAACACAAACTTTCAGATCTTTAACGGAATGGCCCAGTCCATTAAAGTGCTGGCTGACACGTTTGTGTATTTGGCGATTTCTCATGTCTGTTCTATGTCCATTCATTCCCTTTTCAACCCTTTTATGTCCAAAGTGCGAAGAGTGTTTGTACTTTGACCAATATACATAGTGTGTGGGCATTGCTGGCACATGATGGCATATATAACATTAGTTAAGGAATGGGAGAATGTGCCTCTGATTCTGTAATTAATGTGGTTAGGTCCATTGATGGTATCTCCAGAATAGCTATGTGGACAAAGTTGGCAACAGAGCTTCTTGCAAGGGAAAGTTCCAAGATTAGTATTATTGTGGCATAGCCTGTGGTTGCTAGTGAGAATCCTCATAAGGTTGGGAGGTTGTCTGTAGGAGAGAACAGGCCTGTCACCTAGGGCCTTCTGGAGTGTGGCATCATGATTTAGAATATATAATAAAACAGGGTTTCTGGGCACAGCTAGAGAAATCATTCCAAGGTACCTTTGCTTAAAATCCAGGCTACTTACAGCCCCAGGCTGGGATTTCCTTCTCACTAAGGAAAATCTAGTCAACCACAGCAGCACCTCTGCCAGTCCCACTGACCAGACAGAAGCTACACAAGCAAACCCACAGACTTCTCAGCTGCTACACCAGCCCGGACCAGCAACCCCAAGCTTAAGGTGAGAGGCTCTTAAGCCTGTGTCACCCAACACCAAACAGATTCTTCCAGACCCCAAAAGGGCCCAGCCCCAAATCCCAGTAAGTATATACTTGGATCTCACCCAAAGCAATATGCTCACCCATTCTTTATATCTAATATCTAACAAAAGAAAGAACAGGGCTAGAGAGAATTGTTAAAACAATACTTTACATGCACCAGTCATAACTACTGATGCAGGACAGTGATGTTATTTGCCAATTCTTGAAAGTCTCTGAAAGTTCAATTCAGGTTACGTAGATTCAGTTGTCAAAGCATTGTAGATCCAGCCTGCTGGGGTCCACCTGCTGGCACATGGCCCCTTGGAGACCAAAAGATAAAGGATCCAAGGTGGACACTGCTAAGTCCACAGCATGGCTCTCTTCTTGTGCTGTCTCATGTCTTCAGGGACAAAGCCCCTTCTTTTTCCCATAGTCCCTTGAGGGTCTGTCCCAACCTGACTCAGGTGGGCTGTTGTGGCAAACTGCCATTGGATGAATTCCAAGAGACAGTTTCAGATTTCTGAAATGGACCTGTTTCTTTGTTTCAGCCCAGGTCACCTGACCAGTGGGCTGCACCCCGTTGACAGGTTCCAAGCATCTGGAATGTGGATTTGGTGTCTGAGCACCTGGTTTCTACCCTATTCTTCAGCCCAATGTCCTGGCTGAGGCTGAGTTCACACCTCCTATTGGGGAGCTTAGCACTCAACCATTTTCTAACACAGCTACAAAGCTAAAATTTATAACATTACCTACACATGATACAGTCGTATAAGTAGCATACGTAGATTTAGGGCATCATCAGCTTACATTAGACACCTCACACGACCCTGCCCTTGACACAATATTTGGGGCCAATAGCCACACTGGACATTAAAATGGTTTCCAGACCATAGGCCTTACAGTGATAGACTCCAGGAGCTCAATCCGTATAGTTTAAAGGTGGACTTTCTTCCAGTCTCTAAGTACCTACGTATCTTGTGATCCAGTGGCTGAAACTGGAAGCTAGATAAATTCAGACTGAGAATGAGGCATAACTTTTATTAGAAGGGGTAATTTGTTGTTGGGATAATTTACCAAGAGTTGGGATGCATTCTCCATCACTGACAATTTTAAAAGCTCTGCTTTTGGAATTTGGGAATGCTTCTCAGTTGAATTTTGAGGACTTAATTGGGAGTCAAATATTTACTGGATCTTATAAGGTCCCTAACAAAATGTTCTCTGATCTATCACCTTCCCACCCTCTAATCCATTCACTGGCTTCCTTTCCTTTGCAGTCTCAGATTCAAGGTCCACATCCTCACTTGTTAAGCAACCATTCTACACTGTCCTTCTCCCCTCCAGTTTTACTCAGACACTACTCTCTGATGCCTCCATTCTTAAAACTGCCTTTCTCCCAGAAGCAAAGTTAGGCTCCTATTCAGCAAAACACAAGCTCTTCTTTAGGAATATGAGCTCTCCCATTGACTTCAGTGGGATTACTAAGTCTCAGAGTAAACACACATGTAAGTACTTGGTTAAACTGGATCCTCAGCCCATAGTGTGCCTGTAAAAATGTTTCTTTCTCCTGAGTTGTCTCCCTCCCACTGCATAAAACACTGAGTATCTAAAACTGACTATTCTATTCCCCTTCTCTGTTAACCTATCACCCATTGGGCAAGCGTTGTCAGCCAGAAATTAGAAAGCTGATCTAGTCTTGTTCCTGCAGTCATTATATCTTGGTACAGTAAGTCTGCCAAACTTCTATTAATAAATAACCTCTTTCCCTCTCCCTGTGCTCCTTTCACACACACCCCTCCCCAGCCCCCAACTGAGTTATTCTGTGATAAAAGGCCAGACCCACTCCTCCTTTTTACTCTTTTTTATGCTTCACAGATTCTCAAGGACTACTTTCAACACAGCCTGTTAGCTCCTAATCAACCGAAATGTGTCAGTCATACACATTCTCTAACCAGCACACATAAGAGGAGGAGGACTGGTGAAATCAGTGGGATTACTCACATGAGTAAAGGTTACAGGATCGAGCACCTTATTTTTTCCAAAATGTAATGCGATGGCCAGAATATGTGCAAGTACCCAAAAACAACATAAGATTTGATATAAAAGGAATTGATGTATGTACACACAACAATAGAAAGACGGCTGCGTATATTTCAGGAAAAATATATTAATAGTTACTCATTAACCAAATAATTCCTACTCTAAGTCAGCTATTATAAGAATTATGAACAGCTCACAGAAACTTCGCTCCCTCTGGAGATTTCCTCTAGGGGTCTTTCAAACTCTGCTGGAGAATGTTTAGTACGCTCCTTTTACTCTGCTAACTATTCTCAAAGGATGCGTCTACACTAGACTCTTACTTTGAAGTAGTCTGCAGAGCATCTACACATGCTTTACCTTACTTCAAAGTTAAGTTTGAAGGAAGGAAGCTAACTTTGAAGTCCTTACACCATTCCTGGGAATGGAATAGTGCCCTACTTCGAAGTTTAAATTTCCAAGTAGGGAGGTGTGTAGTTGCTCTACACTCACTACTTCAAAATAAGAGGTCCGCCATGGTGGCGGCCACCCCAGAGCACAGACACACTCTGGCCAGCCCAGGCAAGGCTCCATGGTCCCTGCCAGCAGCCTGACAAGAAGCAGCTCCCTGGCAGCCCCAGACAGGAAGCTAAGAGCATGCCCCAAGCAGGGGCAGCACGATCTCCCCATCGGACTGCCCTTGCTCGAGGCTCCAGCCAGTGCCTGCAACCCCCGGCCACCATGGCAGCATGGCACGAACCCCTTGTCACTCCAGAGGCCCCAGATGACACATCTGAGGGCTTGCAATGCCCGGGCAAGGGGTGTGCCAAGAGGGGTCCCTCCTGGACCAAGGGGGAGCTGAAGGACCGCCTCGGTCTGTGGAGGGAGGAAGAGATCCTTCAGCAAGGCAGCACGCACCAGAGGAATGCAGAGGCCTATGACAGGCTGGCTAGTGGGCTTGCCGCCCAAGGCCACCCCAGCTGCACCGGGAGCAGCGTCCAGATAAAAGTAAAAGAACTGAGGCAGGGCTACTGCAAAGCCCGTGACGCTGCCAGATGTTTGAGGCATGGCCTATGCACTGCCCCCACTATAGGGAGCTGCATAGGCTCCTGAGGCCAAGGGAGGTGGCCCCCCCCCAGAGCATCTAGTGGACTTCGAAGTAAGTTCCTAGTGTAGACACACCCTAAGTGTTTTTACTCTGAAGGAAATGCACATCACAAAACATAACTGGGATTCTACTTAGTGGTCTGTGAAGCTCCACAGATTGAGTCAAAGATTTCCAACAGAATGTGCATCCCCCTTCAAAATTTTGTAGGGGTCTGCAAATGAAAAAGTGGCCAAAAACCACTGTGCTAACAGACAAGAAAAGTAACAGAGAGGTAGCCGTGTTAGTCTGTACTCCAACAAAACAAAACAAAACAGCAGAAATGTAGCACTTTAAAGACTAACAAAATGATTTATTTGGTAATGAGCTTTTGTGGGACAGACCCACTTCATGAAAGGGAAATTGACACTAGCCAGAAATACATGTGACCACTGGAGGTCGCTTTTGTTTCAGCGTTCTGGAGGTTTAGAGCACTGGTTTATCCATAGAGTGTTAAAAAAAAGTCAGACGGGTGCTTATGGAATTTTATCCAACCATGTTTACTTAATTCCAGGCCATGCTGGGACGCACAAATTTGTATTTTATGAATACTTTTTTTTTATAAAAAGGGTATTTTTTATCAAACCATTCCACATTTCAGGGATTTGGTATATAAATACATTGTTGCCTTGAAAGCCATTTTGAAATTTAAAAATTAATAAATAATATTTTAAATTCTAAGATACAATCAGTTTAGATCAGTGGTTTTCATTCTTATTTATTTGTGAAAACTGTCCAGTGTTGGTGTGGAACCCTTTGGAAGAATGTTGACCCCTCAGGTAGGTCCAAGGACCACAGCTTGAAAGCTACCGGTTTAGAGTAAAAATTGCTATCCGCTTTTCATGTACCTGGATCGGTATTGAAAGTCATTAATAAAATTGTAAATTCTCATGCTTTGCTTGTCCATCAAATATAACGCACGCATCTAACATTTAATTCAAATGCTTAAGTGCCATGCTGATGCCACCAATGAAGAAGAGAGGAAAAAGAGTAAACCAATAGCACAGTGTAGACCAAAAAAAAAAAAAAAAAGAATCAGCTCCTGCAAAATCATACCCCTACAAGGAGTCATTATCCATCTGATGAGTCTAATTGCCAGAAGAGGTGGTGAAGACCAGGACTTTAACAGGATTCAAAAAAGCACTAGATACATTCATGGAGGCGAGGTCTATCAACCACTATTAGCCAGGAAGGGTAGGCTAGCCGCTGTTTGTCAGACCTGGAATGGATGATGAAAGGGGGATCATTTTGGTGATTACCTGTTCTGTTTACTCCCTCTGGGGCATCAGGCATTGGCCTCTGTCAGAAGACAGGATACGAGGCTAGATGGACCTTTGGTATGACCCAGTATGGCCGTTCTTCTGTTCTTGTGATTCAGAGCACTGTAACTGCTAAGTGGTATTATTGCCAGGCAGACAGATACTTTACTCAGATCTTTAGTAAAGTATTATGAAAGTATTAGGGACTGACACCATTCTGACACCCTTACAGATTCTGCTCCTAATGCTTTCTAAGGCAAAATTAGAGAAAATAAATGTAAAAAGTAAAACCATAACCAATCCCACTCTTCCGTGACAAATTGAGCTTTTACCCATAAAAGGAAGAGTCAGAGACTCCAGGAGGTCCATTGGAGACTGTATTGTTATCAATTTTAAGTGCAGGGTGCTAAGATACTATGGTGGTGGGCAACAGTATAAAGTCCTGAGGCCATGACTGCACTACAGACTTGCATCGGTATAACTATATTGCTCCTGGATGTGAAAAGTCTACCGCCCTGAGCAGTACAGTTATACCAACTAGCCACTGATGTAGACAGCAATACACTGACAGGAGAGCTTCACCTGCAGACATGCTACCATCTCTCACACAGGTGAGTTAACTACGCTGACAGGAGAAGCTCTTCCACCAGTTTAGAAGTGCCTTCACTTAAGTGCTGCAGTGGCACAACTGCAGCAATTTAAGTGTAGACCTGCCCTAAGACAGAGACACAATTATAGTGAGATTTGTGTTGCTAAGGAAATGGAACTGACTGGCGTCAGTTTACAAATATATGCAAACTGTTGCATTGAATGAAGGGGAAACAGTTCTAAGTACTTTTCTTTTACACCTGCCCCCATAAGCATTATATGGCTAATCTTCACAAAAGTTGCAGGAAATTCACTTCTGAAGACTGGCTGCTGCTACCAAAATCCCTTTCATGCATTTAGGTCCTGAACACTTCTTCATGTTTTGAGCAGAACTCTCAAGTGTGACAACTGCTCATGCCCTGGGCATTTCAGAAACTGGGTGGGAGGTTCAAGTGTCACTGAAAGCACTCATGACATTCAGTGTCTTGCAAAAATACACCTTCTTTACCTCCAAGATGCTTTCAGATTACAGTGATTTATTTGTTAGTGGAAATCTGGTACATTTCCATCCCCTCTCAGCTGTCTATTTTCCTTGTTCAAGTGTTCAATCACTTCTCAGTCAAGCAATTCATTTTTCCACAGCTGGTGTCTTCATTGGTTATATAGTTTATAAATTTTCCTTTACCTCAGCTTGAAAGATTCAAGCCCTTTGTGTGGCTTCCCAAGTGCCCATGCCTACTTGCTTCACAAATCACTGACCAGATGTCAGTTCACTATCTGCACATTAAAAAAAAATGGTAAAATGGAATAAAGAAAAATAATTGTAACTGGCTGCTCCTCTCTCCTTCCCATTTGGTAAATTGTATCACAGGGGCCATATCCAATTTTTTCTAATTCTTGATTTAAAAAGATACTGAAGGTAGAGAACAAAAGTGAGGAGTGCTGACTCCTGTACTATAAACACATCCTGCACTTCAGTATATGTAGAGAATATTCTTACTTTAGTCATTCAAGATTGGCAGGAAAGCTTACAAGCCCATGCCTAAAATATCCTCCTTCTCCTTGCTCTCAGCCAAAGCTCTGCACAAGCTAGATCCTGACCATCTCTCTCTTCTCAACTTTTTCTATCTCTTTCTCTATCTTTTTGTTCTCCACAGGCCAAATGACTAACTACAGTTTCGTTTTCCACACTCCCTTTTCTGCACGTTCACTCACTTAGCTCGCTATGCCTGGAGTCCTCTCGTCTACCAAATCTCCACATGCATCCCTTTGCAATTCTTGCCTTAAAAGGCACTTCTTCCACAATACCAATTAACCCCAGTCTACACACAGAAGGGAGGGAAAGGGCTAGCTCAGTGGCCTGCTAAATCCAGAGTTGTGAGCTCAGTCCTTGAGGAGGTCAATTGGGGTCTGGGGCAAATAGACAGAAAAAAGAAAAAATCCACCAGGGATGGCGATAGGCCCTGCTGACAGGGCAGGGGACTGGACTCAATGCCTTCCCAATGTCCCTTCCAGTCCTAGGAGATGTGTATCTCTGTGTATTATATTACATTTATATATATTATACACTTTGAAATTACAGTAAGAGACACACACTAAAAAAACAAAAATAGAACCCCAAAGTGTGTGCTGAATATTAGTGCAGGTTCAGACACTGATTGCTTTCCATTTCTTATTTGCACATGTATTTAATTGTAAGTTCGCTAGAGGAGAAACCTTTGCTGACGGTATGTAGATGCCTCTGTAAATGTGTAGGCTACCTCATAGTTTGGCTCTTAAGTCTATTATTTGTCATTAAATTTTACTTGTTCAAAGTCAGCTCCCTCTACTGGGTGAAAATGTGCAAGGCCATCTTACTGCAGCACCAGGAAAATGAAGCAGATAAGTACATTTTATTTACATATATGAAGTAAATGGACCTTACTACTTAAAAAATGAGACCACAGATAAAAACCAAACCAGAACAGTAACGATTAGAACTGGTTACATGTGTTGGCTGTTGCATATAGTGAGAGAGACATGGTATCCTTCCAATCTGCAAGGGACAGGTGCCCACATCACAGAAAACACCACCAACTGGCATTCAGGGCTTGTTTACGTGGAGAAGTAGCCCAAAATAGCTATTGCTCTATATCTATTTCAAACTATTTCCATATGTGGACACTGTAAATGCAGAATAAGAATGTCCAGAATAGCTTTACTGAGCTTTACCTTCAAACTCTAGTGTAAGTCCCAATAGCTTCCCCATGCTGACATCCCCCTTGTGAGCAATTTCAAGAGGGGCTCGGGTAATATGGGAAAGGGTTTATTATAAAAATCTGAAATAGAATAGACAAGAAGCTAGTTATTACCCTAGACACCTGGGCACTGTAGGAACCTTGCACTGCTGTTGCCCATGTTCCATCCATATTGTGGACAGAGAATTTCAGTCTACTGCTGTCAATCTAGTGTCATTCATGTGAGAGTTTCCACCCAGTTAAGAAGAGATTTTTTTTGTTGTGAATGTTTTCATTTCTGTAGGTCAGGTTTTTGACTTTTGGTGACAAGTGCACACAAATCCTGGTGCAGAGGAACACCGTCCAGGCTATTGACAGAAAGGGTGCTTTCTTGATCATTTTGGCCCAGATCATAGAATCATAGAATCCGAGCATTGGAAGGTACCTCAGGAGGTTCTTGAATCCAGACCCCTGTCTAAAGCAGGATCAACCCTAACAAAATCATCTCAGCCAGGACTTTGTCAAGCCCGGACTTCAAAATCTCTAATGATGGAGATTCCACCACCTCTGTAGGTAACACACTCCAGTGTTTCACCACTCTCCTGGTGAAATAGTTTTTTTCCTAATATTCAACCTACACCTCACACTCTATAACTTGAGACCATTGCTCCTTGTTCTGTCATCTGTCACTAATGAGAACAGCCTCTTTCCATCCTCTTTAAAGCCCCCCTTCAGGAAGCTCAAGGCTGCCATCAAATCACGCCTCAGTCTTCTCTTCTGCAAACTAAATAAGCCCAGATCCCTCAACCTCTCCTCATAGGTTATGTAGTCCAGCCCCCTAATAATTTTCACTGCCCTCTACTGGACCCACTCCAAAGCATCCATATCCTTTCTGTACAGGGGGGCCCAGAACAGGACGCAGTTCTCCAGACGTGGCCTCAGCAGTGCCTAATAGAGGAGAATAATAACTTCTCTAGAACTGGAAGTGCTGGAAATGCTCCTCCTAATGCACCCCAATACGCCATTAGCCTTCTTGGCCACAGGAGCACATTGTTGACTCATATCAAACCTCTCATCCACTGTAATCCCCAGGTCCTTTTCTGCTGCACTCCTAGAGTAAGTCCCCAGCCTGTAATACTTTGGATTCTTCAATCTCAAGTGCAGGACTTGGCACTTGTCCTTGTTGAGCCTCATCAGATTAGTTGAGGCCCAATCTTCCAGTTTATCTCGGTCACTCTGGATCCTATCACTACCCTCCAACATATCTACTGAGGATGAAATCCATCCCCTCATCCAGGTCATTCATAAAGATGTTGACCGATATCAGCCCTACAACCGATCCTCAGGGCACTCCACTTGAAAAAGACCGCCAACCAGACTCTGAGCCATTGATCACTACCTATTGGGCCCGACAGTCTAGCCAGGTTTCCATTCACTTTAAAGTCTGTTTACCCAATCCATACTTCCTTAAATTATGGACAAGAATGCTGTGGAAGACTGTATCAAAAGCTTTGCTAAAGTCAACGTATATCACATCCATTGACTTCCCCATGACTAGAGCTCGCCACCTAATCTAATCAATGGGAGATGCTGACCAGAGAAGCATGTCCTAAGTACCTCCCCTCTCACAGAGAGGGATGCGTAAGGCCTGGCTGCAGCTGAAAGGTGGCAGATCTCCGCTCAAATCCCTTCTTCTCCCCAGGACAAGGGGCAGAATTGGATGAGGGTTTCCCACATCCTAGATGCATAGACTAACCATTAGACTAGTGATCATTTGGAAGGGCTTCTCCCTTCACCCCCACCTAGATTTTTAGTATGAACTCTCCTAAGGGACTCAATTCCCTTCTGGGTCAAGCCCCCACATGTGCCTTAGACCACTGAATGCAGCCCTTCACTGGTTTCTGACTTGCTCTGGAGCACAGGCAGGAGACAGGTGGCCAGGCATCCAGAGTGAAGCTGCAGAGCATGTGCCCAGATGCAGAAATATGAGGGGCTGAGTGGGGCCTACAGAGTTAGACAAGATCTGGGGGAATCACAGTATTACCTAAAAGTGGGACTTGAGTTCCTGAGAACCTCCAAGAAATGAACCCCCTATTGCACCTTCTATTTCCTCCAAGTTCTCTAGGTCGGTAGTTCCCACTCTTTTCAGTAACATCACACTCTTCAATGAGACAAACAATTCCACATCACACCCATTTTGTCAGTTGAATCGATTGCTCATAAATATCACATGTACTTACATGAACAATGGTTACAGTCTTACTAGAGAGGTTTGCAACATAGCAGTGCATGCAGCAAGCTAAACAATGATAAAATGTATTAATGTTTCAAATCCTCCATAGAATAATACACCGTTATAGACATTGAGCATAGACACATTTTCCAAATCTGTTCAACGCCATGCTAGGGATGTTGAGTAAATGAGTAATCACTGAAAGCAGGCTCCCCTCCCCTGTCGTCCCACTGGAGCCAGGATGCGGCATTTAAATGGCGTCCCAGCTACAACTGGCTCCCACCCTCCTTCCCCTTGCCACAGCTGGTGTGGGGTCATCAACTGCTGCCCTAACCCCATGGTGGCTCTGCAAAGAGCCACAGCGAAGGGAAATTGATGAAATTTCATAGCACCTGTGGACAGCGCTAGCGGCACACCAGTGTGTCACAGCACACCTGCTGAAAACCGCTGCGCTAGGTGGCCGTTTCCTACACATTTAGCAATAAGAAAGAAATTTTTTAGATGCATTTTAACTATTCTGTACCTTTTCAGCCTAGATTGGAATACAGTCAGAGGGAATACAGTATGGTCATCATGCAAGACTTGTGGCATATGTTACTTTCTTGGTGTAGCTGAATAGTTTTGCTAGCTCTAAGTCTTGCATTTAGGTTCTTATCTGGGATATCTGTATTTCAGTGAGGGGGAAAAGTGACACTGTACTGTACTGTCAACTCTGATGATTTTATTGCACATATTTAAATACTTGGTACTTTTCTTAAAGCCCCTATTCCTGGAGCCAAATGATGTAATATGATGGGGTTTCTGGCCACAGCTAAGGAAATCCATCCAGGGTAAAATTGCTTTAATCTGGGCCACTTGCAGCCCAGGCTGTGATTTCCTTCTCACTAAGGCAAACCAAACTAGCCACAAAAGTACTTTTTTCTGCTCCACTGGCTAGCCAGAAGCCGCACAAGCAAACCCACAGATTTCCTAGCTACTTCCAAATGCCCTGTCCAATAGCCCCCTTCTCAGATGAGAGATTATTAAACTTATTTCACCAATTCCACATAGCTTCTTCTGGGTCCCAAACGGTTCAGCCACAGCCCCAGGTCAATATATACTTAGATCTTACCCAAAACAACACGCTGATGCCAATCCTTTAGAAACTCAAATCTAAAGGTTTAATAACAAAGAAGAAAAGAACAGGGTAAGAGAGAAAAACTGTTAAAATCGTATAATATATACATCAATTACAGCTATTGATGCAGGCCAATGATGTTATATGCTGGATTTCTTGAAAGGCTCTGAAAGCCCACTCCATAAGGTGTGTGACCCCAGGTTACATTGGTTTAGTTCCTGGAGACTAGAAAACTGGAATGATGTATCCTTGAATTCTGGAACCAAGATGGTCACTGCCAGGGCCATCTTATAGTTTTTCATGTGAAGGGAAAAGAGTCCTTTCTTCTTCCCATAGGCCCTTGAAGGTCAGGGTCACTTGACCCAGGTGAACTGCTGTGGCAAACAGCCATTGGTTGATGGTTTTGATAGCCCATCCCACTCCATTTACCTAGCATGTGGAATGGATATCTGGGCATCTGATTTCAACTCCATTGCTCAGCCCAGGTCACATAACCGGTTGGGCTGGTGTGGATGACAAGTCCCAAACTCCTGAGATATGTAGTTGACATCTGAGCCTTTTGTTTAGTCCATTATCCCGGCTGGGGTGGAGATCACACCTCCTATTGTGAATCTTAGCAATAAAACATTTCTAATACAGCTGTAGAGCTAATATCTATAATTTCATATACAAACATGGCACACACACACACATAACATAAACAGATTTAGGGCATTACCAGCTTTCCTTAGACACCTCACTTGGCCCATCTAGCACAAAAACTGGTGCCACTATATAACATGGTGACAGACAGCTTTACACTTCTAAAAATCCAATAACATCACAGATGATTATGTGAGAATCTCAATTTTAGTTGTCAATAAAAGTTTTTCACCTTTGTGGTTGTAGAGAAAAGCTTGAAGATGTGCACACTTAAAGCTCATAGGCCAGAAGGAAAATTAAACCCCCCAGCTGTATTATTTTTAAAACTTTGCCTGCTTTTTGTAACCTGGTGCCTGGGTTAGTGATACTGATGAATACCTTTAAAAATGTTGGCCTTTGTGGGCCACACTCAACACCTGTTGACTTCAGTAGTGGCTTTCATTCAGCTGATCAACCAAATCACAAAATCTGACCTCCTGTCCTATCAGCTCCACAGAATAGACATACTGGGTCTATTGCACCTTTTTCTTACACTGACTTTACACCAGTGGAACTTCTGGCTTCAGTGAACTATCCCAGGTTTATACTCACATAAGGGAAAGTAGACTCTGAGCTGAGTCTGTAAAGCTTCATTTGCATTTATGACTGCCTGCACAGAATAAGGCAAGATATTATTTAAGCATTAGTCATTGAGTAAACAAAGACTTTCACCAGCATGTAGGCGACAGGAACTAGATGATTTCATAACATTCTAATGTGTAGACTGCTTGCACCCTGAGGATCCTGCTGCATTTTGCATGACAGTTACTGCTTTCACGTCCTTTAGCCCTGGTGGGGGCCAATCAAATCGCTACATCTTCCTAAATGGAGAAAAATTTCTTGCAAGGCATGTATTGAAGGTGATTGCTCAGATCTAGCTACTTGCTCTAGGGAAATGTAAAATAACTACGTGGAATTAGTTAGTAGAAAGGCTGCACAAGAACTTGGGGTTGAATTATGAGTGTTCTTCACTGCTAAGGCTTCATGTAAAACTTAGTTTTCAAAACCTTGGGCAGAAAGCAGGTGTTCCTGCTGCTGGAGGATGTGATGAATACATTTGAGAGCAACGTATCCACGGGAAAAATCAACTCCTTTCACTCCCATAAGAGGGCAGAGATCAGCTGGAGCTCCAGTGATTATGAGAGATGAAAGTGCCAACTGTCAGCCTAGGGACCAAGAAGGGAAAGGGCCAGATTGACACAGCATCTGTTACATGGGCAGCATGAGCCAACTGTTTTAGATGGGTAAACTCGCCCATGAAAATAATCTTCCTGCCCTGTGACCAGCCTTACGTCTAGTCTGTCCCTGGCAGGAGCCAGGCAGGTCCCTGGATTTGTCACACTCCATTGGGTGGAGTAATTCTCCTGCGTAGCCCACAAGGAAAGGAATGAGACCAGCAGACTTGCAATTAGCTGATGGTGTGTGATGGTGGGGGGCATGTTTGAGGAATTCCAGTTTCTGTATGGCTGTTCCACCTTTTCCCTCCCCTTGCTAATCCTTTCTAATGTGGTATCAGACAGAGCCTGTCAGCTTACCATGACTCAACTCTGTTCCAAAGCCAGTGTCCAAATAGACTACTGTAGTCTACGCAGTCTCAAAGCATCTTCCCTGACTGACTGGCAGTAACCCCCTGTGATTTGCCCCCTAGGGACACAATTGTCACCTAGAACAGCCTGGGAGAGGGGAGTATTATAGGCTCAGCCACTAAAAAACACAGGGGACAATTAAGGAAACAGCTTTCTGTCAGCTAACGCTAGCACCTGAATTTTGTACTGGAGCAAAAATTCTAGCATGTAAAATGCAGTTCAGATGTCCCCAGCATTTCAACAAGGAAGCTCTATCACAGTCCTCTCTTCTCAGCATTTGGTAAACCCAGGGCTGCCTGCAGCTATGCAGAAAGGGTCGTATTTTACCACTGAGTATATAACTTAGCATGGAACTAGACATACATCGTCAACCTCATTAAAATTACACTTTTCACTTACAGAGGATTCCCATCTTGAACATCTCGAAATATTTTAGCAGCATTAAATGATATGCCTAACAACAGCCCCATGAGGCAGACAACGCTTACCTGTTTTTAGCAAATGGTAGGGGAAAGAATATAAAGAGAGAATAAGACCTCAGTTTTGAATTGTGTTCATTAATTTTGGGTGCACAGCTGGAGACACAGAGAACTGGATTTTCACAGGTGCTGAGCACTTTCAACTTAGCTGAAATCAATGAGCACTATGGATGCTCTGTACCTCAAGAACAGTGTCTCAGGCTGGGCTCCCAAAATGGAACCATCCCAAATTAACATGAATATTTGGAAAATACTGTCGAAGACTGGCTGAAATTCACAGAGGACATCTGGGACTCAACCAGGAGCAGTCATGCCCCAGTGCTGTGAAGCCTAGTGGCCCATCTCAATAGGATTGGTGAACTGGTCCAGAGCTCCAAGGTGGCCAGGCTAGGGGGCCCAGGCCCTCTCTCTTCACTAGGTCCCAATCCAGGATTCTGATGGTAGCAGGACTGCTCACCACGGGCTAGATGGGGAGCCTACTGAAACATGCTGAACTCACCTCTCTTACACAATCAATTCCCCTAAAGTTTAAATAGGAAAACAATGCTTTAAAATGAACATTGATATTATCGGCTGCAATTATTTGAAAGAAAACAATAAGTTGCTGAGGATTTGTACAGTGCTGAGCGAAGTCAATCGCTTACCAGGGCTGCTTACGGTGGGGACAAATGAGGCAGCTGCCCCAGGCCCTGGTGATTTGAAAGGGCCTGGGGCCCTGGCATGCCACCAGCACTACTGCAGCAGCAGCTGGAGCCCGAGGCCTTCTCAATTGTTCCTTAAGTCCTGGGTGGCACAATCTAGACAGTGTTGAAGGGCTGGTTGTGGGAAACTAGCCCCAGCCCTGCCCCTTCCACCTGAGATCCTACCTCGTCCACCCAAGGCCCCACCCTTTTCCCAGGAGCCAGTCAAGCCCCTTTGCCCCTCTCCCCCACCACACACACAAATTGCCCAGGGCTCAGTGAAGTCTGCCGCCATCCCTGGCCTTACTCCATGGACTGTGCTGTGGTTGCTGATTTGTGGGGACTCAGTGAACAAGGAAGGTTTTGGTTAGTTTATGGTTCAGGTTTATTCCGGTGAAGATTGTTTCATACCCCTGGGTTTGCCATGAAAGGAAGCAGCGCTAATTCCCACAGAGCCCTTCTGGCAATCCTACTGAGCAGCTTTTTGGATGAGAGCATCCAAAGGCAGGACTGCCTCTCACACTCCACATACCCCCGCCCTGTGATATGCTAGGGTACTAGTTAAAATCCTGACACCCAGCAATAGGGAACACAGGACTGATTTCGCTCTTCCTGACAAACGTCCTGCTCCATCGGTGTCTGTCACACTGTCAGTGTGTGAGTCCTTTCTGCACAGGACTCTCAAAGGGTGCTCAGCTGTGTCCAAAGTGTGTTTCGCCTCTCGCCTCAGATCCCACAAAGCAGCAGCAGGGCTGTCTCCACACACCCCCTGCAGTGCTAAGGACAGGGAGATGAAACAGACAAAAGTGCTATTATTTTTCTGTGCCCCGCCAAGTCCCTGGGTGGTTAGATCTGGGATAGCATCAGTAGCACAGCTGCAGCAAATCCTTATTGACAGGAGTTGAGTGGGAAGGGAAGGTTTTCAGCAGACACCATTAGGGACCCTATAATGATTTCCTCCATTTCAGATGGAAATGATAGAACCTTTTCCCTTTCTCTGTACCATGCACATTTTGCAATTCTACGTATCCTCATCTACCGCATTATAAACCCAAACCCAAAGGCCTGCTAATGGCCATATAAACACAGCTGTTGGGCTTACCTATACAGGTAGTTTTATTTTTTTCAAAATGTCAGATGCACCAGAACCACAGGCTAAATAACTTAGCTGCAATTTAGGCTTCTAGTTTAATTTCCACAAAGTCTGAATTTGAAAAGTATACAAGTGGAGTTCCTTGATTCATCAGGGGGCCTACATAATACTAAGCATACAGACAGAAATCATTTAGAATTTTCTCCTGAAACACTCTTTGTTGTAACTGCTACAAAATAATCAAAGGGGAAAGAGACAGAACTAGTTATGGAAGTTTTTAATCCACAGTCCATCCGTCCTATTTATCCTATTACTGAACAACAATGGTGGTTTGTTAAGGTCTTAACTAGATTTCTATTGTAAGACTGAGTTATGGTTCTATTTAAATTTCTATACTGCACACAGACACGTTACATGAGCTCCTTCTACTGATACATTAAGTGACGTATTTTGCCTCTGTCTTATGAGATTATTTTTCCATTCCTTTCTCTGAAAGGAAAATTGTGTTCCTTCCTACATTCTTCAGGGGAAAATAATCCCTTTGCATGAAACGTGTGCGTGGTCTCCACAGTGAATTAGAGGAAGCATTTTGGGGGTCTTTTTAAAGGTAAAAGAATTTTTGCTTTTGAGAGAGTCTTTTACAAAATATATAACAACAGCTTGGTCTAGACACACTAAATGTTCATTATTATTCTGTTCTCTAATACAATTAGGATCTTTGAATATTTGAGGGAATGTTTGATTGCAGAGTTATTTACTGTGAACTTCTAAATCTCTTAAATATATGAGTTCTCTCAGGGATTCTATGGTCTGTAGTCTTCTGTATCTCTTAAGAGATCTCTACAGTTGACCTACTCACCAAGTTTATGCAGGCAAAACTGCCACATGCTTTAAAGTTCTCAGGAGAATTTCAAGTTTAAGAATTTTAACAAATGTACAGTAATTACTTTGAAATTCAAGATACCCACATTAACACACTTCCATTTAGCAATATTTGTAATATATTTCCTTGAGACTTTAAAAAATGTTAAGGAAATTCCAAGACAATAAATTTATCTAAAGACAAGACAGTAAATACATACCACTGAAGAAATCAACCTTGGTAGAATATTGGTATTATATCATAACATTAAAAGTCAGAAGATTTTTAAATTTAAAGATAGCCAAAAATTAACCCTTCTTTAAAATGTGGAAATTCAGAGTTTCTGTTTCTGTAAAAAAGTTCCAGCTGACTTTGGAGCATTGACCATCTACTAAATATACAACAACCAGCAATGCTTTATTCAGCCAGCAGGTTCGCCAAGTGAACTGTAAATACACAGCATTGCTTCCCGGAGGTCTCTGTTGTGTGCATCTGCACCATTATTAAGTGACATCCTCACCCCATTTCAAATACATTTGTAAATGTCAGTAAGTGGCAATAGAAATGAAAATCAAATAATCTGTTATTTACACTGCTGTAGAGAAGAGGAGCAGGTATGGTGCTAGTGTGTCTAATATATGGGGGGGTTAAACCACAGTTATTAAAACTCTTCTAGTACTTTAAAATATTGCATAAGTAGGCTTAGATCAGAAGGCCTTACCCAAGACCAAGAAGATTCTGCAGGGGTTCCTCCGTGTCCTGTATCTCCAGATGACATCTTGAGATGATTGTTTTCCTTCATTCCCAGGGAATTCTTTACCCGGGAATGCTAATAGTGGGTTTGGCTTTGGTCATAAACAAAAATTCTGCCTTCATGTAACAGTTGTTGACAACAAAGATCCAGAGAAAATAATTTCCCAGTGCTCATGTTTGCTTGCTAATTTTACCTGCTCATGTTCTTGGAACCACAGCCAGAGCAAGAAACATGAGCCCAATAAGCTAGTGCACACTTTCCTTTCAAGTGACTCCTCAAGTATTCCAATTAAGTCACAAGCGTCAGTGGAATGGTGGCGGTTTTACGGAAACAAAACAGCTTCCAGCTGAATGCTTTCTTTCTCATTTTGAAAGGATTTTTCCCTGGCCAGGCAATTGGCTCAGTTCCTCTAAGTGTGAACAACATTCTACCCAATTTGCAGTCTGCCAGCATTTTCATGCATTAGCTACATCTTTAAATTGCCCCATACAGTCGTATCTCTGTCATGCCCTCCCACACAGTCCCGGAACTCCACAGCCTACATGTGGCTACATGGGTGTTAATAAAGATAGATTTTGGCCCTTAAGGCTCACTAATCTAATTGATTTTGTAGTGTGGCATGCTACAATTAGATGCACAAGCGTTTCTTTGCCAGAGCTAAATTTAAAAAGAAATACAACTTCTTAAACCACTGGTTTTGAGAAAGCACAGCTGGGAAGTATGCAGTTTCACAAATATTTAATGTCGTCCTCCTTTTTAATCCAGATAGCCTTTCCTCTTAAAGACTCAAACTCTGCTACTTCCAGCCCAGCAGCTGAACTCCTTTGCAAGTCCTACCAGTCAGAAATAAGATAGCAAAATAAAGATCACTCCTGGTATTGCGCCAATTCCTTCAGTGTAATTTACAAAATATCTTCAACTACAGTATGAAACCACTGAACTAGGCACTAAGCTTCTATTGTAGAGGGACCAAACTGATTCAGAAGTTAAAACAAATGTTATTATGGTCCCATATGCTTTATGAAAATTGGTTTATGAAATATGAATATGCATACCTCAAAGATGCTTTAGGCAAGTTTCATGTAATAGTTTTTAAAGTTATGATTTGATGAATGTGTATATTCTATTTTATAGATGCATCATCTATGTGAAGTTGGAAATATGAAGCATGGATCTGTTTATAATTCTAAATATGCTAATAAGGACCATTACTGATACGCTGGAAACATAATGGCTCAATACTGAAGGCAACAATCTGTAAATGGTTTTGTTTTTTCCATAAGCCCAAACTTTGGTGGGTCCTAGAAGGACAAGTGACTATGCCACCTGGTACTAGAATCCATCTTGAATCTGGCATTTTTTTCATGGAAATGAAGAAACTAAACAAAGGGTTCCCGCCCTGGGGGAACATCTATTTAGGCAATGGAAAGCAATTATATTTTTGAAATTGCCTCCCAATTTTAAGAGGACACACAGGAAGAAACCTGAAAACAAAGAACTCTAAGGACACAGAGTTGAAGACCCACGCCAGAGAAAAAATATCAATTCTATCTTGAAGGGTTTTTCCTGAAACAGGGACAAGGGGTGAGGAATAGGTTTTGCTGTAACAAATTTCTTAGTGTATTAGGATTGGCTGGTGTGTTTATTTTGAGTTAGTAACTTACTTTGACTTTGATCTGTATTGGAGGGGTAGCCATGTTAGTCTGTATCTGCAAAAACAACAAGAAGTCCTGTGGCACATTCTAGACTAACATATTTTGGAGCATAAGCTTTCATGGGCAAAGACCTGCTTCATCAGATGCTTGAATGGGGATTCCACAGGTGGCTCCACATCCTACCTGCTTAAACTGACCTTGTCAGCTCTGGCCTTCCTCTTGAGCGGGACTCTCTCCTTTTCATGAGTCTGTATATTTAAACCCTCCTCTGGAATCCCAGCTCATGCATCTGACAAAGCGGGACTTTGCCCACAAAATCTTATGCTCCAGAATATTTGTTAGTCTGTAAGGTTCCACAGGACTTCTTGTTGTTTTTACTTTGATCTGTTTTCTCTGTGCATAGCTCTAGGTGATCAAGAGGACAAACATAAGCTTACTCTGTGCAAAACTTTTATCTTTGGGGGGTCAGTTCTCTTTGGGGCTGTGTTCCTTGGTACTGTCAATGGCCATATATCTGAGCTATCCCATAGCTGAGCTGGTTCAGTTTCTATAGTTGTGTCTATACTAGCTCCCTACTTCGAAGGGAGCATGGTGAGAAGGGTGTTGGGAGATTATTAATGAAGTGCCGCAGTGCATATGCAGCACTTCATTAAGCTAATTCTCCCCCACGGCAACTTCGAAGTGTTAAACTTCGCAGTGTCAGCTTGCATGTAGCCGCAGCTCACCCGCCAGTACTTCGAAGTGCCTGAGCAACTTCCAAGTCCCTTTTCTCCTCAAAATTTGATGGGTAAAGGGACTTTGAAGTTACCCAGGCACTTCAAAGTACTAGTGGGTGAGCCACGGCTACATGCAAGCCAGCACTTCAAAGTTTAACACTTCAAAGTTGCCAAGGGGGAGAATTAACTTAATAAAGTGGTGCATATGCATTGCAGCACTTGATAAATAATCTCCCAACACCCTACTTACCATGCTCCCTTCGAAATAGGGAGCTAGTGTAGACACAGCCTATGTTGCTATTTTGGAAAGGATGTTGTTGCCCCAACTTTGTGCTCCTCCTGGAGGAGACCAGAGTTTCTGGCCTAGCAGGACAGGGTGGTGGGGCACCCCAAAGGGAAGCATGGGAGGCTCAGTGGAATGACCAGCACACGGGGGCAACAACCTCAAGGGGACTTCTGTGATCGAACCCACCACAAATGTGAAACTCAGTTTTCTCAGCTATAGAAGCCTTAAAGCAATAGGACATAAGTACTTCAAGGACAGCAGCTCACTTTTGTGATTCATAAAAACAGCCCCTAAAATCACATTGTTTAGATTACACTCTTACACTTGTATTATGTTCTGTGTTTAAAGGATTTTCTCCAAAGAAAGGGTTTCCCCCTCTCCTTTGCTCTTTATCTTAAAAATACCAGGAATGTTATTTCAAGTTTTAATGGTATTCTTGATGCTGATGTGAACTTTGAGTTTTCTGAATTGACAAATCATTGGTGTATCTAATCTTCAGCAAACACAACTTTTTCGCAACCATTTCACGTTTAAGACAAATAGCTGTTAAAAAACAAGTTCAATAGTTTGAATAAAACTAATTTACACACTTAGATTTCACTTATTTGATGGGTCTGTTGTTTTAATATGACTAGTTTTCCATATGGAATCTCATTCTCTGCTACCCTGTGTTATCATTTCCATTTGTGGAGGATACAGTATGCATCCATTCTGATTTGGTACCATTTTGTACACAGTCTTCAGAGCAGGAAAAGAGTAGGGCCCTGAGGGCATGTCTACATGGTTATTCTAGAATAGCTTATGCCAGAGTTATTATTCCAAAATAAACAATTCCAGAATAACACATCTACACCACAGGGAAGCCCCAACATAAGGAAAGCTTATTCTGAAATAGTGTGTCCAAACACAATAGAGCCTATTTCAGATTAGAAACCCTGGAAGCATTGCTTCTAGGGGCTCTAATATGAAATAATATGCCTGCACAACAGTGTTATTTTGGAATAAACTGTTCCAGAACATCTTAGTTTGACATAGCCCCTTTCTACCCAGCCCCTATTCTGATATTTCTATTTCAGAATTGGTGCTATTCCTCATGGAATGAGGTTTACCAAATTTGAAATAAGGCATCTGCTATTTCAAAATAATGGTTGCACTGTGTAGATGCTCGCAAACTTATTTTGAAATAGTGGCCATTATTTTGAAATAACACTGATGTGTAGACATACCCAAATTTTTTTTTTAGGAAAAACACTGTAGTCAAGGCCCGAACCAATATTAAAAACTAATTCCAGGAAGGGAATAAAGCTATTTCTGTTCTTATTTATACATGAATTTTTTATACAGAATACAAGTCCATCTTAGTTTCTTCATTAAGAGTGTGCCCCACAGCAAATGACTGTAAGACTCGACCTGTCTAACTTAAGATAAAATTCTCCATGATTACCTGTGCACGGGTGACTGGATTCTGAAGGTTACCTACTCCCACTGAAACAAAGGGCAGTTCTTCCATTGACTTCAGCAGGAACAGGAATGGTCCCTTTGCTCTTTGAGTTTACAGTAAACCCTCAATATTACGGCCCCAATTTAGGAGACTTTGGGAACAATGGATATCCTTTGTTCCTGGAGTTCTCTGGGGTCTGTAAAATCCTAAATCCTCCCCCTAGCTGCCAAAAAAAAAAAAGTGGTGGGAGAAGTGCACAGCGGCTCCAGCGCAGCAACACCTACAGGCCACGAGGTGGCCCTTCCAGTGGCACGCCGCGGGCACGTCCATGCACAGTGAGGCAGCTGTCGCCATGTGCGGCGTGACACCAGTAGCCACGTGCAGTGGGTTAGCCACGTGCAGCGGGTGCCTCAAGCCTCACGCGGTGAGATGCCTCCAGCTGCACATGGTGAAATGCCTCTAGCTGCACAAGGCGAGGCCACTGCAGCCGCGCATGGCAAGATGCCTGTAGCCACACATAGCAGATGCCTCCAGCCACGTGGGGCGATGTGCCTTTAGCTGCACGCAACGAGTGCCTCAAGCTGTGTGCAGCGAGGCACCTCCAGCAACACATGGTAAGGCAGCTGCAGCCACGCGGTGGGAGGGTCCCAGGTGGGGTCTGAGCCAGGGCGGGGTCCAGAGGTTCCTCCGGTGGCGGATTTGGTGAATGGCAGATTTTGTTGTTGTTGTTGTTATTTTTTTTTTTTTGTTTGAGGGGGCTGGGGGAGGTTTTTTGCGGGGGCCTGGGGCTGGAAGAGTGCAGAACTTTCCCCAGGTTTCTCCAAGATTCTTCCAAGCTTTTCCCAGTTTCTGGCCATATACCTTTCTGTGGCTCCTTTCCCACAGCCACCAGATTAGCTCTCTCAATCACCTCATTCTCCTCTTGCTCTTCAGCCATGACGAAAGAATGATAATTGTTTTATATCCCAGCAGGCAAACACAAAGCCACGTCATTTATGTGCACCACCTGGGGACAATGACACCCAGCCTCTTTGGCCTTAAAGGGCCAACCAAGAACAGTGAGTGGGCTGCATGAGTGGCAATTCTGCATCTCAGTGAGCCACATTACCAGTGGTGGGCAACCTGCAGCCCACTGGGGTTCCACATATGGCCCACAGACCTCTAGTCTTCTCCCCTCTCCCATGTGCCTCTCATGCACTGGAGAAGCAGAACCCCACACTTATCTGCTCCCTCCCCACCTTGTCAGCACTTTCGGAGTACCACAGATCCACTGATTTGCAAATCAGCTGATTCACAGCATTCCAGCTGTGGGAGGGCAAGCAGGGAGGGGGACAGAGTACAAATCACTGGGTTCATGGTGCTCTGAAAGTGCTGGTAGAGGCAGGAAGTGTGGGGCCCCAGTGCATGGGAGGTGCATGAGTGAGTGGGGGAAGATAGGGAGTTCATGGGGTGCAGGACAAACCCCACTGGGGGACACAGCACACAGGCCACAGGTTATCCACCACTGCCTTATAAGTGACAGAGACCAGAGTGGAACATTTTCCACTGGCTGCACCTCATTCATTTGTCTCAGCATCTCTGAGATATGGACACAACAGCTCTCTCCTATGATGGGGTGCTCTGCTCACCACAAGTATGGTGCCTTCTCCTGGTCGTTCTGGGGAATAGCTCACCAGGTTGATAGCTGTTGAAAGTCTTCCAATCCTAGAGCTACAGAGCATGTTCACATCCACAGTGCATACCCACAGCAACTAGCACTGAGGGAAGAACCAAGGCTGACTACTGAGCACAGATGATTAGTGTTTAGACGAGCTGTGCTTGGACAGAACAGATTGTAGCATGTCACATATACAGTACGCAAAACCAGCCAGGCATAACCAACATATGCAGGAGGCTAGTTTTAAGTTTGCTTATTGGAATAAAGTGTCGTAAATGTGGAGCTTGTATCAAACATGAACACTGTCACATAAAAAGCGCAATGGAACAAGGATGAGGACACTCATTTATAACTCAGTTTTTGTGGTCAGGGCAGGGGGGCTTAGGGCAAGGATTGAGGGAGTAGAAGTAAGGGCTGGGAGGCTCAGGGCAGGGTTGGGGATGCAAGAAGTGCATGGGGAGGCCAGGAGGAAGTGCCAGGCCTCAACAGGAGCTGCATGGGAGGGGGAAGCAGGATGCTCCAGGCCTCAAGAGAAGCCACATGGGGGGGAGGCAGGCCAGAGGGAGGCTCCATACTCCAGCAGGAGCCACACAGGGAGGGTTGAAGGGGGAAGCCCCAGGCTTCTGGCCTGAGCTATGTGGGGTGGGTAGGCAAGCCCCAGGTCCCCAAGAGGAGCTGTGCAGAGAGGGTTGGAGGGGGAAGCTCAGGCCACCAGCCTGAGCTGCATGGCAGAGGTTAAGTTGAGAGGAGGAGATAAGCCCCAGGCTCCTGACCCCCAGCAGAAGCTGTGCGGGGTAGGGAGGGAAGTACCTGGATTCTGCCATCAACTGGGGGACCTTCAACTATGTAGGTCCCCATAATTTGTAAGAATGGCCCTGTGCTGTGGGAGATGGAGGTCAGCAAGAGAGGGGGGCAAACATGACCAGCACCAGCACAGGAACTTTACCCATGGCTGGTGGCCAGCAACACTCAGAGTCCCTCCCACAGCCAGCCACTGTCTTACTGTACAGCTGCCCCCCTTGTGGTCGTTCGGCAGTATGGCTGTGCCTCCTAGCAGCACCCTTCCTTTCCATGTTATGGGAAACAGTTGTGTTCCAGACACATCCCGTTGTCCTTGCACAACCAAACCATGACCTTGTTTTAAGTTAGGATCAGAGGAACCTGCATACCAAATTTGGTGATCCTAGTTCTAATCATGTAGGAGGAGTTCATGAGCAGACTCACAGAGGGACAGATGGATATACACACAGAGGTACAGCACTTGCCCATGATATTTTTGTTGAGAAATGGGAAAATTAACGTTTCTCTGTGAGAGAGTATATTGTGCCATCACTTCTGACCGGATTACTTTGAAACCAACGGAGAGTTCTATTTTTAAAATAATGACACCCTATACCTCCAATTTACAGAGCAAAGAGCTGCAGATTAGCTGTTCTAATGACTACACTGGGATGGGGGTGGATATTACAAACTAGCATTTGCTAAGTCATGGTTTGCAATTGCAGTCAAAGTAGGTGTTTTACTTTGACGCGTAATTTCAGTTTAGAACAAGTAACACTGAATTACAACTTTGGCTATTGCTAGTGTAACCCATAATGGGGGATCTGAGATAAAACCTCACCAATACGGAGGGAGGGAAGGAAAAAGAAAAAAGAAAGTTCAGAATTGTCCCAACCCTATTGCATTTTTACCATCTCTGTTTTAAAGACTCCGCCCCACACATTCATGGCAGGAAATGTAAAACAAGTGGTCAACTATACTGGGAAAGCACAGAGCTGAAAAACTTTGCATGCCAATGTAATAAGTACTTAAGAGCCCCTTTTCACACCACATTTTAATATCACCATTTGGAGAAAATGCAGGTTTGAAAGACTTGTGAAGTAGATTTTATGACTAAAACCCCAAGCTACAGAGACTGCATTTACAGAAAGCTGATTTTTTTTCATATTTTTAATGGTTTTCAAATATTTTTCTTTTATTGTTTGTTTGTCATGAGGTCCATAGCTCTGGAACTGCTCCAAAGTCATGAACTGTTGAAAGTGTTTAGCATGTGCTAAACAGCACTGTGTTTCCTCTTGATGCACACAAGACGATCCTAAATCTTACTGCCTTCCTTTTGCCAATATTCCCCTGTGAGTGTAAGCACCTGACCATGGTCAGACATCACCAGGACTCCTGGCCATGCATTATACATTTTATTTAGAAAGGATGAGAAGGACTTGAATATTACAACCCTTTAAAAAGCTTAAATTAACTGATCACATGGAGAAAACCACACAGGAGATACTATTTACACACTGAATAAAATAAAACTAAAAAGACAGTTCTCACACCAAAAGAAGCACAATGAAATATGCAAGCAAATCACTTTCTACCAGAACAATTGTGTAAACATTATCCTAAATCTCTCACAATCACTTAATTTCTTTTTATTCCTTTCAAATAAGTCTAAGTCAGCTCTTTGGCACTGATTATTAGTACCTTCGTTACAATTCTTCAAATATGCTATAGCCACTTCATGCAGTTCCACCAGCACAAAATGTTCCTACAGTTGGTGTACCGTAGCCAGTTAAGGAAGGATTGACATGATAAAGGATTTGCTGTCTTTATAAAGGGTGCTGCCTTTCATGCCTGATATAGGGTGTTTTGGCCAAGCCAGGGATCAGAGCCACTGACTCCATAAGCGTAAACATGAAGTTCTGGGATTGCAGCTTTGGGGAGTAATTCCATATATATAAACAAGGTGTATTCAGCATTCACTCTACATTTTAACACTCCAGTGTGCAGAATACTGCATGGTGCATTTTCTAAACATATTCTTAGACTTCCACATATACTCAGAAGGATGCAACCCTTACTGCCTAGCTCTTTTGAAGTGCCTTAGCAAGAATGCATTCTGGGAGGACATTTTCAAATTGTATTTCAGTGCTACACATATCTGCTGTCTTCACTGCCTGGTGGTCTGGTTTGAAGTCTCAAGCCAGCGCAACAAATTCACCTGTAACTGAAAGCACCAGTTCCTTTGGCTCAGACTTATTTATCTCAAAGTTTGGTTGCTGTTACTCTTCCCATTAGTTCTCTTCAGCTATCTTAGACTTTGTCCCAGATACAGAAGTGTTTCAGAATGAATGTTCATATCTTCCTCTTTCATAAGTCTACTTTCAAAGTGCTCTTTCTTGACCAGCTAAACACAGGCACCCTAGTTACACTTCCTCCAAAAAAGCCTATATGATAAAATTACCTAGGCACTCACCACATATTTATGTTTGCAACCAATTCCCATCACATCAAAAATATATTTCATACCGCTAGGTATAAAAAGGCTCTCTGTATCCATCAGTAGCAATGTACTACCAGAATGTAAAATTTCCTGTAAAATCCAATATTTGGTCTGATGTCTTGTGCTGACTTCTAGATAAATAAAACATAAAAAGAACAAAGTCTATTCTAAATTTACATTCTCTATTTCCCTACATTTACATTCCCTAATTGTACAAAACAGTTTCTAAATATCTTGATTTTGAAACATGTGTGCTCTCTGTTTTGACAGAAGAAATGTAATCTCTCTTCTTATCCAGAAACACTTCCACCACTTGAAGTACTAAGTCAGTACTTCTTTCCCAGGTATCAGGAATTACTTCTACTGGTTAATTAAATTAGAAGTGACTTCCAACGCTTGGAAATATAAGCATACATGAGTTGTTAAAATATTTCAAAATTGCTCAGCCAATGGTTCCTCAGGAAACATGTTCTAAATACAGCACCTCTCAAATGCCCCCTTTCCCTCCTTGTTTTTTTTTTTTTTGGAGGGGAAGAGGGGGTACGCTGGTGAGAAGTCAGCCTCTTGTACTACTACCCCTTCTGGTTAGCCAGTTCAGGAAGCCTGCTCATATTGATCAAATGTGTCGTCCAGTCAAAAAGAAAAGTGGCCTATCCTCTTTGGCATTGGCAGTTTGGAATTCATCCCTCAGTCGGAACTGCCATTCGTCTTCCAGTTCTAGACGTACAACAGTTTGGCGAAGAGAATTGCGGTCTTGGCAAATAACACATAAGGTGGCACCTACAAGAGTCGTTAAAACAATGATGAGTGTTTTGTTTTATCTTCTATTTCAACAGCTTGGTCCTGCTGGTTCTCCATTGACTCCAGTAGGAGTTCTGTGCCTGGAAGAGGAAGGAAGGATGGTTCTTGCCTTACAGTGCTAGTGTGGGACTTGGGAAAACTCAGGTTCAATTCCCTGCATTAACAGAAATTTCCTGTATCAGGCAGCTTACTTGGCCTCTCTGTGCCTCAGTTTCCCTTCTTTAAGATGGCAAAAACAATGCTTCTGTACCCCACATGGATGTTGTCAGGGTGAATATATTAAAGCTTGAGATACTCACATATTATGATAATGGGACTCATCTAGTACTTGAGATGCCTCGGGATCAACTTTACACATAGAACAGTTTCATGGGTCAGATTTTAATACCTTATTCACACTGAGCTGTACCATTCTACTGACAGGGGGACTACAGAATCCTAATTCAGTAAAGCTCCTAAATTTTAAAACAGGTGACTGGATACTTAATTTAAGTGATTAAATGCTTTGCTGAACAGGAATGTACTTAAGGAGGTACTTAAAATTAAGCACATGCTTCTGTGCTTTGCTGAATTGTGGGCTACTCAATGTAAAGCTGGAAGAGTCTAGACCTGTACAAAGGTGTGTCATTTCGGCCCAGAATCCTAAACTGGTGATATTTTTTAAAAAATAAGAAATCGTAGACAAACAGGATCTGGACATCCAAGGGGGAAAAGGTCAAAACCCCCAGAGAAAAAGCTACTGAATGCACTGATATTATTATACTACTGAAGTATATTGAGTAAGGTCTCAAAGGAAAGCTAGTGAAACTCTGGTTATGAATATCATTGCACGTTCAGGGTGCAGCTGGTACGTAAACAGTTATGTAATGTGTGCTGGAACTATGTTCCTACAATACATTTTGGGGGCCGACTTGATAAACAAGTTTGTCCTGAGTAAAGGAACACGTGTGAATGTTTTCCTGTGTCTTCAGTGTCAACTGAGGCCAGAGACAATGGAAGTTCCATTTTCACACAAGCCAAAGCATTGAAGGAAAGCCGACAGGAAGGGACAAACAATAGGGAAGAAGAACTTTCTCTGGAGGACACTCATGAGAAGAATACAGTTCAAATGTTTATGGGACTTTAAAATGAAGGGAAGTGAACCTTTTGGACACTCCCACTGGAAAGGCTGGAGATGGAAGCTTAACTAACCCTCACTACTAAAGTTTCTATCTCCAGTTCTGTTTGTCCAGGTCAAGTTTAAAGCCTTGTTTATGCTGCAGAATTCAATCTTCAATGGCCAAGCACAACCGGAGTGATGAAACCACTGTACTCCATCATTTGCATCAGTCCCGCATACCCCTGCTTGAAAATGGGTGAAGCTGCACTGACTCACATGGCAAGTTATTACAGCTTTCCCTGTCTACAGATTTGCAACAGGGCAGGTGCACCAGTGGTGGCCACTGATGGCTGCAACTAGGACATACCTCCAGACTAGATCTGGCCTGCCACACAGTGGCAGGAGGGAAGCCAGCAATACAACTGCTTGTTTTCAGATAAAAAGATATCTGTCTCCAATGCTACCTGTTTGGAACCTTGAGAACTAATAACTAAATTCATCAGTTTATCTGTTATTAATATGGAATTACCCATCCTTTATTCCAAGATATACTGAGCAGACTCTGAAGGATAAGATTCTGAAAATTAGAGGAGAACAACTCCAAAAAACACAGTGATGTATATCTACTGCATACACACAAATACTCAATCTGCAAACATACATGGAATCTTTGTGGATATACATTTGGCAATTCACTGGTATGTACCCAAGAGTGCCTACCTAATTTCAAAAATCTGTGGAACTGGTAATACTTGATGATATATGTATTAATCTGCTATAGTGCTGAACTGGTATAATCCCAAATGGGAAGAGATGGACCTGGTTGGTTTACAGAGGCAAAACATTATTTAGTTTCTTTCTGCCCAAAGATGGAGTTGGCAACCCAAACCCGACAGACCCTGCAATTTGTCACAATCATTCTGCACCTCACCTTTCAGAAAATGAAACTTTTTCAAAAAGCTGGCTACAACGAAGGAGTCACAGAGGTAAAGCAGGAGTCCACTAAACGTCAAACCAGAGCAACTGATATTCAGGGAGTGAGGCCGGGAACTCACATAGCAAACTGCAATCTGATTGGAGGAAAGAGGAATCAGAAATTAATTGTGCTCAGACTTCAAAATAGCATTGCTTGTTAGAGCTTTGCATGGAAGGGAGAATGTATGCAACATGTTTAAAGTTTAGAAATACTTCCTAACTAGAGGAATGGCCTTCATGATCAACCATTTATGAGCAACCCAACTGCCTCCAAACAAAAAAACCTTCCACTGAGGAAAAAGTGCTGGATAACAAGCAAGGCAAACTTAGGAGGATTTACAAGCCTCTGCAACTCTCTCTCCCCTTAAGAACAAATCTGAGATAAGGCTTGCATGATTGTGTGTATGTGCACATGCATGCACACACACACACACACACACACACACACACACACACACACACACACACACACACACACACACCCCTGAATGGTCCAATATAGCAAACACTTATGGAGGTGTATAATGTTACTTGAGGATCAGTTAGCAACTTGTGTGAGGAAAACTTTTGCATGTCCATAAGTGCATACAGGACTGTATCCTAAGGTTTCCCCTAGAGACTGGAAACCTCTCAGTCTCCAAGGTTCTCTGTTCACTTGGACCTTTCAGGCCTGTGAAGAACCTTGGAGATCACTGAGATGTTTAAGGTTTGTTCCTCTCCCCCAATAAAGAAATCTTCCACAAAACTTTGTGTTCAGGGAAGTGGTTTTCAACCAGTGTGCCATGGCACAATGGGTACCGTGAGAACTGTCCAAGTGTGCCACGAAGTTCCATCAATTTTCCCACACTGCAGTTCTTGGCAGAGCCACCACACAGGTGTTAGGGGGAGAGTTCCTTGAGTCCTAGCTGGTGTGGGATTGGTCAATTACCACCTGCGGTGATTCTGCACAGAGCTGCTGCAAGGGGAAATCTCAAGCCCACAGGAGATCCTTTGCCCCAGGAGGCAGCTGAAATGCTACTCCTTAGCCGGAAAGAGGCAGACAGCATGCTCCCCTACCTGTTGCAGCAAAGAGGAAGGGAGGGAGGGTTGGAGCCTATTGGAGCTGGGACGTGGTTTAAATGCCATATCCCAGCTCCAACTGGTTGGCATGGAGAGGAGCCTGCTCTCTGGATCCCCCATGAGTAATAGAATAACTGCTGAAATTTTCAGTGGTTACACCATTACTCAATATCTATAGCATGGCACACATGCACTCGCCCTGTCAAAGACCATGTTTTCTGTAGTGGATTTGATGCATTAATGCATTTGATCCTTGTTTAGCATGTTGTATGCATTACTATGTTGCAAACCTCTCTAGTAAGACTGTAACCATTGTAAATGTAAGTAAATGTGACATTTATGAGCAATCATTTCAGCTGTAAAAAGTGGGCGTGCCATGCAATTGTTTCTCAGTGAAGTGTGCTGTGTTACTGAAAAGGCTGGGAACCACTGGTCTAGGGTACTTGAGTTTATTGGAAATCAGACAGAAAGGAACTTTAAGGACATGGAACATTTAGGGGTAGGGGAGCTGTGAAGCCCATTACATGGCTGACTTTGGGAGGAAGACAAATCAGCATGTCTACCAAGTTTGACCTTTGTGTAGTTCTCCACTTGGATGAGAAGGCAAAAACAAATGAATCAAAACACTATCAGAAACCTGCCAGCATCATTCATACTTGGTTTGCAATTGAGTCCAAATATATATCTTGGTCTGAGAGAGGGGCACAGTATGAGCACAGAACTGGAGGCCAACAGCTCTTCAGTTCTCATGTAAGCTCTTGTATGTAGCATTTACCTATTGGGTACAGCTTCTCCAGTAAGAAACCAGAAGTATCTAAATGTACATAACAGCTTACAGGGATGTTCTGAAGACCGAACTAAATTACTGTAACTGTACCTTACTACAACTATAGGATTTTTCTCTGTACACTTAGTGTACATATTCATTCATTTTAGAGTACATATTCATTCAGAGCTTCTATTCATTCATTTTCTATTAACTTACAAATTGATTTTAAATGTCACAAGGATCTAATATTATATTGTTCAGAGGCCATGTAAAAATCCCAAAGAGATCTATTGGAGAACTAGTACAGGTTGAACCTCTCTAGTCCAACACTCTTGGAACCTGACTGGTGCCAAACAAGAGTATTTGCCAGACCACAGGAGGTCAATATTGTCTAGCAACATTACCAACACTTCCACTGCTCACTGGCCTCTTAGAAGACATTTGGGGTAAATTACAGCTAAATAACAGCATGAAACACTGAGATCCAGGTCTGGTGACTGTAAACAAACTTTATGGGATCACAGGAAAATTGGCCACACCCATGATAAGTCATTGTCCAGCTAACTAAAATCATGCTGGATTACAAATGTTGCTGGATGAGAGAGTTCCAGATTAGAGAGGTTCAATCTGTACAACACTTGAGTTAAATATCTGCCTAAACTGCGGAGCTACTTGAAGATTATTCAGTACCTGTGGTCCTAAGTTAAGGTAACAGTCCACAGATAGCACTGGATGGCTATAATTCTTCACTGAGAGAGGGAAGAAGCGATGGCTGTGGTATTGGAGGTATTTTTCAAGCAGCAGCTGAGCAGGTGCTGCCAAGAACGTATGCTTGCTGTCAGGAGCACAGATGTACTGAGCAGGTGCAGTTGAAACTGGAGTTTCAGATACCTACCCAGAAAAAAATTGTGATATAGATGAATCCTGATCAGCGAAACTCCAATCATTTGAATTTTGGGTTGTACAAAATGCATCTCTCTTCCAAAAAAGAGTCTACAATGCATATAGCGATCAAAAATAGTTTATCCAGAACTCCTGTTACCCAAATGTTTCAGACATCCAGGAAACTTGTGTTCAATTTTATTTAAATAACATTTTGGATTTTGCTTCAAACCAAAAGTTCTTCCTGAACATGAAATTGTATAAGGAGGAGTTATTAATCAGTACTTTACAACAGTTCTAAATTAAATTCACAGTGAAAGGCTTTCTTATAGGAAAAAAAAAAGGTTGCATAAGACTTTACATAGTAAGATGAAGGACTAGAGGTCAGGTTACATTTATGCCATAGTAATTGTGGGTTCCAGGAGTATCATGCTAATAAAGAAAATCTAATGGTACCCATTTTCCATCTCTGGCAAAAGAATGTACACCAAGAAATCACACCTCTCTATTTTAAAGGTTAATGACTGCACAAATAACTAACAATGAAAGACAAATCACACAGTTCTAGGGCTGGAATGGACCTCAGGAGGTTATCTAGTTCAGCTCCCTGCATAAAGCAGGATCAACCCCAACTAAATCACCCCAGCCATGACTATGTCAAGCGAGGACTTAAAAACCTGTAGGGATGGAGATTACACCACTTCTCTAGGCAACACATTGAAGTGCTTCACCACCCTCCTAGTGAAATAGTTTTTCCTAATAGCCAACCTACACCTCTGCCTCTGTAATTTCAGACCATTGCTCCTTGTTCTGCCATCCGTCACCACTGAGAACAGTCTCTCTCCATCTTCTTTAGAGACCCCATTCAGGAAGTTGAAGACTGTTATCAAATCACCCCTCTGTCTTCTCACCTGCAAACTAAATAAACCTAAATCTCTCAGCCTCTCCTCATAGAAAGATAATTACCAGCTCTCACCTTAGACTTAATATGAAAGGACCTCTGACCTCCTACTGCAATTTGCTTCTTCATGACACTGAAGCGATTGAATCGACAGATCAGAAGACCAGCACTATGGGCACGCAGGTTAAAATCGACATCATCGCACATAAATCTAGCAGAAGGGGAAAGCACAGCTATTAATAAACTCTTGTTGTTGAACACTGGCAGGTATACAGGCAGTCAGATGCGACAGTGAGGCTGGTGGTACAAGGAGGTAGGAGTATGATCCCATGATATATAAGGTCAAAAAGGAAATGTCTTCAAAGGCCGTAGTTTAGGCCGTAGATGAGATATCCAGAGATATAAGTCGCTGGCCGCATATTTCTCCTCTGTAACAAGGTGCATGTAACTGGTGAAATTTTCAACATCCCTCTGTAGAAATCCTATCAGTCTTCACCAGTGTGAACAAACATTTAAAAGACACAGAATCACTTCATCCAACGGAGTTGCAAAGAGCTACAATTAAGAAACATGAGCCAAATTCATCCATATAAGATTTCACTGGATTGGATTTAGCCCGTTTAAAATTAAAGATACAATTGAATGGAAACGACTAATCCTTGTCTGAATTCAGACTAGAGTTGTCACCTTCAATTTCCAAGTACCTTCATCTCTGGGAAATCTGAATTTGATTATAGATTGTAAATATACGTTTTCTGCAAGTGAACTGGCATGATGGTTCTCCTGATTTTAGAGGTATGAGGCTCTGATCCGGGATTTGAATCTGTGGTTTAGGTTTTGCATACCTCTTGTCAGACATCAGAAAACTGAAAAAAAAAATTACTGCATTCACCAAAACAGGTAAATGAAGATTACAGGAGGACTGGCTCTATTTAGAGCCCAGTGAGTGATCTGCCATTTAAAGCAATCAGTTTTTGAAATTATGCCTCTGTTGATGCCAGTGATGCTCACATATGTCTCTGTTACCTTTGGCCGGCTATGTCTCTTTTTGATTCAAAATGCCAGGTTTTGTCACTATCACACAATATTGCCCAAGCCATAAGAGACAGCTGCATACAAAACTACAATGAGTCACCAGTGATCAAACACACACAGGTAAAGTATTGCTGGTGTATAGTGGTATAAAACCTTATTTTTAAATTTTTGCATCACCCTGTGTATTAATATTACTTTGCTTTATAGCATTATTGGGTCTGGCATTATTCAATATTAATGACGTAATGGAGTGATAAGCATGCTTATAAAATTTGCAGATGAAATTGCAAGACAGGATCAGAACTGAAAACAACCTTGGGAAATTAGAGAATTAGTCTGAAATCAATAAGATAAAACGCAATAAAGACAAGCACAAAGGTACTAACATACGGGAAGGAAAAATCTAAAACACAACTACAAAATAGGGGAAAATTGGCTATCAAGTGATACTGCTGAATATGAACCAACAACGTGGTACAGTTGGAAAAAAGGCTATCTTATTCAGAGGTGCATTAATAGAAAAAATGCAGCTGATTGTCCCACTTTATTCAGACTGGTGAGGATCTGCTGGAGCCCTAGGTTCTGGGACCTACACTTAACAAAAGATGTCACTAAACTGGAGAAAGTCCAGAGGACAGCAACAAAAATGAATAAGGTTTACAGAACCTGGCCTGTGAAGAAAAAGTGAAAAAAAAAATACAAAACAAAAACACAAGATACATTTTTACGTTAAGAGCTGTTATAAAGAGGACAGCGATCACTTGTGCTTCATGTCCACTAAAAGCAGGACAAGGAGTAATAGACTTAATCAGTGGCAAGGGAGATTTTCATTAGATATTAGGAAAAACTAAAAACTTTTTAACCGTAAAAGGTATAGAAACATAGACGATTAGGGTTGGAAGAAATCGCAGATGGTCATCTAGTGTGTATGGAAAGCTGAGTGTCATGCAAGAATACAATGATTCACTGACCTGTTCTGGTTATATTGTACATTCTGAGTCAAATCCACATTCAGCATGATGAAGTCATGTATGTGGCAAAAGGAGAATGGTTCCCTTATTTCACCACTGTTTGTTTTACTAGACCATTTCCTCATCCCAATCAAGGCATAGTGAGTGACATTAGGGGTTGCTTCAATATGCTGCAGAATTTGCTTCAAGGAAACGTTCCTTTCAGTCCAGGTATATTCACTACAGAGGATTGGAAAAAAATGTTTCAAATTCAAACTATACAAAAAATAATCAGCATCCAGTTCATGTGAGCGGTATCTTGCAGTAGTTATAAATATGAGCACATCAACTGGGCAATGGGGAACCTAGACCTACCTTCCCACCTTCAGCTATAATCACAGTCTGAAACTACTTAAAGCTGATTAAGTTTGGGCTGACGTTACAGGCTGGAAACACAGCCTGAATTTGTCAGTATATTCACTAAGGTTTGCAAACATTTTAAATTAACCTTATTCTTGCTCCAAGGGACACTGGGAAGATTTGTGGTTTTGTTGTTTACCATTAGCTCATTGCAAACCCACATGGAACATCTTAGTTTTGACTGAGATTTGCTTCTCTTTGGGGGTTTGACATAAAATCAGTGGGCTCTGAAACATGCAAATTAAAACAGGAGAAAAGATTTCTCCAAATCCCTGCAAACAAAGCTGCTGAATTTAGCATGACTGGAAGGGTTAGCTGAGGAGAGCCTACTCTGAGTTACAGGTGTTATGGTAGGAGCCTTGTGACCAGTGCAGAGCTCCCACAGCCAGCAGCATGTGTTTCTATTGGTGGTGCACATGCACACATACCATGGTACACACAAAATTTATTCCATCCATGGATGGCAAAAATTAGAGGGGGCCCTGCCTGTGACTCCTGCACTGGAATCACTCCATACCTGGTATAGGGGAGAGTGGATGACTCACAGTGTCCCTGCCCTTTGTTAAAGCTAAATGAAAGTTCTGGCCTTCCACTGCAAATCCACCCATGGGTGTCTATCCTCATTGCACCACTGTATCCAGATCAACGGTACCTGAGACTGCCACCCTGCTACCTACTTGGCCAAGTGAACTGAACCACAGAACTCCAGAGCCAAAAGCCTGAATAACTCCAACTTGAAATGAGGTACGGAGCTATGTGGCTGAAACTGTAGACTGGGCAGAGATAGGCATGAACTTTCAGTTCACAGGTAGACAAATATATAAGGAAATGTTTCACTGTAGCCAATATGATTCCCTGCTTGTGACACAGAGTAAAAGCCTTGCTGTTTCCGGGATGTCATTCATCAAGTGCTCCATCGTACATGAGAGTTTAAAGTGGCCAGCTGAAAAAAGCATGTTCTTTAATTGTGCTGTTTTACCTCTTTCTGTCTCCTGAACAATCAACTTCTACTGCATTCCACATAACACAGGAATCATCCGAAATCACAATGAAAGGCCAGATATCCTGGGGTTTAATCCCCAGCTCTTCTTGCCGATTTCGTTCTAGTTCCAGATTATGATAAGACAGTTCTTTTATTAGGAAGTGTGCAGCACCTGAAATCACAAACAGCATAAACCAGAAGAAAATGCCGGGATTGGAGGCAGTTGTTGTTTGTTGATAAGCTGCAAACCTTTCAAATCTTCACGGAGGACAGTGTGGCACTTAAAACACTCCAGGGCCAATTTGTCACCATCCCTCACTAAATACAACGGAGTTGAAAAGCCTGAGTGTTGACAGACAGCTAAAGCCACGTAGGACACAACTGGGAAAACTAATAAGAGGAGTCTGATTTTTTTTGTGGTGGTGGGGGGGAATGTATGTGATGCCTTTAAAGACCAAGAGACATGTAACTCTACTGGCACCAGCCACTGCACATGGTGAAGGACCTACCTAAGTTCGCACAGCCTTCATTCCCTCTGTCTGCCTTAGGGGGTCCCAAGAGAGCAAACTCTGGGTGCTCCAAGGAAACCCTTCTGTCAGACACTTCCTCAGAAATGCACAGAATCAGTGCATCATTAGGCACCATAGCCACTCTCTGGGCAGCACCTAACTCATTTAGGGCTATGCTAGTCAGACACGAGCCCTGCTCAAGTTCCACTGGCTTGAGTTGCTTCAGTTCTTTCCACTGACAAATGTCCTGTGGCGAAGGGTCCCCTACTGAATGTTGCAGCTGGTAGAAATTGCCCAGAGTCACATGTCTGCTTTACTCATATTAGCATTATAGGAATAAGTATGAAGACTTAACGTGTTAATTGACTCTGCATCTATTTGGGACACAATACAGAGCAGGACTTATCACTGTAAAGAAGAGGGTAATTCTTGCAGCACCATATAGGTGGTGAGGTAATTATGTTGTGGGGATCACTTTATGAAACACAGTACTGCAAAGCTCTCGGTGTGAGTGTCTGTATGATGACAACCATTTTTTTACCTTCTTTTCCCCCCAATACCTACCTACTCCAGCACTGTTGAAAATGCTCGGCAGCACTAGCATGATGTGGTTCGGCCAGTACTTTTTATATATGGCCATTTCATACTCCTTGACAACTAGAACATGCAAATGACTGGCACCATCCATTGCATGATACAGATTGAAAAGTCCGTGTTCGTGACGCCCAGTTGTGGGAGTAAAAGTGGGACTTTTTATGTAATCCTGACTCTGCAAAGTAAATACAAAAATGAAGGACGAGTTTCTTTATTACACTGAACATTATTTAAACAAAGAGGGCCAGATCCTGACGTACTGTACGTGAGCGTAGCTCTGTCTTCAGGGGAGCTATGCCAATCTCCACAGAGTGAGCAAGTGGCCTTAACAGCTAAATAATAGAGAGATTAGGAATTTGATTAAGAGTTGGAAGAGAACAATTACTATCAAGGCTACGTCTACACTAGAGGATTTTGTCAACAAAACATCAGTTTTGTTGACCAAACACATGGAGCGTCCTCATTCCCAAGGCGTTCTGCCCACAGGAAATTGACAGAACTCAACAGTTTTTTCAAAAGTGTTCTGCTGCTGCCCATGAGGCAGAACGCCTCTCTCGACAGTGATCTGTTGACAGAAAGCCAGTCTTGACATTCTAGGAGGCCTTCTGTTGACAGAAAAGGCTTCCAGAGTGCTGTGCAGGTGCCTCGGGGACGCCCTGTCCACAGCAAGCAGTGCTCTATAGTCCCTGCCTCCCACCATTCTTAAAAGTGCAGGGAACCCCGGAAACCCTGTGGCAGGAGGCTGGGAGCATGGAAGCAGCCCAGCAGCACACTGCTCATCCCCATGCCCTCAGAACCACTCCATTCGCCAGACCTTGCAGAGATTGCACAGCACCAGACACCTTGCAAACCCCCTGGCCCTTTGAGGAAGCAGCCTGAGGGGTCACAGGAGCCATCCTGGAGCACAAAGTTGGCCAAGATCCAGGCACGGTTGGACTTCTGGGATGTGGAAGAGATCCTCCCTGACCCCATAATGAAGTGAAGGAACGCCCGATGTACGCCTGGCTGGCTGTCACCCTGGCGGCACCACCCCAGGCAGCAGGCATGGGTGAAGGTGAAGGAAATTCAACAGGGCTACACCCAGGCCTGTGACACCAAGTGAGATCTGGGGCAGGACCCATGACCTGCTCCTAGTACAAAGAGCTGCATCACCTGGGGGACAGGTGATACGTCCCCTCCACCTGTCCCTGTTGATACCACAGATAAACCCCTCCTACCCACTCCCCCACAAACAGCTGGAGCCCGAGGAGAAGCAGCAGCATCTGGGACTCACCCCCCACTGAGCCAGAGGTGGACATGGGGTCCAAGGCGAGCAAGAGCACCCATGTCACCACCCTGGACTTGGGCCCCTCCAGGGAATCCCCAGAGCTGGGTGAGGGTCCCTCCAGTAAGTACACTGTGCATTGCACACCACAGGGCATGGCAGGCAGGCGCAGATGGGGTGTGCTGCGAGCATCACCAAGCTGGCTCAGCGGGTACCTCACATTGTGGTCCCAGCATGTGAAATCATGTGCAAGGCAGTTTGTTCTTATACTGTTTATTTTCAAAATATTTCTTTTTGGTAAAGTAAAAAAGTCTGTGGCTATTGTGGGGCTGTCAGGGTGAGGTGAGATGTCAAAAGGAGGGGTCATAGTGGGGATGGGGCAGGGCTGTGGGTCCAAGACACCCCTGGGGGTGCCCTGAGGCGGGTTATTGGAGCTATGGGAGAAGTTTTTCATCAGGGCCTCGCAGATATGCAGCCCATCCCAATGGCCTGGCAGATTGGAGATGCACCTGGCTGCTTGTAGCCATGGCTCGCATCCACCCCTCACCCTGGGAGGAAGGCCTCCCCACCTCCCATTCACGGTGTTGTGGAAGGCACAACATGTAGCCACAACTTGGGGTATGTTGTGCTCCCCCAGATACAGGAGGATGAGAAGGTACCAAAAGCATGCTGTCAGTCTGCCGAAGGCACAGTCAGCCTGCATCCAGACCTGACTGAGTCGGACATTAAAGAGTTCCTGGCTGGGGTCCAGCTGCCTGGTGTAGGGCTTCGTAAGCCAGGACATAAGGGGGTAGGCTGTGTCCCCCACCATACAGAGGGGCATATGCACATCCCCAGCCACCAGCTCCTGGTTGGGGATGAAGGTGCCTGCCTCCATCCTCCAGCACAGGTCAGAGTTGTGGAACTCCCATGCATTGTGTGCCCAGCCCGACCACCTGACATAAATGTCGATGAACTGGCCATAGTGGTCGACCAGAGCCTGCAGCACAATGGAGAAACATCCTTTGCAGTTGATGTACTTTGCTGCGCTCTGGTCCAGGGCACAGATGGCGATGTGGGTCCTGTCAATAGCCCTGAAGCAGCTGGGAAACTCCAGGGCAGCGAATCCAGCCACAACCGCATCCACATCTGCCAGACGGATGACCCTCTGCAGCACAAGCATATTGAGGCTGTCATCACCTGCCATGGGAGAGAACCGAACACACATGTCAGGGACTGAGGGAAGGGAGTCCCCATCGCCCTCCAGTTCCCTCTGCTCCAAGTTCTCCAGGTGTCCGTCCCTCCCCTTCCCGCCCCCCCGGGTGCCACCCCAGCAGTAGAGCTGTGCAAGGGTGGGACAGCACAGTCCCCTGGGGATAGGACTTCCCCAGCACACAACTCTCGTAACCCTGAACCTGGTCCCCCAGGGTCCCCTCTTGGGTGGGACACACCCCCCTCCATGCAGGACCTGCAGCCCGAGAGTACCGTACCTCCATGAGGAGGGCCCCAGTGGTGAACTTCCCCAAACCAAACTGGTTCCCCGTGGAGCAGTAGCTGTTGGGGGTAACAAGCTTCCACAGCATGACAGTGACCCGCTTCTTCACAGGGATGGCAGGCTGCAACCAGGTGTCCTGTCTCTGGAGGTTGGGGGCAAGCCAGGCACAGGGCTGCACAAAGGTGGCCTCCCACATGCGGAAGTTCTGGAGTTACTGCTCGTCATCCCACTGCCCAATGACCAGCCAGTCCCACCAGTCAGAACTGGCGCGGTGCCTCCAGATCCACCTGTGCATCTGGGGAGGCAAGTGCAGGTGGGCCTGTGTGGCAGCAACGGCATATTCCTCAAAGGTGGTCCCAGGCTCTCCCTCCCTGAGTAAGAGGAGGATGACCATGATGAGGTTCAGCAGATGCTGAAGCACCTCTGGGTGGGACAAGTGCAAGCCCAGAGGCTGCTCTGGCACCATGGCTGGCTGGAAAATTCTGTGTCCCTCTCAGCAGGCACTGAAACCCAGCTGCAGTAGCTGTGCTGTCCTTTGATGAGGTATGGTCAAGCCTTGGTATGTCAGGCAATGGGCTTCTACGGGATGGGGCTCCTTTAAGGGCATGCCTCGCTGTGGCTCCTGGGAGGGATTGCCAGCCATGAGACCTTGTCTAACAGGGTTCCGGGGGCTGTTCTGTCGAGAGAGTGGCTGGGCAGTCTTTTTCACTTTTTCAATCCACTTTGCAGTCTGGCTGCACTCTGTCGATGGATGTTTTGTCGGAAGATATCTACTGACAGAAAATTCTGCTGACAGATCACTCTAGTCTAGACGTAGCCTCATATGGTAAAGAAGGGATAAATATATAGAGTCCCACATAGGGAGGCTAAATCTTGATCTACCAGGGCTATAGAATCCTTGGAGGCTTAACAGGCCCCAAGGAAGAAAAAGAAATTAAAGAAAAGAAGAACAGAAAGCAAGCCAACATTAGAGAGGTATGTGAAAAAGACAAAAACTATACGGGTACAGTGACCTACAACCAAGTTGCTCCCAGTGCTCTGCACATTTGCATTAAGCCTCAAAGCAGCAGACTTATGAAGCAATACCGCACAATTTTGACTGGTGAAAAAGTATAAGAAAATTAAGTGATTTGCCAAAAGATCTCACTGCAGATTAGTGGTAGGGTTGGGAACAGAGTCTGTGGAGAACTCATTCCTAGTTCCAATGGAGTCAACACGAGGTCACCAAGCACGATTCTGGTGACATGCAATAAATTGGGATAATTTTGTGTTTTGATCAATTGAATAAAAAAACTCTGCCTCTCGGATAAAAGGTGCTGCACAACTTCAGTTTTGGCAGCTGATGGCTAGATAGGTTGGAGTATACTTTTAGCATACATCTGCTAGACTGCAATCAAAATTGAAGGATGGAATGTGGCTCAATAACTGTTTATGAACTGCTTACCTTCCACACCCTAAAAATCTCTGCGATATTACTATTCCACACATTGCTCCAGTAGTCGAAAGAGAGTATATTGCACTGAATCAGGCAAATATTGTTCCAGGCTTGCAGGGATCATTGTAAAGGCTCACATCAAAGACAAGACAGCCTGCTCTCAAATTGATAACCTCTGCAGCTGTTTTCCCTGAAGCTACCGTGAGGTTCTTTTGCACAGTCACCACAGAAATTCTTTCAAAACTCCTCTTTATGTGGCTGGGTGGAACCACTTTCGCAGACAAAAAGAGGCAAGCTGGTGATAAATTGCTTCCTTTTATTAAGCCACAGGTTAAACATAAACATGTGAATTTGATTATCATAACTGAGCCCATCCTCGCTTTGATGTCTTTATCCAGAACCTGGAGAACTCCTGAGTTACTGTATAACAATTGGCATAGTCCCAGCTAACAAACAATAGGTGCCCAGGACCAGCCTCGATTACGAGCAAAGCAAGTATTTGATTGCAATCTTGCATTCTAAGAAATTTCTGCAGCTTGTCTCCCTCTCCAGCAAGGGGAGCAAGTCACTGATAGACCATTCTCTTCATCCCCTGTCAGCAGGGCAGTGACGCCCAAGTATTGTCTGTCTGTACAGATCTTTAGGTCAGACATGTCTATACTCCATACGTAACAATAAATACAATTATCTATCTACCTTATCTGTGACTAGCGGCAGCCTCATGCTTTCCAGCTGTCTTCCCGGTTGACTGAAGACAAAATGGTGCTCCTTTGACTTCGGGATGATAAAATGCAGCTGGATCTCCTCTCCGAGCATGGAATAGGAAAAGGCAAAAGCGTGCAGGGTAGACTCGTAAAGCTGAGGAGAGAAAGAGGACAAATCTAATCATTCGATTCTAACTTTACTTTCCAGGAAAGGCTCGTTCAGTTCATGGACATCACAAAGTCAGCCGTAAACCAGATGGAAATAACACTGCCCCGTGATACCTTTTTTTTTTTTTACCTCACAGCTCATTTTAATATTAATCAATGACATTTAGCTCCTGCCCAACATATTCACCAAACAGTTTACCCAGTTCCCTGGCCTCAAGCCATCAGTTTTCTCTTTGTCTCACCAACGGCAGCAAGGTTTGTGGGCCAACATTGTTTCTCAGTAACACCAGGTTCTATATAATACAGTACCTGCAAAACTTACATTGCTAATGCCACTTCCATCACATTTTAACGGACAGCGAACTGGAGGCTTGTGTGCATAAAATGCTCTCTGCAGTGTTGGCTGAGTCTCTGCTCTGCCCCAGAGCAAATGTTAATAAACCCTAGGGGAAGGTTGACCGGGAAATCAATGACCATTTATAGGGGTTAGTGTAGAATGTCAACTATGGCATTTCATAGGTCATTGGGAATCATCCAGAGAACAGTTGTGCAAAGTCAAACTGTTGACCTCCATGGCCTTTGTTGACCCCACCAGCCATGAATCAGGGCGCTCAGAGAACACCAGCAGACATTCACAATGTACTTCTGCCTTGCACTGTTGACAGTATCAAAAATTAATTATCACTAAGATAAAACATTTTGCCTAGACAAAGATTGCAAAACTACAATCCACCTTCACTAACGCAGACCCCTGTGCCTGGGCAGGGCTCCACTGGCTTCACTGGGACTCAGTGCAAATATCCAGCTGCAGTACTAGGGCCAAAATCTATATGTGGGTTCTATACGGAAATGATTACAGACCTACTACACAGCTTGGGTACCAAAACCGACACAATGTAATTTACAATCAGCTACACATTTATTATCCTAAATAAAAAATTATCTATGGCTTACCTGATACCTGGGATTGAAGCCCATGTATTGATGGCACTGTTCACAATGGTGGTATGTATTGTACGCAGCATACTTAGATAATCTCATTCGAGTTGTTTGACGGCGCACATACATGTCCTCCTGTTTTCTGCTGGTTGATCTGTCTATAAATAAAAAATGAAGTGCATTCATTTGACATATATTCCAGAGCCCATTATATCCCTCCCCCCGGTGAATAAACTACTTCTGTAATTATAATAAGAGTGTAAGGACAGTGGTAACGCCAAAAAATAGGTATTCAGCCTAAGCTTAGCAAGTTTTGTTATGTGTATATCAAAACAACTGTAGATTTAAATGCTTGGTTATGAGAGTTCTGGGCTTGTTTATAATGATGCAGAGATGCAAGTAAAGCACAATTATTATGATTACAATTTTCTGAGCATTGGCTTGTGCTGGGCAGAGAATAGAGAGGAAGACACGATCTCCACTTTCACAGAGTACAGTTTAAAATGCTCTCTCCAGCTTATTTCTTGTCTGTGATGTTTTTAAGATTCTGGTTTTAGCACAATCATTCAGGGACTGGATGATGGGGGAGGATTAGTAATGGGATAGCAAATGAAAGAAAAGTGTTGTGGTTAATGCCATGGACTGGGACTTGGGTTCTGTTCCTAGCACTGTTACACACTTATTGTGAGACAAGGGGCAAGTTTTTTAGATACCCAAACTGTATTGAGCACCTACAGTTCCAATGGAAATCAGGCCCAAAGTGCCTCAAAACAGAGGCAGCCGAAATGAAAGACTGTAATTGGAAATGGTGGTGCTAATCTTTCTGGGACTTCCAAAGGTGTTTAGTTACGTAAAGATGTATAGAAGTACCTTCGGAGATGTATAAAAAACAATCGAAGTCCAGTGCCTCATCCACTTAGGCACTTTTGTAAATCCCACTTGGTGCCTATCTGCATCTTTGGTCATAAAATTATCTTTGCAGATCTGGCCCTTTGTGTCTCAGCTCCACATCAGAAACATGGGAACACTGAAATTCCCATACAGGTTTCAGGAGGTAAATTAATTAGTGCAAGCATATAAAACAGGGATGGGCAATAAGCGACCCACAGGTCAGCCATGGTTCACCAGGATTAGGCTCTGGTGGATTGAGCATCTGCAGGTACAGCAACTCACAGTTTTGATTGGGCCCAGTTCATTGCTCCCAGCCAATGGGAGCTGTGGGCAGTGGTGGGCCAGCTTGTACTGCTTCTCACAGCTCCCCATGGCTAGGAATGGTGAACCACAGCCAATGGGAGCTGCAAGCAGATGTACAGGTGGATGCTCAGGTGCAGGCCACTGGACCACGGGCCATTATTGCCCATCCTGGATGTAAAATCTACAGTTGTAATGTGGGTGGGGCCATCAGAAAAGCCAGTCAATTCATTATTGTTAAAATGTGTCCTTCACCCTTACTCACAGTTTTAAATCAAGCTCAGGTTTGCCAGGACTGGCTGTTGCTCTCCTGCGGCTGGTGTCAGAGCTGCCTTTGTGAAGTGAGTGCAGAAATTTTTAGCTCGAAGGTGTCCACCTCACATCTCCCAGCAGCAACACCTTGACTATCACCCTTGTCACAAGTTCACAGAGAATGACTAAGGGCCGAGTGAGGAGAGAGAGTCCATTGACACTGTGATGTGTACTTTCATCTAATTGGTCCTGAACTGTTCCCACCAACTTATTTCGCATAGCCCATCAAACAGCCATCAAACAGATTGCTGCTTCAGTGGATTCAAGTTGGTGTCCTACATTTCAATACGAACTTTATCCCCAAGCAGGAGATGCCTTAGCTGGTTTGCCAGCCTGGGCAGAACATGGTTTAAACAAACAAACAAGCAAACAAACAAACAAAAATGACAGGCCAGCCAATAAGGAGTGGAGGAGGGAAAAACCAACCAAGTACCACAGCACTTTGGCACCTGAGCCATTGGCACATTTGCCCACTTCCAGACTCCCCTGGACACAACCAGCCTTACTGAAACATAATGGGACAACTCAGGGAAGTAAATTTACTCCAATACATACACATTTGTAAGATCAGGGCCTTGCTAGCAAAAGGCTAAACAGCTTCCATGCCACTAAACGCTCACATTGCTGCTCCTTATGTATTGTTCCTTATCTGGTAAACTTGTAATCCTTTTTCAGTGTAACCCTCATATTGTAGCTCCATGCATTATGGCTGTGTCTATGCTAGCAAGTTCTTTTGAAAGATTTTTCGGAAAAGCCCGTGGAGTGTCTACACACAAAAAGTGTTCTTTTGAAAATAAATTGAAAGAATGAGAGGCTCCTTTCAAAATCGTTCGTCCTTTCCCTTTTCAGGAAGACCGCCCCCTTTCGAAAGCTTCTTCAAAAAGAAAATATGTGTAGACTCTCCATAGGCCCTTTTTTTCGAAAAAGCAGTCCCCATGAGGCCTGGTTGTTCGATCCCTGGCCTGTTCTTTCGAAAGAGTGGGAGCCGTGTGGATGCTCTCTTTTGAAACAGCAGATTGCTCTTTTGATCCCCTTTTTTGTGTGTGGACTCACTCTTTCTAAACAAGTTCTTTCAGAAGAGATCTCCCGGAATAGCCTCTTTCAAAAGATTTCTGTAGCGTAAACGTAGGCTATGTAATTACATATCAATGAAACTCTAGAAATACTGGAATCATGGGAAATCTTAACATTTGCTTTATTAGGGATAGAATTCCATCCATAGCGACTACAGTGCACGAAAGTAAATAATTCCCTGTATATTTTAAATTCTGACCATCTCTGTTCACATTCTGAAGCCTTGTACAAATCAGACTTGCATCTTCATATTTCGGATCATGAATAGTGTAGTCAAAAGGTATCTTCTTAAATGTCTCCAAATCAGGCCATATGTCTCCTGGCTGGTGATAAAACTGATCTGATTCTTCTTGGAGTTCTACAATGTCAGCAAAAAAAAATAAAAATAGAATGATGGGTGCAGTTTTACAGAATGCTTTTTTAAAAGAGATTCTTGAAATCAATAGAAAGGATCAGATAATTGCATAAGAAAGAGATCCACACCTAAAACTAATCTATGATATTTATATAGTTTAGGAAGTTAATTATTATTGTACTATTATTTCTTTCACTGTTTTAGGCAATGCCATACATGAAGCTGTTTACTGCAGAAAAGTCAGCGAACATCTGATCAATTGTCCAACATTCTGCATCCCTCAGTGCAACTGGGGCTTTTTGACCCATAACAAAGTAAAAACACCTTCCTGAAGCCATCTGAAGTCATACGTGCAGTGACAATAGAAGCACCACAGCAAGTATTTTGCTGGCAAAATGCACCAAAGTCAGCAGGAATCTTTCCACTGACGTCAATACACTTTGGGGATCGAGTTTTCAATTAAGGGAATTTGGTTTGTTCTCTCCCCCTCTGGTAAGTAGTCCAAGATGTTTGAAGCCAGCCTCTAAGCTACTGCAGTGTCATAGTCCCACAAGTTAGTGGAGCTATAATCATTTACATCAGCTGAGGATCTGCTGCTTGGAAACTAGAAAAACTCATGCACAACTATTCGCACAAGACAAAATTCCTCCTCATGCACAGGGCCAGCCAGTATAAAATGTATGATACTTTTAGACTCTTTGTAATCGCCCAAAACAAGCATCTAAATCAGACTTGAGTGAGGCATAAGCTTTGCATGGCTCATCTTCACAGAATTCCCCCTCCTTCCCCCCTACCAGTAAAAACTCAGACAAATCACAGTGGAAAGTGATTGATGAAAGTAAATAACTGAACCTCAGAGAGGTCAAGAATTACATCTGGAGAAGGAGAGGAATGAGGGCTACACCGGGGGGGAAAAAAAAGCATCTGCAAGTTAAGAACAAGATCAACTACTAGAAAGCAGGAATGTATGTATGGTCTTTTCCTGTTCACATGATCTCTTGTTTACTTACAATGGATAATATAGTGACAACACTGCCAGTGGCTATAAATTTTTCAGTGTTTCCAACTAACACCAGGTTTAAAGTCAATGTATCATTTCTGAGCATGAGATTTATTACTTTTAACATACATAAGCGCTGCTGCCAACTTTCCAAAAGAAACAGAAATGTGCTAAAAGAGGAATGTGCTGGGAGTGGAAAGAAATTGGCCAATAGGAAGATTCTGAAACAGAATTTAAGATTTTAATTTGTTACTTTAAAAACTCTATCTGTATTGCGGTAATGTAAATAAACCACATTGTGATGATGAAGAGAACAAGATAAACCAGCCAAAAAATCCCCAAAGCAAATGTTTCTTAAAGAACTTACTAATATTGATTTCTTCCTCATCATAAACATCCACTTCCGTCAGTCTAATCAGCATTCTGGACAAGATACCAAGGAAATGAAGATAGGCTCCCGTCTTTCCAATCTGTAAAAAATGTGTAAATCAGCAACTAAGCAGTTGTTTATCATTTATGCCATTCTGTCATCTCACTTGAAACTTGGAATTGTAATAACTACTGCCATCTAATTCAAAAGAAGGTCAAAATCCAACTCAAGTTCTGTTTCACGTGCATTCCTATTCCTGTACATTCACAAGTTTATATGGCATGATTAAGGTTTCAGTTTACACAGCTATGCAATTTGTATGCATGAAATTAACACTCATAAATGTATGCGATACCCTCGGGGTATAGACACACAAATAATAAAAACTCAGAGGCAACTTCTCTCCCCTGACTTTTATTCATTTTTAATAATTTCATAATCCAGACATCATATGGAAATCTGCCAGGAAAACACATAATAACTAAAGATTTACCACAATCCTTCCATGCCTGTGACTGACATACTGAGGCAATTTTCTGTACTGAAGATGAGTTGAAACAGGTCCTTAGGACAAGATGTATCATATCTGCAAACTTTCACTTGTCAGTCAGATATGATATGCAAAATACTTAGCTTTTCACCTCCCTTGCTAAAAGTATTACTTTCCCGGCAATTATGAGATTCATTTTTTAATCTCAAAAATCTCTTTTCTTTTTTTAACCCAAATCACAGAAGACAGTCCTTTCCTCCACTACACAGACATTCAGTGCTTTTGTACAATCTACATTCACACCTGATTTTACAAAGAGGTGGGCCAATCACTCCCAGGCAGCAGAGAGTTCACCCAATGAATTGTCCTATCATCTTGCATGTGAACTTCACTGGACAAAATATTACTTAAACATATGTAAATAATAAGCACCCGAATGCAGTAGTTGACAAACACAGACACTTGGCCCTTGACCTTAATGTGACTCTGGAATAAATTTCCATCTTGCAGGGGTAAGAAGAGCTCTCATAAACTCTATTTGCATTGCAAACTCTTTTTGTGTCATTCAACATTAAAACTTACTGAAGACAACTTGATAGTCACGAGCTACTGTTTCCTCTTCAGTGCACAGGCTGACAAATTCGTTGTAATCTAGAGCCCGGTTTTACTGAAACTGTACAGTTTATTTCAATAAGGGTAACATCAGTCCTGATAATAAACTGACAGCAGTGCAGATCCTGCTTTCGTGATGGACCCAGGAATGCAGTTTACATGAAGATATATACATCTCTCATAGGACTGGAAGGGACTCTCAAAGCAGAACCTATCACCAACCCTGACAATTTTTTTTTTTAATTTAACCTGCCTCAGACCTTCGAAAGGCCCACTCAAGGATTGAACTCAAGGCCAATGCCCTAACCTTTTAGCCAGCTGGAGTGAAATAACTATATTGGAGATTTGAGGGATATCAGAAAAGCAGGATTGGGTCTAATGAGAGTTGTATTATTTTAAACAGTTCATTTACTTTACATGTGAAATAAGGAGGCTTACATTTGAAATAACAGGACAAAAGTAACATTCGTTTTCTTTAAATACAACAAACAGCAAATTAGAACCTGCACTTCCCACTAATTTACATTTCTTTCAGAACAATTGAATCAAAGCCCACTGAATTCAAATGTAATCTTTTTGTTATCTTCAGTGGGTTTTAGATCAGGACCTGAGATTTGAAAATAATAACTATTTGTTACTACGTGGGTTCATTTATTTGTGAATCAACTAAACAGAAATTTCATACCTTGGAAGTGATCCCTCATCTCATATTTCATGCAAATTTATAACTGATTGTATTTAGTTCCAGGAAAGTACAATACCTACATTCTCATTCATGTTTGGGATTACTTCCAGGTATCTTTGTTAGAGCTTGCTTTTGGTCTGAAGTGACAACTGGATTTGCATTAAGATCACCAGAATTCTGTCCAAACTGGGTGAATTTGACAGAGTCTCAGTCTGAGAATAATTTTATAGAAAGTCTGATAGTAATAAGGTGACCCCATAGCTCAGACATATGCCCCTATAACTGAAATAGACACCTCTTGCCATCAAGTTCATTTTGATAGAACACAAATTCCTTATTGGGGCAACAGCTTTCATTAAGCCTACTGTCAACCCCAGAAAGCAAAATTTTACAGCTACTGTCTTTGCAACATGACCTACTTGGTAAATGAAGTGGCCTGAAACACTTGTTTCTGATAACATTAAATTTTATCTAAGATCATTATCAATCTAAGTAAGGAAATTTCCAAAGGTGTAACTTAGGCCATAAGAAAGCAGAGTTATTGTATGACCATTAATAACCTCAAGAATTTGGCAATGCCCAGTGCCTTGTTAGATGAGATGTTGTCAGTTCTATACAACCTTTATCCACCTTGGTCTATAAACACCTTGGTGTTTCTTCTTCCAGTATACACAAAGTAGAAAGATGCAGCTGATGTAGATAGAACAGACAAGTCCATAAAAGATAAGGGCTCAAGAAGAGAATAAGCACAAATCTCAAGTTTTTAGGTTATTTATGGCCACTGACATGTGTAGCAACAACATCTGTTCACTAGTCTGATTTCTCCTCGTTATTGGTTATGGTTTGGGATATTGAAAATTTGGGATACATTTACAGTGCAGCCCTTTAATTCGTAGGCCATGAGACAGAATTTACTACCTATTACGACATTTAGGAATGCAACTGAATTGAGGTTGTACTTGCAATATGCTCCATTTTTGTGTACTGAAAAGGCACACTCATGAAGTACAACACCTGCTTCAAGGGAAAGCAGTCCTGAGATCTTAGCCAGGATAATTATTCTTTCCATGGAGATGTACAGTAAACTTAAAGCAGGTTGTCCTTCTACTCAGCAACCAGAGGGTGAGATTCCAGTCAACAAAATAGTTTAAGTGCTACCACATCAATTTGTAGAAAAGACATTCAAAGTGCTGATATAACATACCACAACGGGGTTCCCTTTCACCACTGGTTTCAGACACTGTTCAGCAGGATGATTAATAGGAGGTGTTCTCCTGTACCAAATTTCAGCGGTATAAGAAAACGATCATATGGTTTATCGGCTCTAAAAATGTGTTTTCAAATCTTCACATTTGAAAAACATGGCAAATAAAAAACCACATCTCTATTTTTTCCTAATCCAGTTTTCAAGACAGAAAGTTCTAATGGACCGCAGCTGTGGGTCTCAATGTACAGTCTGTGAAACACTCTCGGTTCACAGAAACCATGCTGATGAGCCGCAGATGGCGCTGGCTCTTCTTGTTCCACCTGCTACATTGCACTAACAGACAGATACATGAAATATTTTCCTCATATTTTCTCACATGAACAACAAGTTCTAGGTATCTGAGATATCATCTGTGAATGGTAAGGGAGGTGGTGTAAGCAGTCAGGGATGGGAGGTCGCTTTTAGGTTGCGGTTCACTCAACAAAATGGTTTGAGAACCCTGTATCAGAGTCATTCACAGGACTTAGATTTGTTCCCACATATTATATACAGTGCTGTTTTCAGGGTATGAAAACACAACAAAGAAACCCAACAATAGCCCCAAGCCTCTTGCATGTACTTTTGGGACACACCATGAATTTGGTGGCAATGCATGCACTGAGTGATGAATTTATATGCACAGAACTGGTTAACTTTTTCACAGTAGTGCATACTGCCTACCCAGGATCTTAATATTGTTCCAGAAAACACATCCCAGGGATGAAGCAACAGTAATATCTTCTTGCCTTTTTACTCTTTGCTCTCTGTTAAGGCTCCCAACAAGAAAGATAATTGTTTCAATGCATCCCTTAATGTGGACACTGGTCTACTAAAAATGTTTACAAACTCCTTTCATATGAAAGGAATCATTGACAATGGATGTGAAGATACAAAAATTCCTAGGACATTAATTTCCAAAACCATTCCCAGGGGATCTAAGAGGCAGTCAGATTAAATAATTTCCAATTTACACAAAGCCTAAATGCTATGAATCTATAAACTAATCTTGAGACCATCCAACCAAGAATGTTATCCAAGAATGCCTCCAAGTTGAATCAAAAGACTATAAATAGCTTGTTGAAAATGCTTTGGGACAAAGATAAAAACTACATGAGAACAATCTGGATGTGCAGGTCACCAATCACAGACTTTGGAAAGAACCCATACTAAGGTTTGACTGTGGCATACCATAGAAGTTTACAGTCTCCAACGATACATGCCAGCGGATTTTCCTACCTCACAGCTAAAAAAGGGGGTTCAAAAAGAGGTACTAACAAAACATCAGTTAGTTCCTTTGAGTAGCACAGGCTAAGATCTAACGTGGATGATAGCTGGGAAACAAGACTTCTTAGAAATTAGAAGTACAGGGACCAATTAAAGTAATTGTCAGGGGGCACCACTGAAATAGCGCAAATGTTCTAGATTTAGTAGGTTTGGAACTTGAAGCATCTTCTCTCCATCCTTTTATACTAACATTTGTCTTTCCGGTTAAGAGCAGGAACACTAAGAAATGCATTCACTAAGGATTTAGGTTCACCAGATAGAGGGAAGAATGTCTCTCACCCGCAAGACAAAGAGCTGCTGAGCAAAATAAGTACCATGATTAGCTTATGGCAAGTCTGTTTTGCCCCTTTTGTCCCTATGGATATACTTAGACCACTGCTTGATGTGTTTACATGAAATTTTTATCCACAGTTTACTATTGGTATTGTGGTAGACCCAAAGGCCTAAGTGGAGGTCAGAGTGCTAGTGGCTATGTATATCTTGATTAGAAAGTAGCCCTATTATAAAACATTTTAGCCAGCCGTGGAGGCATTAGATATGAGGGCAAGGAGGAGAATTCCTGAATGCTAAACATTTTGGCAGTGAAATGCATTGTTTCTGTTCACTGGAGTGCTTGATTTTTCTTAAATTGACTTGTTATACTCTTTGGTACTGTCTAGTGTCAGGAAGGATTGTGCCACTAATTCAGAGATCACACTTGTTTTATTGTTATTTATATGTTTAGAATGGCAAGTCTAAGAGCAAACTTCTATCAGCTGTTATGAACTCTGGCTTTTTGCAGCTTTAGTCTGTGGGTTAATGTTACAAAAACTGGAAATGTCTTTTCCTTAGTTTGGATTTTCTTTAAAGAGCTCAGGCAGGAAATTATAGTGCCCAAAGCTTCTATTGATTCCTCTTACTGCAGTAGATAGCGTAACTCCATATATAGCACAATGGTTATGAAACAAGCACATGAGCCCAACACTGCTGGAAGGAAAATAAGTTTGTTTCCAAAGTGGAAACAGAAGATCACATTTGCTATATGTTTTCTTTCACCTTTCCAGTGGCATAGACACCATACTATACCTTATGCCAAAAACAACCAACATACTTTCTCAACTCTGGATTTTTTTAGAATATATTCCCTTCTATATGTTTGGAGTTCAGACATTAAAAAGAGCCAAACAGACATGTCCCCCAATATACTAAAATGAGAAAATATCCTGAAAATGAAACATTTAATTCCTAATTTCCTCATGAAACATTCAGTATGAAACATATGCATAATCAGGAAAAAACTAGGGAGGATGCAATAAATAAATACACAGAAAATATTTTTATGACAAATCCCATTAAGGTCAATGGGAAATTGTAGGTCAGAACCTTTGTTCAGAAGACAGAGAAGAGATGGAGTTGTAGAACAGAAAGTGTCTTTCTGAGATGAAATTTACCTCTGTGCAGAGGGCCAACCTGAGTTCTATGTACCAATTCATCCCTCAAAATCAGGCCTGCACTCACACCCAAAGAAACAGATGAATAAAGAAGCCAGCTATGTTTTCTGCATATATATGGCCAATTACACATACCATATGCAGAACCCTGGATGAATACAAAATTTGTATCTTCAGCTGCATGTCCAGCTGCAAAAGTGATCTGTGGATATCCACATCCGTGGATGCAGATACCTGCAAATATAAAATGGATAGCCACAAATTTGCAATTTTAGATGTAAAATCTATATCTTCATCCATATCCACACAAATGAGCCATGGATATAAAGCAGATGTCCACAGATTTGCAGGGTTCTACTCAGATGTGTTAAGGGCCAAGTTCTCTCCTCATATGAATACAGGCCTTCCGCTGACTTTGTTGAGAAACACAAGCATACTCCTGTGGGCAGAAATCAATTGTCTTGTGGCCAAATTTATGCCAAAATAATACATACTACTACATATGGGTTATTTTGTACCCATATTATAACTTTGGGAACCATAACTTTGAACTTCTTGATTTTTAAGAGCAAAATTCTAATCAAAATTATAGCAGTGTGTTTTACTTGAGTCTGGAAACAAACTACAGGTGGAACTTCTCTAATTTGGAAGTATCAGAGGGAGAGCCATGTCAGTCTGTATCCACAAAAAAAAAATGAGAAGTCCTGTGGCACCTTATAGACTATCTAATCCAAAACTCTCTTATCCAGCAAACTCCATAATCCGGCATGACTTTAGTTAGCCAGACGACCACTTATTATGGGTGTGGCCAAGTTTCCCATGGTCCCATAACATTTGTTTCCAGCCACCAGCCCTGGCTCTCAGTGTTCTCTGCTGTTATTTATCTGTAGTTTACCCCAAATGTCTTCGAAGAGCCCAGTAAGCAATGGAAGGGTAGGTAATGTGCTAGAAAATATTTACCTTCCGTCATCCAGAAAATTCTCTCATCTAGCACCCGGCAGGTCCTGAGGGTGCAGGACAACAGAGGGGCAACCTGTAGCTATCTGTTGCACACTAGATCAACTTTTACTTTGTGCTTACTAAACATTCATCTCTTTTGAACACGTATTGCCTTAATCCACTGCAAACGTGGAGAATTTTGATCAGAGGGATGGAAAGCAATGAAGAGATGTTCTTCAGGGACCTATCTGATACCCTCTATGCATTTATGGCAGCACTTGCATGAGTCTAAATATACTTCAAATACACAAAGCTGATTTATACCCAATGTGACCCATGTTATTTCAATGGACTGTACTGACTAAACTGGGAGCAGAATGTGGTTTTTTCTGTACAGAGACCTTGGCAATACACAGGTACAGAAGAGTGACAGAAAGCGAACTCTGTCTTTCCGTAGTTTTAGTCAGTGGGTTAATGTTACAAAAGCTAGAAATCTACAGCTTTGCTTTAGTTAGGATTTATTTCTAATTTCTGAGGGCTGTATGCAACATCCTCTCTCAGAAGCTACCGTTTTGATTGGTTCCTGGCATGTTGCATAAAACTTCAGAAGAACATTTAGTAGGGAGTATGTGCGTTGATTTGTGGAGACATCATGCTCATAGCTGCATACTAAATATTCTTAGGGCCCTTAAGAGGAAAAAGACTCCTTGAAGTCTTTATCTATGTCCAAGTGTCCTTTCAAAGTCACTGGAAAATTCTTGGGCCAGAAGTTTAGCTGTCTCTGTTGGAGTGGATGGGTCTTTCCTGTATGTTGTATTTGTGACAGCTTCTGTTTCTGTCCACACCATGAAGGAAATGGCTGAATCTGCCAATTTTACACCCTAATCAGCTTGACCATAAAAACTCCCCCTGTGTGGTTATTCAAACTTTATTTAAAATTGAACTCCTAATAGTATGTAACAAGCTGCAAGGGACATGCATTTTCAAAGAAAAAAAGAGTGTGAGTTTTCGTAAAACATAGCATTCATTGTATAAAGGTTGACAACAACAAAAATAAAAAACTTAATTGTCCTTGGTTCAAATTAACAGTGAAATGGAAAGATTATTTAACTAAGGTGGATATGGTAATAAATACCAGAGGTTAACTTTCAGTAGTGAAGAAATTCAATTAGATATGAGTAATAATCTCATTAACCTAGCACTTAATGAGACGAAGACAAAATTAATCAAAAGAAAGGAATGATAATAATACCCTATGATTACATACCTGAGGTGGTCCACTGAGCAGCAGCCTCCTTGGGTGAAAGGTGTCCATTCTGCCCTCATTTCTATTATTGTAGTCCATATGGATTGGTTTGGGAACTGTCCACTGGCGATAGTACAGCGACTGCTCCGTGCAGGTCATCATTTTACTCATAGCAGGACGGAAAGAACTCGCCCACATCACGGAGTGATTAGGCAAGAGGGAAGATGACTTGGGAAGTCCGCTGCTGTCAGTAGAGGTAATAATGTCATACACCAGCTTGGGCAGGAAAACAATGGGTGGCTGTTTCCATGCCTTTGCCATGGAGCACTGAGATGTCTGCAGGATGAAGGAGTTGTGAGTAGGTGCAGAGGAAGAGGAAGAAGAGGAGAATGGTGAGGAGGATGAGTTAATGGAAATTTGGGCACTTTTTATGTTTTGTTTGGAGTCCAGATGTTCAGCTGTTGCTGGCAAGTGCTTGCTGATTACTGTTTGTGCCCCCTTTTCCACTTTCTGCCTTTGCCTTTCGCAGTTGTTCGCATTCTCTTCGGTACTGCTGCTTAGCACTTGGGGTGACTTTGCTACATCCCCAGGTGTTGCTAACAGAGGAGATGATTCAATGCAGAATGCTGCACCTAAAAACAAAACCTATATTTCAACATTGGGTAATGTGATCCTTCAGCAATTATCTTGAACCACTAAATTTCTATCACACTCTTCATAGTCAAATTGTAGATACAGCTCTGTTTTAACTATCTTCTCACTGGAAGTTTTAAATATTGTCAAGTCATTTTATGTATATTGTATTAAGCCCTGTTATAGAATCACAGAATCATGGAACACGAGGACTGGAAGGGACCTCGAGAAGCCATCGAGTCCAGTCCCCTGCCCCAATGGCAGGACCAAGTACTGTCTAAACCATCCCTGATACACATCTAGCTAACCTGTTCTCAAATATCTCCAGCGATGGAGATTCCACAATCTCCCTTGGCAGTTTATTCCACTGTTTGACCACCCTGACAGTTAGGAACTTTTTCCTAATGTCCAACCTAAACCTCTTTGCTGCAGTTTAAGTCCATTGCCTCTTGTTCTATCCTCAGAGGCCAAAAAGAACAAGTTTTCTCCCTCCTCCTTATGACACCCTTTTAGATACCTGAAAACCGCTATCATGTCTCCCCTCAGTCTTCTCTTTTCTAAACTAAACAAGCCCAATTCTTTCAGCCTTTCTTCATAGGTCACATTCTCTACACCTTTAATCATTCTTGTCACTCTTTTCTGGACCCTCTCTAGTTTCTCCACATCTTTTTTGAACTGCAGTGCCCAGAACTGGACACAATACTCCAGCTGAGGCCTAACCAGTGCAGAGTAGAGCGGAAGAATGACTTCTCATGTCTTGTTCTCAACACACCTGTTAATAAATCCCAGAATCACGTTTGCTTTTTTTGCAACAGCATCACACTGTTGACTCATATTTAGCTTGTGGTCCACTATAACCTCTAGATCCCTTTCTGCTGTAGTCATTCCTAGACAGTCTCTCCCCATTCTGTATGTGTGAAACTTATTGTTCCTTCCCAAGTGAAGCACTTTGCATTTGTCCTTATTAAACTTCATCCTGTTTACCTCAGACCATTTCTCCAATTTGTCCAGATGATTGTGGATTATGACCCTATCCTCCAAAGCAGTTGCAACCCCTCCAAGCTTGGTATCATCTGCAAACTTAATAAGCGTACTTTCTATGCCAATACCTAAATTGTTGATAAAGATATTGAATAGAACCGGTCCTAACACAGACCCCTGTGGAACCCCACTTGTTATACTTTTCCAGCAGGATTGAGAACCATAAAGAACTACTCTCTGGGTATGGTTATCCAGCCACTTGTGCACCCACCTTATAGTAGCCTCATCCAAATTGTATTTGCCTAGTTTTTTGATAAGAATATCATGCGAGACCATATCAAATGCTATGTATATAGAAATGTAGTTCTATTTTGTAGAACAGTTCCTAGAAGTAGGGAAGGTAAAGACAAAACTCTCTGTACCCTTTCTTTTTGGATTGCTTAATTGATTACCCTGTTGAGTGAATGAGGTGTGAATGGAAAGGCGTGGGAGACCAGCACCTCCAGGTATGGAGAAGGTAGATCCAAGACCAGTGAGGAGAACAATGGAACCTGTGAAGTGGGCCCACTGAAAGAAGACTGGACACATGGACACCTTCGGAGTCACCAGCAAGTGCCTGCCTTTGGAAGCATCACCCAGAAGAAGGTGCTAAATGCATATTCTTAAGACTGCTCTCCCAGATGATGCATATGCATGAAATGGCTAACTTGTGGCCATCTGCCTGAGAGAGAGGACTGTATAAATGAAGGCATCTTGCACAAGGACCCCGGGCTTTGTCTTGTCATCACTGGAGCACCGATCCAGATCGCAGAAGCCCAGCTCCACCCCTCCCCCATCTAACTCACCTGGCCAGTGCACTTATGGGGAGCAACTATTGGTAACAGCAACAAGACAGGAGTGTGCATGTGTGTGTGTGTGTGTGTGTGTGTGTCTGTGTGTGTGTGCGCGTGAGTGTGAGAATGGGAATGGGATATATCATATGCATATGATAAGTGTTGGTTGCTATATGTGTATTACCAATAAATGCAGCATTTTGCCTTTTCCCCTGAAAAGATCCCATGCAGTACTTTTCAGTACAACAAAATCACAGTAAACAATATATTATGCAGACATCAAATGTTGTGAGTCCAACCCTGTGCCTGATGGGCCAATTTGCATTCACCTAACTCATACAGGTAGTCTTATTGAAACTAATAAGAGTGTTGGTGTGAATAACCCTATAACAATTTGGAATACAAAAATCCCTGGTAAAGTTTAAGAGGAAAAAGTTAAATCTCTCATTTCTCAATAATCTACACACACACACACACACACACACCCCTTTAAAAATTGTAATATTCACAGGTTATTTCCCCCCTATTGTAACAGTTTTAATGTGGAGATGATTTTGATCCTACAGGTTTTACTGTAATCCCATTAACATTACACTGAGCTTCCTAGAAGCTGAGGGCCTGATCCTGACAGTTGCTGAATATCCTCTAACTCTCAAAGATTTCAATATGGAAGTTCTCACATCAGTCTTTCAAAACAGTCAGCTTCCTGAGGCGCTGACCTCCACAGTACTTATTGCAGTCTCCCCACAATCAAAAGAAAAAAAAGTGACTGTTGGCACACAAAAAACACAAACACAATCCCATAAAATCAAGTAAATGTCAAATGTCTAATTCAGGACATGCACCCGTTTCCAACAAAATAGACTTATATTTGACACTCCAAAACCAGAGTTACCACAAACACATTGCCTTGCTGCTCAGGGCACCAAGCAGGAAATCCGCAGAAGATGCTGATCAAAGATAGAAGTAATTTCTATGAGACATGGATCAATGGAGTTGAGTGGTGTTCATGAGGAGCAATGGTATCAAATTGCAGTGTGGGAGGTGTAGGTTGGATATTAGGAAAAATTCACTAGCAGGGTGGAGAAGCACTGGAATGGGTTACCTAGGAACATGGTGAATGACCATGCTTAGAGGTATTTAAGGCCCATCTTGAAAAAGCCCTGGCTGGCAAGATGTAGTTGGGAGAGTCCTGCTTTCAGGAGCATGTTGGACTGGATGACCCCCTAAGGTCTCTTCCAGTCCTAAAATGCGATGATTCTAAAATTCAGCAATCACTCTCCTCACATCAAACCCTTCCTCACAACACCCTCTGTGATGACTAGCCCTGACCAGCAAAGTATAAATTCCATTGTTTCTGGCCAATCCAAAAGTGATGCACATTAGTTATATGCTGTGGTTCCCTTCTCGGCTGTCCATTTTTCCACAAATACACATGAGGGATGCCTACTTCCTTTATCCCCATGAAGCAGGAAGAGGCATTCCAGCTGCATGCTTAACTAAAGCCGCCAACAGCAGAACGACAACAATGGTAAAAATGTCACCAGCCATATGAACACACATGGGACATTGCACTACAGTGACAACGTGCCAAAGAGCTGTATTCATGCGCAAGAACTGGCCCAAAAGATTTTTTTAATTCACACTTTTTGGCCAACAAAGCAACAAGTGGCATCCCAGAGCAAAACAAAAGAGGTCAGTAGGCTCTTCGAAGAACAGTATGCATTTTAAAAGTAAAAATGTTAGGGGGAGCTAATCCAAACCTTTGGTGCTTTTCCTTTTGTAATGGCAACTGCGCCTTGTGGCAAAAGAATTTAAAGTCAGAATACTCGTAGGGCTGTGGTGAGAACTTAAATTATCCGGAAACAGCTTGAGATGTTTAATTTTACAGCCAATGCAACATATTTGAGCACATTTACCGAAGTATGGTACAATTAATATTTTTTAGTACTGTCATTGCTTTAAACTTTTACACCTGGGGGAATATTGCACCACTGCACACATACCCAATTCATGTCCCCCACAGATTTTTTCTTCCCTCCACGGAATGTTACATTCTACCAGAATGCAGAAGGCAAACTATAGTTACACCTTATGCTCACCAGGCCCGTTGTGGCATCGAAACAGAGAGCAGATGATTCATTAGCCAGGACAGCCAGCCATGAAGTGGGAGAGAGCATATACTGCTTTTCTCACAGGGGTATGTCTGGGATTCAGACAAAAGACAGATTGGGGTAGGAGCACACAAGCTAGTAGAGACACAAATAAGCGAGGGACTGAATAGGAGTGGGCTGTAAGACCACATAGCCACTGCAGGCAGCAAGGTGCAGGAAAAGACAGGGATGGGGGGCAGATGCGCTTCAGTGAATGGAAAAGGCAGGGGTCATACAGAATCTGCATGGGAAAGACCCCCTAACTCTCTAACAACCTCTCCTCTCTCCCCTCATGCCCCCACCAAAAACCTATTACATCCTTCTCTCACCCACACAAACACTCTCCAGGTTCACTCCCAGACTGCCAGAAATTAACTCTCCCTCCCTCTCCCAGCAACTCCATTACCCTTGACTCTTGCAAGCTTTTGCACAGTTTCTGAGGAGTGCAGGAAATAATTTCTGTACTGTAGTTTAAACTAATTACACAGATATCTGTGTTAATATGCCTATTAAGGAATCTATTTTTCAAAAAACATATATGGAATCTTTTTATGTTGTCCGTATTGTTACAGATGTACTCGACAACAGGAATTTTTAAATAAATTACCAAAATCATTGAAACTAGTGTGATTACTTTGTGTTATTCTGACAAATAAAATATGGAGCATGTTGCAGAATTTTAAAATATTCTATGCAGAATTTTTCAAGTTTTTGGTGCAGAATTCCCCCAGAAGTAAAACTTTAATGTTGTGTTCTTAAAACAGTTTTCAGATTGTGAAGAAAGAATAGGTACTCAGTGCAAAAACACACACATTTCTAAAGGAGCAGCCTACAAATGTTTCTCCATAAGCACATATGCTAGTGCCTCACCCAAAAAATGAACTTTTTTGCCAACATTTAGGAATGTCCTTTGAAAATAGAGAGGCCGGTCCTGAGCCCTTGTGAGCTGTCATGGCTCCAGTGATTTCAAATGGAGATCTGAGAGTTTGCACCAGCTGAGGATCTGCATCTTGATGCTTGACATAAAAATGTTGAAGAATATTTCTGATGACAAAATATTATTGTATAATACTGTGACACCATTCACAGATCTATGAGATGGCCTATGTATTCATGAATCACGCACGAGGCAAGCTCGTTATTTTGGATCTCTGGAGAAAGACTCTTGAAAGCTCAATTATTTTAAAATGTGTTAACAAGTTTTTTTTAAACCAGTTTTGCCAAAAAAAAAAAAAACAACTAATGGAATTGTGTCTTTCATTTTTCACTTAACAGAATAAATGAATTGCCACATTTACGTTCTAAATATCAGTTGACATAGATCACCATCAAGTCTTACTTGAAGCTTTTGAAGAGAGAGATGAAGATGCAGAGTCATGGGAGCATGATCTCTCTCTTTTGACAGGACTTCTCTTTCCTGAAGTGGAGCCTGTTTCATGAAAAGAGGGAGGATGGAGGAGAATTAAAATTCTGAAGACCAATTCTCAGCTATGGTCAAAGTGCATAAAGTGAAGGGACAACAGACAAAAGAGTCTGAAAGTTCATCTATGTGTCCTGACTCATGTGCTGTTCTGAATGTGGCCATTCTTCTTCGGCAGTGGTGGAGCAGCCGAAGTTTGGCTGTTCTAACTACAGCTGAGCTGCAAAAGCATGACAGCCAAAAATGCAGCCAAGAGCTGGCCCAGTGCCATTTGCTCTTTGATAACCATGACAACTCTGCTATCTCAGCAGCATGGAGTGACACGGTAGCCTCTATGTTGGTATTATCACACGACCACCCTTAAAATGGGATGAACAATATAATTTCATCCCCCTCTCAAAGCTGCTGATCACAGTACATCTTACTGTTAATTCTGGTCCCCATTCTGCCACCCTTATTTGTGCTGAATAACCCACCATTCAGTTGAGCACTCCCTTGAGCGCAACCTCGAATAATCATTTATCCTCTGTGCTTCAGTTTTCCCCTCCATAAAATGGGTAAAATAATTACTTTTCAAGGGTGCTGAGGTTCAACTAATTAATGTTAATAAAAGTCTTTTCATTCTTCAGTTGCAAGTACAAACAACATTAATACCAAAAATGCACAAACTATCACTGTAAATTCAAATGATGTCTCCCAATCTTTTGCAGAGCCCAGTGCCACTAATTGCTATATAATTATGTAACTATTTTTCCTTTCTTTTTTGCAATTTGCTTTGCACTCTGAAAGGTTAACATCCATCTCACTAGCTGAAATTTATTTTAGCATGTGATTTATTATATTTAATACACAAGTTGTATTTGACTAGATTTTAGGAGAAGTGGCACGACACAGGTTCACTAACCTTCTGTTGCTATTTCTTCATCTTCATTGTCAGTACTGCTCAGTTTCTCTGGGTCACTCTCCAACACATCATTCACAACCACCTTGTTCATGTGGATTTCAGAGCTAACAAAGTAGGCTGCCAAGCCAAGCTCTTGCTCCAAGGCTGTCCTTACTAAGCAAGAAGAATTTATTAAACGTAGGTCACAATATCTCAATGATCTGAAAAAAACCAAAAGACACTATGAAAACTCACCACATCCCACATCTTTATTTCTTCTGCAAACGCAATCAGTGAGGAATGTTGTCACTGCCTATTGAACTGATGTATGAAATAGAACAAACTGATATAAATTGGTCACTGTCTTTCACCCACTACAAAGTTTTGCTAGCATGCAGTCCAGGGGCGTCTAACACATAGCCTGTGGGCCAGAACCTAGCCCGCGGAGCTGGCAGTGGCACCAGTTTTAAAAGGACGTGGCTCGCTGCAGTGCAGCTCTCATGGCTGGGCACAGCTCAGTGCAGCATGCCTCTCGGCAGCATGGTGCTCAGGGATCCGGCGAGTCACAGGAGGTGGAGTGTAAGGTGCCTGGCTGCATGTAGAGGCCATTAAGTCTGGGGGAGGCTTTGGGCTGCATGGGGGAATTAAGTCTGGGAGCAAGTTGGGGCTGCTGGGAGGGATGGTTAAGCCTGGGAAGGGGGGGTGGACGGGGTTGGGACCAGTTTGTGTTTGGCCCCTGGAACATGTAAAAATTTGCCATGTGGCCCCTGATGAGAAAAGGTTGGACACCCCTGATATAGTTGAATGCCCGGGGCATAAATTTAGGAGACAGTTTCTATGTTCTAGTCCTAGCTCTGATACTATCTCTCTAATCTACGGCATATAACCTAAGCTCTGTGGACTAAATCATAAGCAGGCGCAACACTGAAGCCGTTGGGAGTTGCACTTGCCTACATCAAAGTTTAGTGGGATAGTGTGTCTCTTGGTTTCCTCATCTATAAAAAACAGGAACAATTGGGAGTGTTGTGAAAATGCAAGACTATACCCTACACCTCTACTTCAAAACCATGACAGGTTGAACCTCTGTAGTCTGGCACCCTGAGGACCTGACTGGTGCAAATAAGAGAATTTGCCAGCCCACAGGAGAGCAATATTGTCTAGCAGCATTACCAACACTTCCATTGGGCTTTTAGAAGACGTGGGGTAAATTAGACCTAAACAACAACACAGAACCAGGGCTGGTGGCTGCAAACAAACTTTATGGAACCACAGGAACCTCAACCACACCCAAGATAAGTGGTCATCCGGCTCACTAAAGTCATGCTGGATTATGGATGGTGCTGGAGGAGAGGGTGCTGGACAAAAGAGGTTCAACCTGTACCACCAACTTGCTATGCCATTAATGTTCCACTTAACATAAAAACTACCAAAAGTCACCCTGTCACACAAATTTCACCAAACTTTGAACCCACAAAGGATTATGGGACACAGCAAGTCACAAAAGGATTTTTCAGCCATTTGAAGGGTGCAGTGAAAAAGAAAGATGTGAACAGTATTTATCAACATTTCCGTCCTACCTTGGCAAGGCTTCCCCTTGTGGGTCCATTCCACTAAATATTAATATACAAGGCAGACCTTCTAATTCCAAATAGGTCTGTGGCCTCCACTCTGCATCCTCAATTTTCTGCCATATCTATCATACAACATAAAAACATTGGTGGACAAATTCATTTGGCATAATTAAGAATGAAGACACAATGATTTATTGCCTTCTATATGGACCTAATTCTGCAGACATTCCACAAGAGAAATCATTGCAAGATCAGGCCCTGAACGGAAAGGGCTTGAGCTGCATAATGGTCTTATATTCTTTCAGAAGTCTGATATCAATGCTCCGGCAGATAGCTCTGTAATATACCTATATTTCAAAGTACTAATGAATTGCTGCCACATGTGGCTAAATAAAGATCCAAATGCTCTTCGAGGGAACATGAGAAACCATTGTGAAGATTATCAGAGAGGTAGCCATGTTAGTCTGTATCTTTGAGAACAACAAGTAGTCCTGTGGCACCTCTTACAGACTAACGTATTTTGGAGCATAAGCTTTCGTGGGCAAAGACCCACTGCATCAGATGCATGAGTGACTCCTATAGGAACATCCATACCCATACAGAAATTTAAAAGGAGCTCACCCCAGCTATCGCAATCAAAATTAGCATAAAACAAGGAGACCTGATGTTTCCACTGCTATTCAATCTAGCGCTTGATCTTCTGATTTCAATGCTAGAAAAACAGGGCCAGGGAGTCTCAGATGGAACACGCAAAAAAGCCTCCAATACCACATTCTACAAGCCTCTGTCCCAGGATCCCACTGAGGAATACACAAAGAAACTACAACATCTGCTCAAGACCCTCCCTATAAAAACACAGAAGCAAATCTACACAGACACATCCCTTGAACCCAGACCAGGTTTATTCTACCTGCTTCCCAAGATCCATAAACCTGGGAATCCTGGACACCCCATCATCTCAGGCATTGGCACCCTCACCACAGGATTGTCTGGATATGTGGACTCTCTACTTAGACCCTCTGCTATCAGCACTCCCAGCTTTCTTCAAGATACCACCGACTTTCTCAGGAAACTACAATCCACTGGTGACCTTCCTGAAAACACCATCCTGGCCACCATGGCTCTAGAGGCCCTTTACACAAATATCCCACATTAAGATGGACTCCATGCTGTTAGGAACATTATCCCTGATGAGACCGAGGCACAAATGGTGGTAGAGCTTTGTGACTTTGTCTGCAGCCATATCAGTTTCAGGTTTGATGACAATTTATACCTTCAAATCAGTGGCACTGCTATGGGCACCCACATGACCCCAGAGTATGCCAACATTTTTACGGCTGACCTGGAACAATGGTTTCTCTGTTCTCGTCCTCTAGCGCCCCTTCTCTACCTGCACTACATTGATGACATCTTCATCACCTGGACCAATGGGAAGGAGGCTCTTGAAGAGTTCCATCGTGATTTCAACAGTTTCCACCCCACCATCAACCTTAGCCTGGACCAGTCTACCCCAGAGATCCACTTCCTGGACATTACTGTGCAGATAAGCAATGGTCACATAAATACCACCATGTGCCAAAAACCCACGGACCACTATGCTTATCTACACGCCTCCAGCTTCCATCCAGGGCACACTACACAATCCACTGTGTACAGCCAAGTGTCAGAGAGGTAGCCGTGTTAGTCTGTAGCTTCAAGAACAAGAAGTCTTGTGGCACCTTATAGACTAACAGATATTTTGGAGCATAAGCTTTCATGTGCAAAGACCCGCTTCATCGGATGCATGAGTGGGGGGGGGGGGTTTCAGAGGGGTATTTAAACAGTGGGGTCTCAGAAAGAGGGAGGGCCACAGCTGATAAGGTCTATTCAGCAAGGTGGAAATGGCCCACTGTCAACAGTACTTACCAAAAGAGGAAAAAACAAGTCAGATCAGACAGGGGGATGTGAGCCTTTGTCAGAGTCTAATGGGGAGATATGAGCACCCAGAGTAGAGAAACTGCCTTTGTAAACTGCGAGCCACTCCCAGTCTCTGTGTAATCCATGGTTAATGGAGTCAAATTTGCACATAAATTGCAGCTCAGAGATCTCTCTCTCCAGTTGATTTTTGAAATTTTTTTGTTTCAGGCCTGTCACCCTTAAATCTGCCACTGAGGCAACGTCTACACGTGCACGCTACATCGAAATAGCTTATTTCGATGTAGCGACATCGAAATAGGCTATTTCGATGAATAACATCTATATGTCCTCCAGGGCTGGCAACGTCGACATTCAACTTCGACGTTGCACAGCACCACATCGAAATAGGCGCAGCGAGGGAACATCTACACGCCAAAGTAGCACACATCGAAATAAGGGTGCCAGGAACAGCTGCAGACAGGGTCACAGGGCGGACTCAACAGCAAGCCGCTCCCTTAAAGGGCCCCTCCCAGACACAGTTGCACTAAACAACACAAGATCCACAGAGCCGACAACTGGTTGCAGACCCTGTGCATGCAGCATGGATCCCCAGCTGCCGCAGCAGCAGCCAGAAGCCCTGGGCTAAGGGCTGCTGCACCCGGTGACCATAGAGCCCCGCAGGGGCTGGAGAGAGAGCGTCTCTCAACCCCTCAGCTGATGGCCGCCATGGCGGACCCCGCTATTTAGATGTTGCGGGACGCAGATCGTCTACACGTGCCCTACTTCGACGTTCAACTTCGAAGTAGGGCGCTATTCCCATCCCCTCATGGGGTTACCAACTTCGACGTCTTGCCACCTAACGTCGATTTCAACTTCGAAATAGCGCCCAACACGTGTAGCTGTGACGGGCGCTATTTCGAAGTTGGCGCCGCTACTTCGAAGTAGCGTGCACGCATAGACGCGGCCTGAGTGCCCAGGGAGATTGAAGTGTTCTCCCACAGGCTTCTGTATACAGCCAGGCACTAAGGTACAACCGTATTTACTCTGATCCATCAGACAGAGACAAACATCTACAAGACCTTTACCAAGCTTTCCTCAAACTACAATACCAACCTAAGCAAGTGAGGAAACAGACTGACAGAGCCAGATGGGTACCCAGAAGCCACCTGCTACAAGACAGGCCTCGCAAGGAAAACAAGAGAACACCACTGGCCATCACAAACAGCCCCTACCTAAGGCCTCTCCAACGCACCATCAGGGATCTGCAACCCATCCTGGACAATGATCCTTCACTCTCAGAGACCTTGGGAGGCAGGACTGTCCTCACCTACAGACAGCCTGCCAACCTTAAACAAATTCTCACCAGCAACTACAGATCACAACGCAATAACTCTAAACCTAGAACCAATCCCTGCAACAAACTTCACTGACAACTCTGCTCAAATATCTACACCAGTGATACCATCACAGGAGCTAACATCAACCATACCATCAGGGGCTCCTTTACCTTCATATCTACTAATATAATATATGCCATCATGTGCTAGCAATGCCTCACTGCAATTTACATTGACCAAACTGGACAGTCTCTATGTAAAAGAATAAATGGACACGAATCAGACATCAGGAATGGTAATGTACAAAAACCTGTGGGAGAACACTTCAATCTCCCTGGACACTCAATAAAAGATTTAAAAGTAGCAGTCCTAAAACAAAGAAATTTTAAAAATCAAATGGAGAGAGAAATCTCTGAGCTGCAATTTATTTGCAAATTTGACTCCATCAAACATTGATTAAACAGAGACTGGGAGTGGCTAGCACCTTTCAAAAGCAGCTTCTCTGCCCTGGGTGTTAATGTCTCCACATTAGACTCTGACAATGGGCCATATCCCCCCATCTGATCTGACTTTTTTTCCTCTTTTGATACCTACTACTGAAAATGGATCATTTCCACCCTGACTTGAATAGACCTTGTCAGCTCCGGCCCTCCCTTTTACTCGGACCCCACTCTTTAAATACCCCTCTGAAACCCCTCCCCCCCACTCATGCATCTGATGAAGTGGGTCTTTGCCCACGAAAGCTTATTCTCCAAAATATCTGTTAGTCTATAAGGTGCCACAGGACTTTTTGTTGTTCTCATGGTGAAGCTGTGTAGCTTGATCTTTGAAGACAGAAAGCAGAGTTGCTCACTGTAAACGTTTTCCTCTGATGGAAAGGTTCATTCTGCTAACCACAGTTGTCAGTTTACCTCTGACAACCAGGTCCATTGGATGATACCTTTATTCGCACTGATTAGTACCTAGCTGATGAGATTTTTTGATGAGTAAAGTACTACTCAGTGGCTGGGTCTACACTAGCCCCCGCCTTTCCAAAGGGGGATGCTAATGAGACACTTTGGGATGTGCTAATGAGGTGCTGCAATGAATATGCAGTGCCTCATTTGCATAACAGTGGCCACGGCACTTCCAAAGTGCCACTTTCTATCAGACGTGGCTCATCTACACGGGGTCCTTTACGAAATAGGAATAGAGGATTTCAAAGGGTGCAGGGTCCTTTCGAAAAGTATCCCATGTAGAAGAGCCATGCACAATCGAAAGAGGTGCTTTCGAAGTGCTGCGGAAGCCATTATGCTAATGAGGTGCTGCATATTCATTGCAGTGCCTCATTAGCATATCCCAACGTGTCTCATTAGCATCCCCCTTATTGTAGACCCAGCCAGTGGAGGAAGGGGTATCACCATACACTCCTTATTTATTCATTAAGCGCCAACACTACACACAGTGCCGCAGAAGACATCCAAGCCACTATGGCACGAAATTCTGAATTCACTTACATTAGCTTTACAGCATAAAGTTATTCTGATTTGTAGCAGAAGAAGTACAAAATCAGGCCCTTTTTCTCTGCTTTGTGGAATTAAGTAGACATACCATGTATCAGATTCAGACTGTAGAAACAGCCCTCATGTAAAGAATACAAATATTTTTGTTTTAATAGGTGGGTGATAGTGTTTGGACTAAGTGACGTAGTGGATTTTGACATGTGTGATGCTTGAGGTCAGACTATATGATCATAGTGGTCCTTTCCAACCTATGAATCTATTATTTCCAGCATTGTCATATTCAAAATCACATATGGTCAAGGCAATATTAGTCATGGTATGTGGGTAGGTGTACTGATCCAACACCTTTATGCCTGGTAGGCTGTGCAATACAACAGTTACTGAGGTTTGCTCACAACGGGAAACCTCTCTGCTCTGGTCAACCAAAAGTAGCTTTCAAATTCACTTTTTTTTTTTATCACTGTGTTGATTCACCGATAGCACAGTCCACAGCAATGAAGCTGATTGGTGCCAAAGCTGGTGGTGCTTGGGAGTTCTAAACACATTTGTCAAGGCCCTCCTCAGCATCTGAAGTGGGCTGCAAGAATGGCAGATGGATGTGTCTGATCGACAGGAGCATGGGGTAATCACCTTCCCAAAATTGCCTACGCTCCCTGCCCACTTCCATGGCCACCACAGAAGGCTCAGCTCACAGTGGGGCAACCCAGCTCCCCGGCCACGTCTTGGCTCCATGGAAAGGGAAGGAGGGGTGGAGCCTTGGGATGGGAGGGGCGGGGCTGGGACTTGCCTTCCATAGCTGTGCCTTCAGCCACCACCCATGGATAGGAGTCAGGCTCCTTAGCCACTTTTCAGCAAAATTAAACTTCTCTATCTCCATCACTAACATCCAAGTCTCACACGAATAAAACCTTTACATCCCCAAACCACTTATTCTTCTCAGGTAATGCCATTCTACAAGTTACCTTTAATTGCTCCACAAAGTGCTTCCCTATGGTGATTCCAGAATTAGGTTTTCCCAAGATGATTTCAAAATTATCTGCAAGAGATAGTCTTTCCCGTACATGATAAAGTCGTTCATAGGCCACAGCAGCCAATGGAATGCAAGGAATTCTTAACACTACCATGAAGCCATGACCACTGGGGCATTGCTTTGAAGAGTTTATTAGGTTCTGAGTGATTTCCAGTGTTTCAACTGAGGTGTAGTTCTTCATCTGAGACAGACCACTTACTGCCATCATAGCTGCAGAATAATGCTGTACAAGGACAAATGTCCTTATCACTGCACTGTGTAATCTGGGAAATCTGAAATAAATTGTGAAGCATTAAAATCCTTGAATCCGAGTGCGAATGCTGCCTTTGTAAAAATTATTAACACTCAAAATGTAATCCAAGTGAAAAATCATGCCCAATACCCAGGTGACGCTCACTGATGTTCTCGTAATCTGCAAACCCTATAATTTCAAGGCCAATGTACAATCTTCTCAGTAAAGATTTAATAGCTAAGTGGGGTAGTGAAATTATATTACCTCTTTTGTTATCAAGACTTACCCACATTTTCAAAAACACACTCCTGAGTATTTGCTAGAGTGCTAGGCAGCACTCAAAATTAAAATGCATCTCTCCTATAAATGAATAAAGTTCTCCTCATAGTGCATTATCTTTGCTTTTCACTTACATTTACTCATGAAAGATCTAATTCAGTTACCACTAAAATCAATTGAAAGAACTGGATTGAGCCCTAACACAAGCAGATTCCCTCAGCCTTTAGTACAATTAAACAAACTTCTGCTTGTTCAGTCTTTTATTCCTTGTACTCTGTAAAACCCTCAAGGAGTGCTGTTAGAATTTGGTGCCTGCAAAGAACATACCTAAAAAGCAATCACTATGTATTTGGAGCAACTACCTTTTTAATCTGAATCGCTCCAAATGGAACAAATCAGCTGACATTTTTTCAAGCTCTAATGATGTTCCACAGCATTTGCCCCCAACTGAATCTTTCACTGATTTACTTACATGACCCAAAATAAAATCTTATGTGCTCTTAGTGGTCCCACAAAAATATTTACAAATGCTATACATTAAAACAGTTTTTGATAGCCAACCAATTTTAGAATGGAATCACATGCCCATTACTGAGTAAATAACACCTCAGCCTAAGCAAAGAAATCATACTGCAACTCAGAATTCAAACTCGTGATTATAAGAGTGTAGCAATTCAAATTTACAATTTTTGACCACTAAGGCAGTGGTGCTGTATGTCAGATATTCCCATGCCTGGAAAAATCCCAAATTTTGGTCTGTTAGGTCATACATAAAATTAACTAAGCTAATTAAATTAGTTAATTTTTCTCCTTGGCTTCTGAGGGTAGGACAAGGAGCAATGAGCTTAAACTACAGCAAAGGGGTTTTAGGCTGGATATTAGGAAAAACTTCCTAATTGTCAAAGTGGCTAAACACTGGAATAAATTGCGCAGGAAGTTTTGTGGAATCTCCGTCACTGGAGATATTGAAGAGAAGGTCAGATAGATATTTAACAGGGATGATACAGATGATGCTTGGTCCTGTCACGAGGGGAGGAGATTGACCTCGATGACCTCTCGAGGTCCCTTCCAGTTCTAGTATTCTATGATTCTAAGTTAGCTGCTATAAGAGCAGGGGAGCAGGCAAAAAGTAATAGCTGGGATTAGTCCATTTCTAACGTTTCACTTTGAACACAAAATTTTCATATAATGTTATTTCTGTAGTGCTTACAGGCCCCGACCAAAACCAGGGTCTCACTGTACTGAAAGGTGCGCATGTAGCAAAAAAGTGCCTCTGCCCTGAATAGCTGCCAGTCTAAATAAAGAAAAGAGACAAAGAAGGTAGGAGCCGAAAAGAAGGCAAAGGGAGGTAATGTGATTTGCCCTAAGACACACAACAGATCAGCGGCAAAGTCAGGAATAGGAAGACTTACAGCCCAGTATCCCACCCAGTGGGCCATGATCGCTGTCAAATTTCATAATCTTTAAACCAAAGAACATATTGTACCTTTTGCCTAAAGCCATGACCATAGCCTCAAAAGAGCTGTCGTATCGAAGCAATGGAAGGCTGTGTCCAGAAAGAGTGGATTCAATGAATTCTGACAGCCCAAAATATTTCTTGTTTTCATGGTATAGCTCTGTTCCCTAAAGTAAATAAGACAACAGTAATTTAAGGATAAGATTTATATATAAATTATAAATAATTCATCACTTTATATCTCATACACACACTAATATACAGATGCATATATAAAAAGAATCCATGTACACACACACACTCTCATACTCACAATAGGTCATTCTCAGAAGATTTAAATTTGTGTGGTTCCAACAGACGTCACTTAAGTTTATTTACAATTAACACAAGCTTAGCATCTGGGGAGAGTTAAACTTGTGCAGAGCATAAAGACTACACAGTTCTGAACTAATTGACACATCAGCTTTCCACACAGGAAATGTACATGCCAAAACAAAAATGCCTGGAGAAAATCTTGAAAAAATGTCAGAAAGGTTTCAAGGGAACTTTTCTGCTCATAAATATGATGGGCTCTCACTGGTCCACCTTGCACATATGAACCACATTCTGTTTATTCCCATGTAGAGGAATTAAGCTTAAACTTGAGGCACCAAAGCATGGCTCACCCTCGCGAGATGTGTATGTGAAAGGACATGCAATGATCTCTTGGTAAGACGAAGCTTTAATAAAAATTTTTAGCAACCTCCTGCTTCCTCAGAATTCAGAAATGAGAATTAGAACCTGTGACTGCAAACTATTTTCCAAGAAGCAGGCAGATGATGTTAGTGTCTTCCTGGTCTTTGTTGCTTCCTGCAAGCAATCAGGACCACACATGCAATATCATAATCCACTTACAATTAACAAATATTTGTATAAAGTTTATGGATGCTTCATACAGCTAGCAGTTAAGTCAGCTCTGGCTGAAACAGACAGGGGATCAAAAGGACAAGGTAGGACATCTTGCCATCCACTAACGATGCTGAAGCACTCCAGAGAGAAAGGCATGACCCAGAGACTTTTATGTTGGGAATTATTGATTGTGGAGAGGGATCTGGTCAACAAAAAAGCAAATTCACTTCTTTTTGGCATGGGCAAGTGAGGAATGAAAGGATGGTGTAGCTTGCCAAAAAAGGGTGGAAAAAAGAAAAGTTGCATCACTACAAAAAGAACAGCACATGCCACCATTCTCAGTAGCTAACGATCCAATGTTATTTACATTTACAGATATCAGATGCCCTGAATGGCTCTACTGAAACTGGAAGCTTCACCAAATTTCACTGGATACGTAGGACATCAGGTCACCTCCGGGTCATTTGTCTGCCACAGTGGTGCCATGTTGTAATACCACACAAGCCAATTCAGGTAGCTAACACTGTTCCATCCTGCCAGCCACCCCTCACAGGGAACAGAGAGAGATATGTTTCCCCTGAAAGGAGAAAAGAAAAACAGCTAAACCCTAGGGAAGGATATCAAGGGCTCTTCTTTAGGCAACTCCTGAACCAGCCATCAAAAACCGTGGCTGAGGGTAAAGAGACTGGGAATGGAGAGAAACAGCTGGGTGAGGACTGGAAGGTGACAGTAAACTAGAGAAAATGCATGGGGGCAGACTGAAAAGGGACAAATGATATTGGAGAAAGAGGGTCGAAATGGGGGGCAGGTGAGTGGCAGAAGGGGAACAAACAAAAAAGGGGAAGAGATGAAAGAAGAGAGAAGCATCTATAGACTAAATGAGGAAGAGGAGAGTGAGGGGCTGATGCAGACATCATTATTCATGGATTTGCTTACAAAAACACACGGTCTCCAATGTTTCTCAGAACACATAAATGTTAGATAGTTACTGAAAGATCCCCAAACCCTGAAAACACCCATCTTACATTACTGTATGATGAAGGCCAGTGAATTTCATTGTATGGGCTGATGTGAGTATGCTGCGTCTGTAGAGCATAGGGGAAGGAAGTCACATGGAGTATCAAAATGTTTGGAGCCTCTTTCACCTCTCTGCAGTTCAACAGTCTATCAACCAGTCCCACGGATGCTTCTGCTTGAGGATAAAGGCTGTGAACAGCGCTGCAAAAAAGAAACCCCAAACTCTCCAAAGTGATTTGCATACATGTGCACTTGAGACAAATGCATGTGTGTCACCATCTGCAACTTGGACACAAAAGCACAGTGAACCACCAAGAAGGAATCTGGGACCGGATTTGTTGGCCTTATTCATGGGCAGGTGCTACAAAAGGCAAGGGAAAGGAAATGCCCCCCATGGGTCTTAGTGCTCAACCTCTCCCCTCCTCCTATCCCTATTCTGACAGTTACTGAAGACCCCCACAGGGGCTGTTCCAGCTTCGCTCACTGCCCATGGCTTTACGCTGTTCTCTTTGTGCCACTCTAGTGGCACAAAGGAAGGGGAAAGAAAGCTGAACATCTCCTCAGCCAGAAACTCCCTGGCATGATGGCTCTCACCACAGACTAGGGGCTGTGATGGCCATACTTCCCTTAGTACCCAAGGGTACAGCTCAGGCAGACTGAGAAGGGGCTAGCGCCAAAATAATTATCAACAGCCATGTGGTCACCTGCGGGGACTGCAGTTAGGTGACTTCTTTGTAACAACCTTTAATACCAGTGGAGGCCACGAAGACCTGCCATGTTCCACCCGGTCTCCTTTTCTCAAAGCTAAACAAGGTCAGTTTTTCTAATCTTTCATCAGAGTCCAGATTTTCTAAATTTTTATTTGTGTTGCTCTCCTCCAGATGATCTCCAATTTGTTCACATCCTTCTAAAGTGTGGCACCCAGAACTGGACACAACGCTCCAACTTAGGTCTCACCAGTGCCAAACAGAGTGGGACAGTTACCTCCGGCATCTTACATATGACACTCCTGTTAAACACCCCAGAGTAGTGTTAGTCTTTTATGCAACTGTGTCACTCTTTTGACTAATATTCAATTATTATCCACTATAACCTCCAATTCTTCTTCAGCAGTACTGCCACCTTGCCAGTTATTCTCCTTATGATTTGTCCTTCTTAAGTTAACTACTTTACACTTGTTTTTAATATGTTTTATTCTGTTGATTTCAAACCAATTGTCCAACTTGTCAAGATCATTTTGAATTCTAAACCTGTCTTGAAAAGTGCTTGCAACCCTCCCTAGCTTGGTGTCATCTGCAAATTTTACGAGAATACTTTGCACTGATTCAAAACAATAGTGACTAGTACTCGACTCAGGACAAACCTACAGGGATCCCACTATATGTATCCTCCCAATTTGAAAGCAAACTATTGATACCTACTCTTTGAGTATAGTTTTTCAACCAGTTGCACAGCAATCTTACAGTATTTTCACCTAGACCATATTTCCCTGATTTACTTATGGGCATGTCACGTGGGATTATTTAAAAAACATATCAAGTCTACACTTCCTAACTACCCCCACCCCAGTAAGTTTGTAACCTTGTCCACAAATTCATGGGAGTTGTCAATAAAACAGAACAAATGTAACAACTGTAAAATGACACCAGGAGGACCCTTTCCTGGTTCATTTGTTCTTGACAAATCCATATTGGTTCTTTTTATGATCCCGTTATCCTCCAGGGCTACCTCTACACTACAGCGATCTGTCAATGGAAGTTACTGTCAAAAGATATCTTCTGGCAAAAACTCTGTCAACAGATCACATCCACACACAAAAGCAAATCAAAAGAGCAATCTGCTCTGTCAACAGAGAGTGGCCAGATAGTTTTGCCACTCCCTTAACAGAACGGCCAACTGGAAACTCAGCAAACAGGGCTGCCGAGCAAACTGGGAGCTCTGTCTGTCAACACAGGGGCCCCTCAGAGAGTCTACATAGCCTTTTTTGTCAACAGAAAACTATCAACCGAAGGCATTATACCTGAACGCAGAGAAGCACATCATTGACAGTGGATGTGCTGGGTTTTGTTGACAGTCTGTCAACAAAGCACATTTTGCGTGTAGACACTCTGGCTACATCTACACGAGGGGAAAACTTTGAAATGGCCATGCTAATGGCCAAATTGGAGAATACTAATGATGTGCTGAAATGAATATTCAGCACCTCATTCACATGCTGCTGGCAGTGGCACTTTGAAAGTGCTGCGTTTCACTCGTGCGCGGCTCGTCTACACAGGAGTCCATTTCAAACGGACCATACAAATGTTAAAATCCCCTTACTCCTACCAGCTGTTTGCAGGGTCCTTTCGAAAAGGACCCCCATGTAGACGAGCCATGCGTGAGTGAAACATAGCACTTTTGAAGTGCCACAGCTGGCAGCATGCTAATGAGACACTGAATATTCATTTCAGTGCCTCATTAGTATTCTCCGATTTGGCCATTAGCATGGCCCTTTCAAAATTTTGGCCAAGTGTAGACACAGCCTCTGTGGGTTTTTCTCATGCAGACTTAGCTCTAGGTGTATACAAATTGTTTCATAATTCGCTCCAGTATCTTTCCAGGTGTCAAAGTTAGGGTGAATTGTCTATAATTCCCAGGGTCCTCCATTTAAAGACAGGTGCTATGTCTTCCCCACTCTTTGTTCCTCCTTTTATATATATAGGTGCTATGTCCTCCCTCCTCCAGCCTTCTGGGATCTCAACCATCCTCCAATCAATTATGAGTGGTGTAATGAGCTGGTAGGGAACCTGAATTTCACTTGCATGACAAATGTTAATGCTTTGGAAAACGTTCATCCTGAATCAGTACAAAAAGTCAAACCTTTGGCATTCCTTACAGAAGTGAAATGCCATTCATTTTTATTTTAGAAACACCAACACAATTCCTGCGGTCAGAGCATTTTGACATTTCTGAAATGCAATATCCCTTCCTCCCACACAAGGCATACTGCTGGAGAACTAGAAGCCTGGGTCCCCCAAGGAGCTGGGTGGGTCAATTTCAAAAACCACAAAACATCCTGATTTTGACAAAACTGGCATTTTTCAATTCAAAAAAACAATCAGAAAATGTTTCAACTTGCTCTGGTAATAAGTGGCTAGCACATCCTGCCAACTGCACAGGCATTGGGGAGCTTCTGCCAACTGCCCAGGCACTACAGAAGAGGGGCATGTGAAGGAGAGAAGTGAAGGTCCATACTGTGGTGGCTTTGGACATATTTACCCTGAGCTCCTCCAAGACATAGGAAATGGCCTGAAAAAATGCACAATGCTGCCTTTGGGAAACTGTAACTGATGGGCAATGAAGTCTGGCATTGATGGCTTGGTGGTAGGCAGGGTGAAGATAGATCACCAAAAGCCTAACAAAGAAGCATTTCTATTTGTTTCATAGAAAGGGGAAACCAGTGGAGAGATGCATACTGAGAAATGACACGAATGAAGCAATGATCCACGAACATAAAACAAGAAGAGCTATAATCAGTGCTTTTTTGGTGCTCGTACTTGCCAGCACTGAGTACCAGAACCTTGGCAGCCCCAGCCGTGGGATTGGCTGAGGGGTGGGGACAGAGAGCCAGCTGAGTAATAGCTCCTTTTTTTTAAAAAAAAACAAAAAACGCACTGGCTATAATAAATAACAATGTCTCTAAAAATGATCGAAAATGAAGTGTTTCTTACCTCACAAGATCCCAGTGTGCATGATCATGGATTAGTACAAACAGTGTATGTGGATTCTGCATAGAGTTTTGCAAAAAGACTTTAAATTTTGTCTGGGCCTCTGCATCCAGCTTCACAACATATTGTTCCATTCTCTGCTTTGTCAGGTGCTCCTTTCCTAAGCCAAGTTCTAATAAAACACCTAAAGAAATAGAAGAGGGGTCAGTCTGTCCAAACTCAAATGCAGCTAACAATTTCCATTACATACATAAAACTGTCTAGCTAATAAAGAGCACCTGAATGCCAGAGGTGAAACAGCGTCTGCTGATATGTCACTTCGGAGGGGGGAACGCAAATCAGAAAATCAACTTTCTCAAAGGAACCCAAATCAAGATTTTGAGTGCTCGAGTCGGCAATTGAGCAAACGTGAGACAGCAATTTCTGAGCCACCGCCAGCTGGAATGGACGAATCTGATGTTGTTCAATGTTATAACCTGGAAAGAGGTAAAAATCTGCTCAGCTGAATGACTGAAGCTAATTGTCTACAAATTTTTCTTGAAGTCTGGCTGTCTTTGAAGTAGCCTTGCTTGTTGAATTAGGACTCTGCTTTCATGACAGCTAAAGGGGCATCCAAAAAACCTTTGTGAAATTAGATATTTGCAAAATTGTGGACCACCAGCTTTTAGTCCTATGGTTCTCCGACTCTTCGGGGATGAAACTTAGCTGCTGTAGGGTTAATATCAAGACCTGAAGGCCCAGAGACCAGGAGCTCCATGGGAATAAAGAATTTCCATCCATGCAAGCTTGAAGTACCCAAACAAGAGGAGTTGGGTGAACTTGAGTTTGGGACTCTGCAAAGGAATAAGGGTCTGCCCACATTGACCCAAATACAGGATCAGGACATTAGTTTGTCTTGAAGGAGAGACGCCCTGCATTGCTACATTTCAGACACCATTACTTACTTGTGCACACAGCTGCTCCAGTTATATCTAATGCTGCTGGCTTATTCACTGAAGTAGAAAGAGATGAAGACCTGTGGCTTTGGTTTTCTTGATAAAACTTGTCCAGCAGAACCTCAATGTCACCATCTACCAAATTGAAAGGACAGTGGATATTAGTACCCATGATACACTATTTAACTCTTCTCTGAATGGATCCCACAGTCATAACAGAACCAAACACACATCCAGGGCAAAGAAACTGTGGGCCAGTTTCTCCTCCAATGTGTGCTGGTGTAAATCAAGACCAATGGAATTACACCCATCAAAAATAGATGTAGGAGACAGAACCACCAAGCCGTATGCTAATGGAACAAAGGATTTAACCCAGGTCAATTATATGCCTGTGTCATCTCACAGGAAAAGGACAGGCAGGTCTCAGCCACAGTCTAAGACATGAGTTTAAAAGATAAAATGTCATTAGATGCAATTCCCTGCAAAGTACAAGATTTAAATTAATAAAACAGCTGACAATACCCTGATCTTTTATACAGTGGTTTTCAACTGAAGATCCAATGTGCTTAACAGAGGATGTTGCTATCATTATACCCACTTCACATATGGGGAAACTGAGGCAGAGACAGCTGAAGAGACTTGTCTACCGTCACCCAGCTGCAGAGCTGGGCAAGAACCCAGGTGTTAAAAGTCCCCATTGACAGCTTTCTCCATAAGCCACCAAAGCTCCCTATTTAGGCCTTGTGTCCAAGTGGATAGAGAGCCAAAGTAGACTACCAAATGTGATACTGAGAAATTAGGAAGCACAACAGCACTAAGACTGTATACCCAATCTTAACTCTGCTACCTTGTGTTTATGTCCTAAATATGGTCTCTTTTTGCATCATAATTTGCTTGTTAAATAATAAAATGTAATGCAAACCCGAATCGTTCATAAAACCTTAATCTTAGTTCAGTCACTGCAGACTCTGATTTCTAAACCTCATTACACAATGTTTACAAAACAAGTTATGCAACCCACGTAAGCCTACAAAATGGGCTTCTCTAATCTACTACATATTTGAGAGAGTTTCTGTCTTCTGTTTGTGTGTCTGTTTGATCAAAATTTCCTCCTAAGCAGTAAGAACTGGGACCATCAAATTAGGTAGACAGCTTCCTCTTATCATAACTTAAAGCAACATAAGGGTTTGGTTGTGCCAGGAAAATGAGAAGTGCTTGGAATGTGATTGCTTCTCATAAAACCAAACAGAAAAGAGACAGAATCACCAGGCAAGTGAGAAAGACTAGCTGGAGACATGCCCCTCCCATCTGGGACTGCTCTGGCCTTCAAGTCTCCCATTCTCCAAACATCCTTTAGGGAGGGCAGGATGAGGGAGGTTGAAGCTCTCCCCTCCAAAGATTCAACTGGGGACATCACTGGCTGTTCTCCTTTGACAGGAAGCAACAGGAAAGTGCACACTTTGCTGCATTACTCACACAAGCTGGGGACTGCCGGGGCACACAAGCTGTGTACTTTGCTCTCACTCCCTGACACGGACAGGAAGAGGAAGAGCAAGCAGCCCTGGTGCAAATCTAATGGAAAGAGGTATTGAGTTAAGGACCTGAGCAACGTTGGGTAGATGTGCTAGTTATACATAATGCAGTAGACAAACATAGTTTACTGAATGAGCCACGGTTTATCAAGTCATGTCCATCCACATAAGGATCCTCCTTACAAACTTTTTCAGTCTTGTTAAAGGATCTAGAGGGCACAGTGTTAGCATTTTGTCCTCACTTTGTTCAGCACTTGTGTAGAGGCACATTAATACACAGGGAGTGAGCTGAGCAGGGTCAGCTACTCCTACCGACCAAGGAAAAGAAGCACCCGAGTGTTTGCACAAGTCTTACTTTACAGAAACTGGGAGCACAGGCATCCACCAACACAGAAATGTGTCTGACAGCACTAAGAAAAGAGAATCACTCTCAAATGGCTACTTGATGGCTTGTGAGCAGAGCTGGGTGAAAAAAAAGTTGGCAACTAGTAAATTTGCTAAAAAAAATGCATTTGTGAGGCACCAAAGCTATTCACCAATTAAGATCAAATTTGGCAAATAGATTTGGCCCAAAACCAAAACTCTGGTTTTTTTTAAAACAACCTATGCAGTTCATTCTGATTTTTGAAATAAAATATATTTGCTTTTGTGTGTCAATCCAATAATTTGAAATTTAATTGTATTTAATTTTAAAAGAGAAAACCCACCAAAAAGGAAATAAAAAGAAAAAAAGGAAATAAAAAGAAAAAAAACAAACTTTTTCATTTTATTTTGGCTTTTTCCTATTTCACTATGAGTGGTTTTAATCCAAAATTATATTTTGCTTGTCTACTTTTTATTTTTGTGTCAGTGAGAAACCCCAAAACAATTCATTTCAAACCATCTTTTTGTTTGGCCCCCAGAACAAAACAATCCCTCAGTCATTAAGCTCTGCTCCTGATGTGTGTTTTGCAAACTGTTCTTACCAGCTCCCCACCTTGCAGCATCAGCTGGTCCCCTGCCCTCAATCCCCAGTTTACTTCACTTCACCTGACTTCAAGTGGAAAGAAGTCATGATCGGCAGCCCGACTAGTGGCCCAGTACAACTTTAAAGGGCTCAGGGTTGAGGGCCTGCTGAGATATGGAAGAGGAGTACTCAAATTCTCCTTTTAATCTAAACAGGTTCATTGGTATAAATGCAAATTATGTGCATGCATCAAACGCATTCGCCCATCAATGCGTCTGTCTTGTGTAGGCAGAAATAGAACACTGAACTCTATGTTTATGCATTTCATTAAAATATTGGCATTCATAAATTGACACATTCCATGAGAATATCATAAGGGGAGAGCATATGTACTTGCCCAAGTCTTCCTTTTCGAAGTTGTACATTTCCTTATTATATACCCCTTTCCTGAAAGGGGATGAGCTCCTGCAATTCCCACTGACTTACAAGAATCAGGCTCTCAGAACTGGGTCTATTTATGGCATGTTATGTACCTGGACAAAGAGTGCTAAAAAAAGATCCCAGTGTTTCCACTTTCCCAGTAACAAGTTGATAGTTAACTTCTTTCTGGTACTCTGCTGGGGTAAGCATGCTCTCAGACAGTACTCGCGCCTGGTACTTCCCTAAAAGACAAAATAAGCTCTTTTTAATTAGAATTTCTATTCTGAATTCAGTTCAAATTAAAGTAAAATTTCTCCACATAATTGATAAAGTGACAAGACTTCTCAAAAGGCATATTCCCCAAAACAAGAGTAACAGAAATCAGTGTCTCTCTCTCTCCACCAACCCCTCAAAGAGCCACAACATGCCTCCCAACAAACGCTGTCTATTTTTGTCTCAAGAAGACTGTACAAAAAGACTTGAATTTGTCATTCACCTGAGCCATACTGCTTTCAAAAAGTACCCATAGATCTTATTATTTCACAGACATTTAAACCCATTATTCTGAGTAAAAGCTGCAGTGAGCCAAGAATTCTTGCCAATATTATCAGTATAATCTACACAGAACTTCAGCAGTCTTAGGGACAACAAGAAGGGGAAAACTTCCTTGTGAAGCTAAGACCATATTGTTCAGCCCTCTCCCTTGGTGGAGATATCCCAGTCAAACACAGAAATAGAGCTGTACGGACTAAATGTTCAGTGTGGCTTCAACCCAACCTCAAAATTTGCATGTGCACTAGTTTGCATGCGCAAAACCATCCTTTGCACCAACAGGCATGCTAGCAAGCAGCCTGGGCAAAGGCATGGTAGGCTTGGTCTACACTAGGCAGGTAAGTCAATTGCAGATACTCAATTCTAGCTACAGCAATTGTGTTACTACAATCAACTAATCTGCAATTGAGTTACCTGGCTGCCCACACAGAGGGAGGTCAACCAGAGAGTCTCTCTCATTGGCCTCCCTTACTCCTCGACTACCAACAGCAGACAGTTCAATTTCATGTGTCTCTACCAGGCACATGAAATCGAACTCTGGAATATCAAACCTGACCAGGTCAATCTTCCCAGAAATGTAGACATGTAGACTCAGCACTGAAAATGATGGAGTTTTCTGGGCTTGTCCCAAGATTTTTCCTTAGGGAATCTCACCTGTTACTGCAATGCAGGAATCTAATGCTCTGTTTCTGCAAGCACATATGATCACCACATAGTTCGTCTTCACTAGCTTTCCTTCAATGAGCAGCTTAAACATTTCTGAAAGTCCCTCAGCCAGAGAGTAACTGCACTCGATTATATGGACACTGTCATTGCAAGAGCTGGCTGCCAGTCCTGCTAGCCAGGGAAGCTGGGCGGACGTCATCAGTGCAATCTGGCTGGGAACTGCAGGGAAAGCCTGTGGAATGACCTGCTGATACTGACGGATTTCAGAGAGATGCGACTCCTGCCACGAGCGCATGAATATTTGTTCCAAATCCTCAATCAAAGGGACCTGGTCTGGAGCTTAAAAAAAACAGAAAACAAAAATCAGCATTGGAGGCACATTACAAATCACTTACAAATGGCATTGAACCAAAAATCAAGCCCCTCCCCTCTGAGAAATACAAGAAATTAAAATCTCTTGAGGATTTGTTCTGCTTTGGTTTTACGCATGCAGTGCCATTGTCTTCCCTGCAGTTACATCTGGTTCACAGCAGAATCAGGCCCTGGGCCCAGATAAAAGATGTAGGGCCAGACTGTGGTCCACATTGAAGCCCCATGGAAAGCTCCCCTCATTGGCCCTCCTGGGCTTAGAGCACTCTCTGCTGACTCTACACCATATCCATCCAGAGTCCCACCAGAAGTGTTCCCTAATTTTTACCACCCATGCGCAGAATAAATTTTGTTATGTACACTGTGGCTGTGCACCACCAGAAGAAACATGCTGCTAGCTGTGGGTGGTCTACCAATCACCTGGGCAGCACCTGAATTTGTCCTGGGTGGCCACCTCAAATGTTCAGCTTACAGGGAACACTGCCCACCAGTGTAGAGGGTGCATCAGAACATAGTATGGTGAGGGATGGAGGGGCCGGATAGTGTTTGAAAGTGGTTGTGGTCAGTGTAAGTTGAGTGGGCCTCAGCACCCCTAGCAGTCAGTGAGAGCAAATCTGTCACATAGCCACTTATGTTCCATCCTTGGTTCCTACGCAAAGCAGATGTCTGCTGGTCCCAAACCTCAAGGTCTGTTATCACTCCAATGCTGAATGCAAAGTGCATATTTAATTAATTTTAAATCCAGAAAGGACCACTACGATCAACTAGTCTGACAGTCTGCATAACACAGGTGACAGAATTCCACTTTGTGATTCAACATCTAACCCAGGTTGTCACTGATATAGATATAATGCCAACAGACCCGGGTTGCTGGCACCAGGGATTGAACCTACAATCATATGGGCTAAAGCCCTGTGCTATACAGCATGAGCTAAAGGCCAGCTGGTTCTCAGCTGAGGCTGTAGAGGGAAGACTTCACTCTCTCTAATATGAGGTCTCAGTGCCTCTGGGTACTACATGCTTCCCTAGGCTGAGGAAGGGCATCCCAACCTTTTGAGACCTTCCAGCAGTTTATCCGAGATGAGCCCCCAGTTGTAACACTGACAGACCCAGGTTACTGGCAACAGGAATTGAACCTGCAATCAGGTGGGCTAAAGCCCTGTGCTCTACTGCATGAGCTAAAGGTCAGCTGGCTCTCAGCTGAGAGCTGTAGAGCAGAGACTTCACTCACCCCAGTATGAGGTCTCAGGGCCTCTGGGTACTACACAGAGTATATCTTTCACAAAGATAGCCAATCCTGATCTAAGAGTCAGTTGACTTTTCTGGCAGACTTGACTTCAAAGGGAGCCAGAACTAAGCTTACTAAGGTCTTAATCCCCAGGGAAATGTAGGTGCTCAACTCATCTCAGTTTTTGGCCCTATATTATTGTTAAGACCCAACAGTTAGCTCTTTCAGAGCAGCAGGAATGCCTTCAGCTAATCTAAAAAGCACGTAGTCTGAGAAACATTTGTCTTTATTCAGCAATGGCAAAATATATTAATTCTACTCCAAGATTCTACACAGTTGAAAAAAAAAACTCACCTAGCTGAACAAGGTAATAGACGGTTAGCAAAAGCTGCATTTCCTCAGAAATAGGCTGGATTGCAGAGGCACCATACTGTTCATAAACCCTAGATATGGACTGTGAATTTCTGTAGCAGGTGTACAAAAGAGGGCTAACTATAATGTCATTAAGGTTCCCACAAAGATAAGGGAAGTTCCCGTGACCTATAATATAAACAATATTTGCATTTGTCAGATAAATTAACTTCATAATTCACTGTGCAGACAACACACTAACAGTTTAAATGGAAACAGCTTGAATAATATTTTTGTGCTCAGGGCAGTCAGAGAGACACTAAAAGCAGTAAGTGAAGCCATGTGTCACACCTGCTCAATGCGTTGTGCCCTCATAATGTCTAGCTTTGTTCTCTATAGCCGCTATACTGTACTCATCATCATAAGAGCCAAGTGCCTTCCAAGAGCACATTAAGTAGTGTAAACAATGTCAGTCTTACATGCTGTGGTTCATTTTCTCATCCTCTTTCCTGGGGAACAAGTGGGGGTTGGGGTTTGTTTTGGAAAGATTTTTTGGTTGGTTTTTCTAGGAAGAGCTGTTGATGGATTTTTTTTGTATAATGCCAGATGAGCTGTGAAGTCAACCATGGTCTTCCTCCCAGAGCTTTAGGCAATTTTCTAGATATGCTGCGAACAAGTCACTAAGTACCTTAAGATAAGGACTGAGAATGTTCCACATAGAAGATCAGACATTTAGGGCATTACTAGCTAATGGAGACAGCTCAAGGGGTAGAGACCTGCATTTGAGAAGCTGAAAGCCCAGGTTTTATCTCTACACAAGGGGGCAATGTGACTACAAATGGAAGTTCCAGATGCAGAACTGAATTCAAGTTTGTTTCAAATTCTCAGGATGAGCTTCCCCCGAGAGAAGAGGCACACTGATTTAGGGCTTGCCCCCAGTGTATTGGTGCACACACAGTATTGCTTAGTGTGTGCTGAGGTAGTTCCATTTAAAGCAGTACTACATTGATAATGTGCACTACGGAACTTTTGATATGTGCCAGCAGGGTCCACCTGGACAGTTAGTGCATGACACGCTAGATTTTATACACCACCTAGTATGTGCTAACCCATAGGCTATGCCCACACAGCAATTAAACACCTGTGGCTGGTCCATGTCAGCTGGCTCAAGCTATGGGAGCGTTTAACTGCAATATAAATGTTCACGCTCCAGCTGGAGCCTAGGCTCTGGGAGCCCACGAAGAGGTTAGGTCCCAGAGCCCACCTCCAGCTGAAGCAATTTTTAGTCCTACAGCCCAAGAGCCCAAGTCAGCTGAGCTGGGTCAGCCCTGGCCATGCCATGAATAATCTTGTATTCCAGTGTAAATGTACCCAAGGTATATCATGGCTGCTCCACAGAGAAAATAACAACAGCCATTTACCTTGCCAGTGTTTTATGTGAGTAGACAGTGTAAGTTTCACATCTGTCCTTCACAATGCACCAAAGCTGCAATGCTTTCCCATACTCCTCCAATCCAACCCAAACAATGACTGCAGGTGTTCCTCAAGCAGAACTGTTAGGTCTACCTAAGTGTAAATTGAAGTGTAAACACTGAGACCCCACCACAAATGTTAATCTACAAAGGCCAATGAACAGATGTATGGCCTTGCACTCCTTAATTGTTGACCAGTCTCATTCTTATCTGTTCTGGGTAGCACTGGCTCCAGAGTAAATCTTCAAAGTACAAGCAGGAGTCAAATAGGGCTACATCATTGCCCCAACAATAGTTGCAGTTTTTATTGCCGTCATTCTTTACCTAATCGCTGGGAAGCTCCAAGCTGGCATTGAAATATTCATAGAACTGATGGCAAGCTGTTCAGGCTTAGCAGGCTGAAAGCTAAGAGTAAGATTTCCACCACTTCTATCATGGAATTTCAGTATGCTGATGACAACTTAGTTTTTGCCCTCTCGGAAGATCAAACTATCCTGAATGGCCGTGGTTACACTAGCAAGTTTTGTCAGCAAAACCCCAGTTTTCTCAACAGAACTTGTGGAGCGTGCACACACAAAATGGGATGTGTCAACAGCATCCCAACAAAATACAGCACTTTTGCCAACAGCATTTTGCCTCAAAGCTTTGAGGCATAACGCTGCTGTTGACAGATTCTGTCAACAAAAAAAGCTGTGTGGATACTCTGGTGGGGGTGGGCCTTCTCTCAATAGACCGGGCATCCATAACAATGGGCAGCCCTGTCTGCTGTGCTTCCGGGTGCCTGCTTTGTCGAGAGAGGAGGCAGGCAGTTTGGCTGCTCTGTCGAGAGAGCAGCACACTCTCCCAGTTTGCTTTTAAAACAAAAAGCAGTCAAGTAGCACTTTAAAGACTAGCAAAATAGTTTATTAGGTGAGCTTTCGTGGGACAGACCCACTTCTTCAGACCATAGCCAGACCAGAACAGACTCAATATTTAAGACACAGAGAACCAAAAACAGTAAGCAAGGAGGACAAATCAGAAAAAGATAATCAAGGTGAGCAAATCAGAGAGTGGAGGGGTGGGGGTGAAGGTCAAGAATTAGATTGAGCCGAGTATGCAGACGATCCCCTATAGTGACTCAGAAAGTTCCCATCACGATTTAAACCATGTGTTAATGTGCCGAATTTGAATATAAAAGCCAGCTCGTCCGCTTCTCTTTCCAAAACGGTGCGATAATTCCTCTTCAGAATTACTCTTCAGAGGAATTATCGCACCGTTTTGGAAAGAGAAGCAAACGAGCTGGCTTTTATATTCAAATTCGGCACATTAACACATGGTTTAAATCGTGATGGGAACTTTCTGAGTCACTATAGGGGATCGTCTGCATACTCGGCTCAATCTAATTCTTGACCTTCACCCCCACCCCTCCACTCTCTGATTTGCTCACCTTGATTATCTTTTTCTGATTTGTCCTCCTTGCTTACTGTTTTTGGTTCTCTGTGTCTTAAATATTGAGTCTGTTCTGGTCTGGCTATGGTCTGAAGAAGTGGGTCTGTCCCACGAAAGCTCACCTAATAAACTATTTTGCTAGTCTTTAAAGTGCTACTTGACTGCTTTTTGTTTTGATAGTGTATAGACTAGCACGGCTTACTCTCTGTTACTATTCAGTTTGCTTTTGTGTGTGGCTACACTCTGTCAACAGAAGTTTATCAGGAAATCTCTTGCGATAGTGACTTCTGTCAAAAGAGCACTGTAGTGTAACCATAACCAATTTGTTTTCCAATGCTTACATGTCTTGGTCTCACGCTCAACATTAAGAAGACCAAAGTGCTCCATCAGCCCTCTCCATATGAGGTACCACTCACTCCATCTATTAAAATCAATAGGGAATGTCGATTATTTCCCCCACCTTGGAAGTCACCTCTCATCCAAGGCAGATATTGATGCAGAAATCCAATACCATCTGAGCAGTGCTAGTGCAGCCTTTGCTCATTTACAGCACAGGGTTTTTGAAGATGAAGACATTTAGACAGACACGAAGCTTCTTGTTTATCAAGCCATTATTCTCCCACCAGTATCAAGGCAATGACCATTCAACAGCAACTCCGCTGAACTTGTCACATTGCCTGGATGCCAGATCACAGGAGGCCAAAACAGGACCTGTTCTATCAGCTGAAAGAAGTTTGCAACAAGGAAGAATGACAGCAGAAGCCTTATAAGGACTTGCTGAAAGATAACTTAAAGAAGTGCAATGCTGTCATTGGAACTTGGAATACACTTGCCCAGAATTGCTCAAAACAGAGAGAAGTAATAAAGGACGGTCCCCTGCACTTTGAACTTGCCCACTGACGAGATAAGACAAGACAAGAGACACAGGAGAAAGGAGGGACTGACTTCCAGTCATGATCGACAGCTGGGGCAGGGTCTGTCAGTCTGGCTGGGGCCAGGCTGGAGCCACTGCTGTCCCTGCTGCAGCTCAGGGATGGAGCCCCTGCCAGAACTCATTGTAATAAAACTTGTGGTTCAAAGATAGGCCTTATCAGCCACCTGAGGATTCACAACTCCTAAGGAAGGTGATGGTGATCACTTGTTGCTGAGTGTCATCATCATCGTCATCATCATCAATTGTTGACCAATCTTGTTCTTACTGCAGTAAATGAGAATTAAGCAACTGATTTGCCTGGGGGTAGGATTACATCTCGGAGCACTCTGGAGCTTTGGTTTTTGTTGTTGTTTTAGGTTGTGGGAGAGAGGTCGATTGAGTTTTTGGTTTATTTCTTATAATTATCAAGTTAATTAAAGTTTGTAATGTAAAATGCTATATGAGTTTGCTCTCATTCAATTTTCTTTACACCTGTGTCCACTGCATTGAAAGTTTCTTCTCTAAAGTACAAAAGCAGGCCCACATCTCTGAATGTCTTACACACATGGATTGGGTTCAGGATTTTTGTTGCTGTTGTTGTGTTTGTTTACCTTTAAATACAACTGGTTTTGTTTTACATATTTTCAGCAAGTTATCGGGAACTGAAACTGGCTCTCCAGAGGCCACCATTGGAGAAGAAACTGGTCCCACCACAGCAGAATGTGTCAAACACGATAGGCCTCCCACATCTAAGAATTAATATATAATGTTAATATAATCAAGTAATAACCATATGAATGCAAAAATTCACAGTATTGTTTTTCTGAATGAAGAGTATTGAATACCAACCAGCATGTGCATTCAAGATCAGCCTTTCATTCTTTTCACTCTTACGATATAAATGATTAATAAACTGCTAATAAAGCCTGTATTTATTATGTTACCCTCCTTTGGGGTAACAATTATATTTTAAAGCCCCTGAGTATCACATGTGACTAAAAATTACATAATGAACATGACAAACAATGTGGTGGCATAAGCTCAAATGGTATGGGGAAGTGTGGCTTTATCCACAGAAAATATGTAGGGTTTGCATTTTTCTACTATATTAACATACTCAGGGGTTCAAGTCCAAGGGAATGTTCTTCTTATGCATACCTAGAGGGCAAAGTTAAAATTTACCAAAATGTATCATTTTTTCAATGTCACATTTTTGACTGCAATCATACTGCAAACAACAGGGCAACAACAAGACTATTTTAAGGAAAACTAGCAGATAACAGGACTGACTTCAAAAGCAATCAGGTACTGAGGCATTTTTTAAAATCATGTGAAAACCCAGGAGGATCTTTAGGCTCCTAAATGCCTTGTGAAATCTCACTCTTTGCTCATTATCCTTAAGATAACAAAATTCAGCTACCTTACCATTTTTATTTCTATTTGGAATCTGTAAGTTGGGTGGCATGTTCCAAGTTTCAGTAGATGATGGTGACTCTGGGGACCATCCTTTGTGGCGCTTTTTCGGAGGTCCTGAATTTGTTAAAGTGCCTGAGTAATATTAATATTCAGAAAATTATTAATGTGCAAAATGGAGGAATATTTTAACTTGTTAAATCACATCCATGACATTCCCATAAGATTTTTGTTAAACCAGCCCTCTATGTATGTTAATTATCGCACTACACTGAATCAGACATGAACACACACTCAACAGTCTGCAGATGACCTTAATTTTATTTTGCTTTGTTACATCTTAATAATGTGAAATGTTCACTGCATCCACTGTCGCAGAGCTCATCAATTTACAACACTATGGCTGTGTCTACACTACCTCCCTACTTCGAAGGGAGGATGGTAAGTAGGGTGCTGAGAGTTTATTAATGAAGGGCTGCAGTGCATATGCAGCACTTCATTATGCAAATCCCCACCTCTACCCCATGGCAACCCCAAAGTGTTAAAGTTTGAAGTGCTGGCTCGCGTCTAGCCGTGCGTCACCCACTGGTACTTTGAAGTGCCTGGGGTACTTTGAAATCCCTTTACTTCTCAAAATTTTGCTGCTGCTACATGCAAGCAGGCACTTTGAAGTTTAACACTTCGGAGTTGCCCCGGGGGGGGGGGGGCGTGGATTTGCTTAATGAAGTGCTGCATATGCACCGCAGCACTTCATTAATTAACTCCCACCACCCTACTTACCATCCTCCCTTCGAAGTAGGGAGGTAGTGTAGACATAGCCTATGAGTTCTGAGGAAATGACACAGGTATAGCACTGATTACTGTAGCCTTACTCTGGAAGCCAAGAACGTATATTCTTTGTATGGCCAGATATAGGGCTCAAAATCAGCAGATGTAGCTATTAAGAAGCATTGAATAAAACATACCCAAGTGCATTCAGGGATGTAGGAACCTAAAGCCCATTGAAACATAATAGTAATTAAGAACATTTGAAAACATTACCCACCATCATTATTTTTGCCACGCCTTACTGGCTATCAGCTCTATTCCTGTGGTATTCCAGGCTGGTAGCTGAAGGGACTCTGCAGCTGGTTCCCACCCCTTTTTTTTTTTTTTTGCAGTGCCAATCTCCATGATATTCCCAAAAGATTTTTGTTAGACCAGCCCTCCATACACATTAATTATTGTACTACATTGAATCATACATGAACACATGCTCAATAGTCTGCATATGACCTTAATTTTATTGTGTTTTGTTACATCTTAATAACATGAACTGTCCAGTACATTCATTGTAGCATAGTTCATCTATTTTCCAGCACTGTGAGTTTTGGGAGTTTTGAGAGGGGCTCTCCTGGAGAACGAGGGGGCAAACAACAGCACCTTCGGGTAAGTGGCTCTCTGGAGTGTGTGGGTGTCTGGCTTTGGGGGTTCTGGGCCTGGCTTTGTCTGTTTGTTTGGTGTTTGGAGTGCTGAGCTGTCTGTTTGTTTGTTTGAAAGGCCGTGTGCTCAGGCTGGCAGTTGGAAGCTGTTAGCCTTGATTAGGTTTAGGTTTGAAATCTAAACTCTACGTGCCGATTGGCTGAGCGGTTGTCAGAGGGAAGGGCTCTCAGGAAGGCCAGAGCTTTTTAAACCCTGCTGGCAAGCAACCAGGTAGCTTGTGAACAGGGTGGTTGCTAACAAGAGGGAGTTTTGAGAGGGGAGTTTAGAGGTAGCCAGTTACTTCTACAGGGGCAAGGGGCGGCATGATGGTTACGGCAGCGGCATTCCCAACTGCTGGCTGGAGCTGAGGGACCCACCGCTCCCAGGGTGCAGCGTGGGCAGCGGGACGCAAGCGGGCTTGCAGGAGTGTGGGGGGTGGGGGGGGCGAGACTGAGGGGTGTCAGTGGTGGGCATGTGGTATGGGGGCGTGTGGTATGGCTGTGCGATGGCGGCACCCACGGAGGCTGGTGGTGGCATTCCCGGCTCAGATTACCTGGGCTTCCAGGCCCAGTCCTGTGATCCCTGCATGCGTGTCCCGCAGCAGCTCCTTGGGGCTCTGGGGGCAGCCGCAGCCAGAAGAAGAGTTGGTAGCTTTGGCAGGGACCCAGGGTGTGGCTGGGCCATGAGATCGGCACCTTCCTGGAGGACATGGGGCTGCAGCAGCGTGGCCAGGTGCGGCGAGGCCATCGGAAGGGGGACCTGGGGGCGATGAGAGCTGATGGGGGCAGTGTGGTGAGGTGGGGGGACATGGGAGTGGATGGGGGACAAGGGGGTGGGGAGGGGGGATCTGGGGGTGATGATAGCTGATGGGAGGCAGAGGGGTGGGGAGGAGGGTCCTGGGGAGGTGAGGAGGTCGTCAGGCCATGGGGAGCTTTGGGGACACGTGGTGCCAGGGAGGTGCTAGAGGTAGTGGGATCATTACCCACATTCTCCATGCCCCACTGCCTTGTGGGTTATCCTGGGAAGGAGCAAGGCTAAGGGAGTAAACCCTGACAGAAAAATCCAGAAGGGAGTCCTAAGGTGGTTCTGTGCCAACTTCTGGCATTGACCTGGCAACTCCTGCAGCTGAGCTGGTACCAGACGTAGAGGTTATCCTCTCCTTTGGACTACATCAGTAAAGCCAAGAGGGGAACACTGGCATCTGGGCAGCCCAGGGTCCCAAAAAATTGCCCAGGCTCGCACCTGGAGAGGTACTCCAGCATCGCTTAACAGCGTTGAACCAACATGGGAGGTAACAGATACAGGTTATAAGCTCTTGCTCGACTGGCATAGAGAACGAGTGCCAGGGGTTGCCTTCGACGGTGGGAGAGATTGTCGCATCTCACTGGACAGTCACCACCCACCTCAAGCTGGGCAGCCCCCAGCCAGTAGGGTACTGTCCCACCACAGTTCACCTGCCTCACTGAGTGCGTGAGGCTTAAGGTTCCCAAACTGACAAGTTACTGAAATTTGAGCACCAGGCAAACCTATGAGAAAATCAACAAGAAAGGGAAACCATCAAAGTTTTAAGCTTGCTTGCTGGAATGTGCGGACCATGCTGACCGGTTTGACTATAGATCTTCAGGACACCAGCGACACCCAAAAGACCACTGTCATCAATGAGGATCTGAAGAGGCTCCAAGTTGACATTGCTGCTCTGCAAGAGACGCGACCCGCAGATTCAGGATCTCTAAAGGAAAAGGACTACACCTTTTTCTGGCAGAGTAAAGCCCAAGAAGAACCCAGGGAGCATGGTGTTGGCTTCACCATCAGAAACACCCTTCTACAAATGGTGGAATTAGTCATGGGCGAATCAGAAAGACTCCTTCAGGTCATACATCAAACTTGCTCTGGTCCTGTCCACCTGATCAGCACTTACGCTCCAACCCTGTACGCCACACCAGAAGTAAAAGACAAGTTCTATGATGTGCTTAGTGCTGCCATAGTGCAAACACCTGCTTGCGAACAACTGTACATTTTGGGTGACTTCAATGCAAGAGTTGGAGCTGATTGGGCCTCATGGCCTTCTTGCTCAGGCCACTTCGGTGTGGGAAAAATGAATGAAAATGGACAGCGTCTTCTTGAACTTTGCACTTACCACAATCTGTGCATCATAAACACATTGTTCCAAACCAAGCCACAGCACAGAGTGTCATGGAGACATCCATGCTCGAAACACTGGCATCAACTAGACATGGTCATCGCTAGACATGATAACCTCAAAAACATCCTTCTGACATGCAGCTATCATAGTGCTGACTGCGATACAGATCACTCGCTAGTTTGCTCCAAACTCAAGGTGATTGCCAAGAAGCTGTACCACTCTAAACCAACTGGAAGGCTCCGCAATGATGCCAGAAAGACAGCAAACTCAGAGAGAGCTGAAAAGTTCAGAGAGACCCTCGAGGAGAATTTGCGCAGCAGCCCTGGGGGTGCCGATGTGACATCCAGATGGTGCATCTGAGGGATACAATTTACAATACGGCCTTGTCGGTGTTTGGAAGAAGAGCTAGAAACACAAATGACTGGTTCGAAGCTAACTCGGATGAGATGATTCCAGCCATCGAAAAGAAGTGTGCTGCACTCCTGGAGTACAAATGCTCACCAAGCCAGAATACCCTGCAAGCACTCAGAGCAGCCAGAAAAACAGTACAGCAGACGGCCAGGTGCTGTGCCAACAACTACTGGCTCGAGCTATGCAGCAGCATCCAGACCAGTGCTGACTTTGGTAATCTCAAGGGAATGTACTTGGGCATCAAGAAGCCATTAGGACCCACCCAGAACAAGAAGGCACCTCTGAAATCCAAATCTGGCGAAGTCACTGCTGACAAAGCCAAACAGATGGAGCGCTGGGTCGAGCACTACTCCGAGCTGTACTCACGCGAGAACATTGTGGTTGATACAGCCCTCGATGCCGCCGAGCTCCTACCAGTAATGGACAAACTGGACCAGGAACCAACTGTGGATGAACTGAAGAAAGCCATTGACAGCATTGCAGTAGGAAAGGCCCCAGGCCAGGATGGTATACCACCAGAGGTAATCAAGTGTTCCACGGACACTCTCCTGGAACCCCTACATGAGCTACTGTGCCTGTGCTGGACAGAGGGAGAGGTTCCACAGGATATGCGCGACGCTAACATCGTAACCTTGAATAAGAACAAAGGAGACAGAAGCGACTGCAACAGTTACCACGGAATCTCCCTCCTAAGCATCACTGGTAAACTGTTTGCTCGCGTCATCCTCGGCAGACTCCAGAAGATTGCTGAGAGGGTGTATCCCGAAACACAGTGCGGATTCCGTGCAGAGAGATCTGCCGTTGACATGGTCTTCTCTCTGAGGCAGCTGCAGGAGAAATGCAGGGAGCAGAGGAAGCCACTCTATGTTGCCTTCATCGACCTGACCAAGGCCTTCGACTTGGTCAGCAGGGATGGACTGTTCAAACTGCTCCACAAGATAGGCTGTCCTCCACGGTTATTCAAGATGATCCAGTCTTTCCACGAAGACATGAGAGGAGCCATCCAATATGATGGCACATTATCGGATGCTTTCAGCATCAGGAGCAGCGTCAGACAAGGATGCGTCCTCCTCCGACATTGTTCGGGATCTTCTTCACACTCCTCCTGAAGCACGCCTTTGGATCTTCAACAGAGGGCACCTTTTTGCACACAAGATCTGATGGGAAACTGTTTAATCTTGCAAGGCTGAAAGCTAAATCTAAGGTGCGGGAAGTCCTCATCAGAGATATGCTGTTCGCCGGTGATGCTGCTGTAGTGTCAGACACAGAAGACCAGCTTCAGAAACTGCTTGATTGGTTCTCCAAAGCATGCAAGGACTGCAGGCTTTCCATCAGCCAAAGACGACAAATGTACTTGCTCAGGACGTTGCTGAACCTCCATCAATCAGCATTGACAACTATACGTTAGAGGTCATCCACGAGTTCATTTACCTCGGGTCCACCATCACTGACACCCTGTCATTGGAGTCTGAGCTAAATAGGAGGATCAGAAAAGCAGCCACAACTCTGTCCAGACTCAGCGAGAGAGTGTGGAATAGCATCAAGTTGTACACCCACACCAAAATGCAAGTCTACAGAGCCTGCATCCTCAGCACCCTCCTTTATGGCAGCAAATCTTGGACCCTGTACAGCCGCCAGGAAAAGAGGCTGAATGTCTTCCACTTACGCTGCCTCAGGCGCATCCTTGGAATATCGTGGAAGGACAGAGTGTCCAACACCGCCGTCCTTGAGCAAGCTGGAATCCCACCCATGCACACCCTCCTCGGCAGCGGCGGCTCCGCTGGCTTGGCCACATCCACAGGATGAATGATGGAAGGATCCCAAAAGACATCCTGTATGGCGAGCTAGCCTCTAGCAAAAGAACTCCCGGACGCCCCCAGTTGTGCTACAAAGATGTTTGCAAGAGGGACCTCATGGAGGTAGACATCAAGCCGGACAGCTGGGAGGAGCTGGCAGACGATCACAGCAAGTGGAGGCAGGAACTACATAAGGGCCTTCAGAAGTGTGAGTTGAGGATCAGACAGCTAGCAGAGGAGAAGCAAGCCCACAGAAAGCACAGACCTGCCAGACACCCATTACACATGCAACAGATACAGCAAGGACTGTCACTCTCACGGGGGCCTTCACAGTCACAGTTGACACTGCAAATGATGATCCCAAATGGAACTACGAAGGGCGTGATCCATAGTCTACATAGACTGAAGGATGCTACTACTACTACTGAATTCTGGGGAAATGACACAAGTATAGCACAGATCAATACAGTCTTACCAAGGAAGACTGTATTTTTCTGTGCATTTCTGCAGTTTTCCAGAATGCCGAACTTGCACTCTTGGCAACCGGCATTTCTGACAAATGCAAGTTACAGGTCTTTTAGGTTTTGGTCAGAACTTTGCAGGACTGAGCTCTTAGTCTCTCCCCATCTTAATATGCAAAGGCACCAGCTCCTCTATCTGCACTATTGAGGCTCTCTTAACAGAATGATTAGTTCCAGGCATTCTCCAGAACCCGAGTTTGTGTTCTATAGGCGACAAAAAAAGTTCTGACATTTTATTTGCAAAAGATATTGTTCAAAAATAAACTACAATATATGTGAAGAACTATCATACTTCCAGACTGTAGTAAAATTATTCGCCTGAAGATTCACCACAGAGGCATTAGCTATTAAAACGATAACCTTTTGTCCTTCATGTTTCCCCCACAGGAGGGCAATATATGGCCATTTGTTCTCTTTTCAATTACTTACCTTCCCATAGCATAATAAAAATAATCCACAGGAAAAAATAATCCATAGCAGAAGGCACAAGTTCAAGAAGAAAGATCAAATCAATATTTATATTCTTCAAATCCCCAAATCCTGCCAAGTCTCATACAGGTTATGTAATTCACTAACCTCTGCTGGTTTTCTTTGTGAAATGAGAAGGTGAGAGCAGTCCATTTTCTAATGAACAAGCACCCATCCTCTTGGAGAGACAAAATGGTCGAAGACTAAGTGAGCGTGGAAACTGATCTGAGGCATGCTGGCCATGCAGTTTGGTGAAGATTACCTAAAGTTAACCTATAATCTGACTTTGGCTATGATATGGCTATTAAGAATTTTCCTACCCAAAGGGCAGCTCTTGGGTGCTTGTGCAGAAAAAGTTGGCAATCACAGATCAGACAGAGCCATGCAGGACAACCATTTAAAATAATATTGTTTCTGGTGCAGTCCGAAGAGTAATGTGAACAGAGTTTTAAAATCTGGTGCTAGATGTGTAAAGTGGTACAGTCTTTCCCATTGTGGACTGCATACTTAGATAAACAGCTTATGACTGGTTAAAATAAAACTTTCCTGGATCACTGAATTGATGTATAAAACCTGTTCTGATGTGGTTACAAGAAAATGACACAGACAAATCCTTCCAAGAGTGTGGACTTTAAATAAAGCTCTCTTTTCAAACCAAAACAAGAATAAGTACTGTTCGAATTCCTCCAAAAGCCATGTCAAAAACACATAAATCATGCCTTTTCTCTGAAAGTTAAGTAGGGACAAGAACATCGTGAACGCAATGACTCTTACAACAGAAGAATTAATGCCAAATAGAATGCTCCAATTTCTCCTCAGAATATACTATTTAGATTTAGTTAAACACAAAATTTAAAGGTACCTAAGACAGATGGTCTTGTTAGAGTTGGCAGATTATTTTTCACTAGCTGTTTGGGAGAATCTTTGCCATTGTAAACAGTTGAACTTAACGCTGCTGTGGATGGGAGATGATCAGATATTGTGCCTGCCACAAAAAAAAAGGTTAAATAAATGATGAGCAAGAAAGCTCCTCAAAAGGTATAATGAACTAATCAACTGGTTGTTGATTTCAATGGAGCCATGACAATTCACATCAGTTGAGATTGTGCTTTTGAAAGCGGGGCTTCCTTTCGAAGGAACCCCGTCTATACGGCTATTGTGCATGTCAAAAGCAGCACTTCTGACACAGAAAGTGGCTGCTGTTATGCAAATTAGGTGCTGAATATTCATATTAGAGCCTCATTAGCATTTTCAATCTGCTGCATTTAAATGCCCCTTCCAAAAGGGAGGGGTAGTGTAGAGGCAGCCATATGTGTTCACAGCAATGAACAGAATGGACCCAGTTTGGATCTCACACCAATTTTTCACAAGTGTAACTCCATTGGTTTCACTGGCGTTACTTGGAGTTTACACATAGATAAGGCCCCTATCCTGCAATCTGATCCACGCATTCAGTCCACTTGCTTCCCTGGAAAGCTCTGCAGGAATGGGACTTAACAAAACAAAACAAACATTGTATTAATATGAACAAACTAAAGCAAAATTTTGAATTTAAATTTTTTCCAAACATCTTTTTATTTATCACTTGACAGTGTCATATTAATAAATAAGCAGAGCTGACTAACCCTAATTCTCTTTATAATTATTTCTCCTTCTTTGACACTCATCTTTTGAAAATATTTACATCAGTGATGTCCTATGGGGGGATTAATGCTTTGTTCTCAATAGATATCAAGTTTCCAAATCTCAACTGTTTAATATATTTGGAGATTGGGCTCCTCTCTGATAGAGAGAATATAATGTCAATAGAGTTGCTGCAATTCGTAAAATACAAATTCCAATCACACTCAGAAGACACTGGACAGTTATTTCATTAGAAGGAAATCCAGTAAGATCATTTCATTTTGCATCAGAATAGACCAACCTAATTCACTCTAGGAAATACAAAAACTTCAGACAGTAAATATTTTTAAACATAGAAGATATGGTTATTTTTTTAAAAAGTATGAAAATATTGAGTTTAATTTGTCTTAAATATAAAAAATAAATCAAGGCCTTTGCTATCAAAAGAAAAAAACAAACTTTCAACATAACTGTCACCTAATCTCTGCAATGAAGAGGATTCACCATCATTTCATAAAATAGATCGGATTAGAGGAACAAACTCAATTAAACAAACTGATTTCCAAAGTATTTGTGGCTAGATAAGCAACAGCTGCAAAATTGTAAAGCCCGCTTTCACCACCTTAAAACAGATGGATCTCCATAATTTGCCTTGTCCTAGCTATGAAGAAGCTTGATGACTCCAGAAAAGAAACATTTTCTACACATTAAGCTGTTTGTCAACTCTTCATCAATTACTTTAAAAAACCACTTGTAACAACAAAGCATTCAAAGCACCATTAATTTTCTTTCTTCAGCACAAAGACATTACTATACCTGTTACCTGATTTAGTTAACCCAGACAACCACATTTTATTCATTTTGTCCTATAATGTGTTTTCATTTACACATGCAAACACACACACAAGTTTATTAACCTTGTGGTTTTCTCTTCCCCAGGTTACCTGTTTGTTGAGTCCCAGCTGGCGTATTTGCATTTGGCACTGAAACAAGCTCACTTGTGGTGATTAGTGAGGGGCCCGAACTCTCTGGAGGCTGGAACAAAGTGCTTGAACAAGGACCCGATGAAGCTTGTCGGCCTCTGAACTCTAAGGAAACAAGACTCTTCCGTTGAGAAGCTATGCAAGACTTTGTGTCTGAGCATTTAAACTGAGAATTTAAAACATGAACTATTTTGATTCAGTTGTAATATTTGGAAAGTGGGCACTGATGGTATGTCAAACATGCCATGTTGTTATTAATCAAACGCTTTCTACAGCTACTTTTTAGCTGCCCCCTAGCTTTAAAGGCGCCTTTGTTTATCTGTCTATCTCAGGTTTTTCTCAGACACCAAACTCTGTGCTATCTAAGCTCTGCAGATGAGAACCAGAGCTCTAGCAAGACAGTTTCATTATCTCACCTACTCCTTTCCAGCAGATTACGGATCCTTTGGTAAGAGCTCCTTGTGCATTCCTGACCAGATAATACTTTAAGTGTTTCTGTTTCTTGGGCTGAATGGTCAGTTTAAGATTGATGTGATTGGAAAATTCAGTAAAGTAGCAGAAGCCCTTCTTGCCACAGCCAACACAATTGCCAGAGAAACCTGATGAAATAAATCATACGAAAGATCTGGTAAGAGACATGACAATAACTGTCAGGCACAAGACTTCCCTTGGGATGGTGAGTGTTTGCTGTAAAAAATTAGTAAAAAAAAGTATGTCAAACCCTCCAAATCACATGTGACCATCAGGTTTCTAAATTAAGCTTCACAGTTAGTATATACATATCTTGTTTTCATTGTCTACGGTTATATTTTTTTCATTTCAGATCTCTTTAAAAAAAATTTCCAGATACCTTCCATTCCTATGATTTGAGCATGAAACAGATTAGACTATTAGAAACCACTTCAGCATGTGTTTAAATCCATCCCTATGCACTGACCACATGCTTAACTTTAAAGGTGAACTTAAGCACATTTTAAAAGTGCTTTCCTGAGTTTGTTATTTAAATATATAATAGCACTTCTGGGGCAGATTGACACTGATATGTTAATTTACATTATGGTCTGAAATAGTCTTATTTCTTCTTGCTATTTTGTAATGTATTTATATAGGAATTGCCATAAAGTATCAGACCAGCCTATTGCCCTGAACAAGAGATCTCACAGTGAACAATTATACCTGTTCCTGTGGGCATTTCTTTTTCCTCCTTTGTCAGTTAATATATGGTGTACACTCTGAAGAAAGAAGTTCTATTTTCTTTCTTTTAATCTTATCTAATGCACATGCAGATGAGTTATCATCTGCATAAAGGTCTTACCCATTCTTGAATCTTAAGATCTTTGCCAGGAAAATCAGAGGAAAGCTCTCTGGAAGAGAGACTGAAAACACTAAATTGTTTACCTTAGAGAGAAGACAAACAGGAAAGGATGTGGCAAATGAACAAAGAATGAATGGCTTAGAGAAGGTTCATCATGAGCTTCAGTATTTTGTCTAATATTACACGAAAAAATGGGACTTTCAGTGAAGTTGAAAGATGGAAAATTAAAACAGTGTAAGGAAATTCTTGTTCACAAAATGGGTGCTTAAACTGTGAAACTTATTACTACAGGATGCCACTGAGGCTAAGAATTTAGCAAGACTTAAAAAAGGGGCTGGACAATTATATGGATAACAGGAATACTCAGAATTATCATAGTTAATGCTAACTTCAATCTTCAAGACATAAGCCGAACCCTAACTATTAGAGTTAGGAAGACACAATGTAGGCAGCAGATTATTCCACATCTTTCTAAAACAAGGTTGACTACTCCTCTCTCTCAAAATACCTGGCACTGACCACTGTTGGAAACAAGATATTTGAACTACACAGACTCCAAGTCACTCAGTACTGAAATTTTCATTGTCCAACATATTGCTGCAATGAGTTCCACAGATTAATTACTCATATAATAAAACTAATTTTCTTGTATCTGTTCTAAATTTGCTACACTTAAATTTCACTGGGGCTGTGTCTACACGTGCCGCTTCTTCTGGAAGCGGCATACTAATGAGGTATCCGGAAGATGTTAATGAGGCATGGATGCAAATTTTCCATACCTCATTAGTATACCGGCAGGTGGTTCGGAGTCTGGAAGAAGCTCTGGGGAAGAAGGGGCTTCCAGAAGGAGGGTTTCCTTGTGGAAGATCTCCGCGGGCCATGCATCTGCCCATGTAGTTTGGAGTCCAGAAGAGCTTCTTCCAGACTTCGAACCACATGCCTATATGCTAATGAGGGGTGGAAAATTTGCATCCATGCCTCATTAGTACCTTCCAGATAGCTCATTAGTGTACCGCTTCCGGAAGAAGCAGCACGTGTAGACACAGCCTTTATGTCTTTGTTTTCTGGTATATAAGAATAAATAAGAATGGTTTTACTTTCCACCATTTATTATTTTGAATCCTATCATTTCCGTTTTATTCACCTCTCCTCTCAATTGAAGAGTTACAATCTTACTAATCTGCTCTGTACTGAAGGGTTTTTTTTTATGTCTATGGATCATTTTCTTGGCCCAGTTCTGAACTCCTCCATTTCTGTTCATGTTGAAATAGTGTCTATAGCAGAACGCATTACTCCAGATGAGGACACACCATCAATTTATATAGCGGCAATATAAAATATTTGCAGTATTATTTTCTAACCCACTCTTTATACATATCCAGTTTGTTTGCTATTAGGCACTGTTGCCCAGTAATCAGCTGTCTCTTCAGAACTATCTACAAGCAAGCCCATATCTTTGTTACTCACCTGTCTTGTCTGTTAAGAGGTTTGGTGAGGAATTTAACCATTCCCTCCACCCCCTGTGGAATGGCAGAGCATACCACTGCACCAACTCTCCATACAAGGCTACAATTTTGTCAGACCCTGAACTCACTTGAACTGCCACACTACTACCAAAACTGGTGGTAGAAACACCTGTGCAGTAGAAAGCTGGCTGGGGAGCATGAATATTCACTTCACTCAGTCACCACCATTCAGTGACTACTCTGTGGTACACATGAAAAGATTTCATGTTCCATGACCAGCTTCCTACTAAGCTTCTTAAGTCACTTATTTAGATCAGTGACCATCACCCTGGGCCACATTCAAGCAAGCAGTGACTGCACTGAGAGATTCTATACGTCCTAATGAGCCCCCTGAGCTATCTCATCTGGCCACATGAGATTAAATAGGAAACCTAATCTTCCCTTAAGGCTCATCTATACTTCAAATGCTGCTGCAGTGCAGAGACTACCTATTCCTACGGAACAGGTATCAGAGAGGTAGCTGTGTTAGTCTGTATCTTCAAAAACAACAAGAAGTCTTGTGGCACCTTATAGACGAACAGATATTTTGGAGCATACGCTTTCGCGATGAAGCAGGTATTTGCCCACGAAAACTTGTGCTTCAAAATAACTGTTAGCCTATAAGGTGCCACAGGACTTCTTGTTATTCCTACGGAAGTGATTCTCCCATCTGCCTAAGCAACTACCTTCCCAAGAGGCAGTACCTAGAATGATGGAAGAATGATGGAAGAATTCCTTCCTCAATCTAGCATTGTCTATGCCAGGGTCCAGGTTGGTACAATGATGCCTCTGAGGGGTGTAGATTTTTCACACTCTGGAGAGACATGTAAATTCCAAGTGTAAACCAGGCCTATTAATAGTAGTGTAATGCTCACTTGCAGACTCACAGAGATTTATTGGAATACCAACCAGGAGTTTACTGCAGTCCCTGTTTCTGCCTCACATAGCCTCGCCACGCCTCTTCTTTTCTTAAACAGTGTCTTACATTTTCTTTTGAGTTTTATCTTGAGTGAGAGAGGCATCAGACACCACTGGGCACTGAGTCCACGATTATTGATGATGATGATGATGAGCTTACTGCAGGTACCAACTCCAGCACAAGCAAACAGAACTGAACTTCCTGTTAACCCCATACTTCAGATCAACAACAACACACAATACAACAATTTAGCACTATGATAAAGATACAGCATAAAACGCTGCTGGAGTTGTTGCCTACATTAAATCTTGCAACCTTCACTGCTAGCTAAATAAGTCTTAAAAACTGTAACTCCTAGGAAGCTCAGTATTTCAACATCCAGGCAGGTTTCTGTGTTGGTCTGCACCCTACTCAGTAACTGATGCCTCATTCGTAGTTGGATCTAGATTAGCAGTGGCAGCAGGGCTCATGCCCATTCGGACATGGTGTGCACAGATTACCTGCTGAAGACAGCCTGTGCTGATGTCCCAAGAACATCCCAGTAATCCCTCATCTGCAATTGACCTCCCGTGATGAGCCACAGGAACCTGTTGGAGGGCAAGATGGCAACGTAAACAGTCTTTAACATTGGCAGCCAGCCTAGCCAAGATTCTGTCCGATGACCATACCTTAAATGATCTAATATCATCTTCTGTCAGCTTACTAGCAAGACAGTGCTGTTACCATCATACATCAAGAAGGAAGTAGTCAGATCAATTGATAATTGCTCCTGAACTGCACAGATTTCCCCAGATTGGGTCTTCTTCAGTAGATAAAATGGTTATTTACCAAGTCACTTTTATTCTTCACGATGTATTGCGCACATGTACATTCAACTTCATCTACGTTCCACTGATAGCAAAACGTGCACCCAAAATACTCAAGTCAAAGACTTTTGCAAGTGTTACCACTAGGAGGCACATGTACCCCAGCTCTCCTGGGGTGCTGAGCCAAGACATGTCTGCCACCTCCCTCTCCGTTCTTTCTTATTCTGAAACTATTGTCCAAGGTAGCAGAGACAATGGTGTGGTCATGGAACATAGATGTGTACAGCAGATCTCAACGAAAAGACACCTACTCTGGGTAAGTAACCCATTTTTCTCCTCCAAGGGATTGTGCATATATACACTCCACTGCAAATGACTCCATAGCAGCTCCCTGACCAAAGTGGAGACTTTGAGTGATCTGACCACAAACAGCTATACCTACTTGATAAACACTGACATGGGGCATGAGTGATGGCATAATGCCTGCAAAAGATGTGTGCAGGAGACCATGGGTTTGATAGTAAACACACCTCTCAGGCCCAACGACACACAGTGTTCCAGCATATTTACGTCCAGAGCTTCCTCCTAGAGTGACTACAGATCTTGCACACAAAATCAACTAAAGGGGAGTGGCTAGTCTTCGGTAGACATACCTCAAACCAGAGAAAAAGCTGCCTCAGAAGATAGAAAAGGCAGCCCTTAGCATGCATTATGAAGACCCAGCCACAAGTTTAGAGTTTCAAGCCCTCGTGCAGCTACATAAGCTATCATGTCAAAAGGATGCCTCGTCAGACAATCAGCCAAATGGAGCCAAGCCCAAAGACAATAAAGGTGAAGTCTGGCATGGAGAGTTAAGCTCACAAGGCCATATGGTCATAGAAGGAGAGCACTGTTGTAACCATGCTAGACTTTAGCCCTTCAGACAGAGAGGAATGAAATCTGTCCATCAGCCAAAACAGACCGTTGCAGTTACAGTATTGAGGTCTGCCCTTATGAATGTTATATGCTGCATCACCTGCAACTTTGATTTGTCTAAATTCACTTCCAGGTCCAGATGAGAGAACAGCTCTTTGATTATTATGATGCTGCTCCAGACTTGAATTCTACATACTAATTACACAGGCATGTAAGGGAAAATTAGGACACTGAGGGGGCACAGGTGAGCCATTCCTACCATCCTGCATTTTGTGGCACCTGGCGAGGCCAAAGGAGTGCACCATGTAGTGGTAGTGGAAGTCTCTTGCTATAAAGCAAAGGTACTTCCTGCATCTAGAATGTATGGCCACATGGAAGTATGCTTCCTGAAAAACAATGGCAGTGCACCAATCTTCTGTTGTATTCAGTGGCTGATGATTAATACACATCATTGTATCTCCTGCAATGCAAATCTTTTGTCCCTTTTAGAACTGGGTTTTCACCATAGATCAGACACATTTCAGCTTCTAAGTCCAAACTCAACAAGAAGTCCTGAGGCACCTTATACACTAACAGATATTTTGGAGCACAAGCTTTTGTGGGCAAAGACCCGCTTCATCTGATCTTTGCCCACGAAAGCTTGTGCTCCAAAATACCTGTTAGTCTATAAGGTACCACTGGACTTCTTGTCATTCTCAAGGATACAGACTAACACAGCTCCCTCTCTGAGATGAAGTCTGAACTGATAGCATTGTGGTTTTCCAGCTGCTGTTATTAGTCATAGTACTCAGACACCAAACTCTGTGTACTCACTCACAGATTCAAAGGACGCAGAGGTTGCACTTTTTAGAACTGCTTTTATTTGAAATTCCTTTTAAAAATCAAAATGGTCTCCTTTCATTACCATGCACCAGCTTCCCTGCACCCACCTGAGATCTCCGTGCTGCCCGGTCTCTCCAGCACAACCATCTGCATCCCATCCCCACTTGCTACTCTACATTCATTGACAGTCAGCTTTTGTCCACGTATTTTTATTAGCATATTTCAGCTCTAACTACAGACAGCACAGTATTGCTTTATGTCAGCTATTACGAGCACCTCAGAAAGCCTTTATCAGTCAGATATGGATTGGAAGTAGGTAGTAGCAGAGCTGAGAACATTCAAGTAACTAGGAGCCCTTATTTGACTGGTAGGATATCTTAAGAGCTCTCATTTTGTTTTCGGGATTGATACTGAGCTCAGATCACAGTGAAATAAAGACGCCGTCCAGCCCATCTTTTATCACCATACAGCTAACTCTGTTTTAAAGCAGCATTCTGACCTTATTCATAGCCCAGTATATGTAACAGGGATTATGCAGGACAAAAAACTCCAGCATTTCACTATGCCCTTACTCAATACATGCCTCATTTACATGGCAAGGTTTAGGAGCTGCAATTGATCAGATAGACAGATAGTTTCATAAATAAACTAAATCAAATAGGCTTTCATACATTATAGCCAGGGCAAAGGTCAGGGGATTGAGGGCAGCTGTAAGGTGTCCTAATTTATCTATGTCAGAAGCTTGATTTCACAAGAGAACAAGAGATCAATTCATAGAGTATAAGGGATAAAAGCCTTTCACCTCCAGGTCAGCAGTTCTAATCCACCTACATCAATAGTGACTGAAGGTTGTTGCCATCTAAAATTGCTCAGCAATTTATATGAAACAGGCTTAGATGAAACTGTTCACAACCCAGCAAACAAATGCCCACCAAGGTGTCAGGAGAAGCAAAGCAGAGAGGAAAAAGGACTGACTCAGAATGAAGTCTAACTTGCCTTGTAACGTAAAATTAGTGCCTGGGTCAGGATTGAGGCTAGTTGGTGAGACAATATGGAGAAGTTTGTTCGCACTGGCTATGCTGCCTCTGCTCAGCAGTTAGGCAGAGCAGTGGTTCCCAAATGTTTTAAGAAGATGACCTGCCAACTGCATTTTGTCTTTTTTTTTCCTGCAATTCACCATCAGCAGAGCACTCCCAGCTCCAGGGGTAGCAGCTCAATTTCATCCGAAATCATATTTCACAAGAGAGCACTTGGTCCTGCTAGTTATTATAATGAGCTTGGTATAAACCCGGTGCACTTCATCCAACCACAATAGTAACAATTAATTCTTCACACCGGCACTTTTAATTGACAACCAGGCTTATGAGCAGTCAGCAAGTTAATCTTTCCTGCAATATTATTCTGTCCCCGGCCCATGGCTAAAAGAAATGCTGTTCTTACTCCTAGCAATGGAAGTTGTGGGGGTGGGGGTGATCTGGGCAGCTGTTCTCTTTCTCTCAGAGGAAGACCATAAGAGACACTTGCTGCATTGTTTGTCCTCACAGTCCCATGTCAAAGGAATTAAAATTGGGGAAAATAAACAGATAGACTGTGGGGGGAGACCATGTATTAAATGCCTTTGTTGGAGGTAACAATGGTGCCAATCATAACAATTCTTTTCTGACAGTGTTCCAGCAGATCTCCAAAAGAAAAGAAAAGGCTTCTTAATGGAAAAAATACACATTGCTCTTCCCTGATCTGGCATGCACAGGACTCAACAGGTCCTGAACAACAGAATTTGCAGGACCAGGGGAGGTCCAGGGCTTCTGCCGCAGGCAGCCCCAGCATCCCACTCACCCTGGACTCCAGACTCCCCAGGCTCCTATGGGGATCTGGCTCCTGGCCCTGCACTCCCAGAGCTGCCACAGGGCCCCAGCCCCTAGTTCTGGCAGGGGCTCCATCCCTGAGCTGCAGCAGGGACGGCAGCGGCTCCAGCCTGGCCCCAGGCAGACTGACAGACCCTGCCCCAGCCCCTACCCAGTGGATGTGGGTCGACACAGCCCTGCAACTCTCTGATGCTGCCAGATGTTGCCAGGCAAGGGAGTACCAGATTTAAGAGGTTCATCCTGTATCAAGTCCCTTGTAGGCTGAATCTTCACTGCAGTCCCCTTTCTGAAGAGGAATGCAAATGAGAGAAATCGAAAATGAAGCACTGGTTTACAAATCTTCTGTCTCATTTGCATAATCTCATGCAATCGCTTTCCCAGAAGTGATTTTTTTTTGGGGGGGGAAGGGGGGAGAACAGCCATGTAGAGGAAGTTCCTTCAATTAAAAAACCCATTTTTGAAAAAGCCCTTCTTCCGGAAACAAATTGGGAAGAAATGTTCTTTCAAAAATGGGTGGAGGGAGGGTTTTGAAGGAACTCCGTCTACATGGCTGTTTTTTTTCCCTTGAAAAAATCACTTCCTGAAATGCAGTTGCATGAGATTATGCAGTTGAGGCACAAGATTTGCAAATCAGTGCTTCATTTGTATTTTGATATCCCTCATCTGCATTCCACTTCTGAAAGGGGAATGCTGAGTATATGCAGCCGTAGCGTTGTGAGGCAAGGAACCTGATTCACATTAATAAAGGACCTGGTGTAATGACCGGGGGCTTCTCAGCATATGAGCTAAGGCTCCTGTGCTGCTACACACAAATTGTGCTTGAAGCAGACACCTGCACATTTCCCAAAAGGGGCCTTTCCAGTGGGTTATTAGATGTACTTCATTCTCAGATATGAATGGCATATGAATCACGGGACCAGCATCTAGGAGACTAATACAACTGTCTAACACAATCAATATATGAGGGCTATACATGCCCCACAGTCATGTCAACAGCCTGTCATGAAGACAAGAATGGGAATCAAAAGATAACATCAGGAAACTAAGACATTCCTCGGGTGTCTTTTATTTCTGAGCCTTCAAATGCCTCAGAGGCTTGTGCACAAACTGATACAGAGCCAATTCAAGAACAGCCCAGAAACCACTAACACGTTTCTTAGATGTGTTTTTCCTTCTGAATAAACTATTTTCACATAAGCTACCACAGTGAACATATCCTCCCCGTTTACACAAACGCCACTGACCCAGGAAAGGAACCAAAATAACATGGAGTGTGTCATGGGTTACAAACATACACCTGATCCAGTAAGGTGCTCAGCACCTCCTGGAAAGCCTCAGGTGCCCTTAGTTCCAAACACACACAGTAAGTGCTCAGCATTTTGGAAAACAGATCCTGTTAACTCTTACAGTCACTAATGATTTTGGGGCACCATTTTCCATTTTGCATACAAATATATGTAGCCATGATTTTGTAAAAGAAAATGGTTTCAAATCCAGATTTTTCCAAATAATTAATCTTTTCCCTATTTCAGAGCCATGAAATATAAAGAAGGGATGGCTCACTTGACAATTACATGTACATTCCCTCTGAAGCACCTGGCTTAGGACACTGTCAGAAGACAGGATATTCGACGAGATGGACCATTGGTCTGACCCAACAGGGCCATTCTTACATTCCTATGATTTTATGTTGCTTTCAATAAAGTCCTTAGCAGTTATCAGCTTGAGTTTATTACAAAACAAAGTGTTAACCATGTCTGTTAGTCTACAAGGTGCCACAGGACTTCTTGTTGTTTTTGAGTGTTAACTATGTTAGTCTCAAGCTGAAGACAAGCTTGGTTGTCACAAGCAATGCCTTTTATCTGTGAAGAGAACTGTTTGGGTTGTAAGACTGTGTACCTGATAATTTCACTATCCTGGTATAATTCCATTGACTACAACAGAGTTAATCCTGGTTTACAGCAGTATATGTTGATACATCTAAAAAGCAGATGGGAGCAAGCTTAGGCATACTCTCGCTAGCAGGACCCAAACTAGTGTGCTAAAAACTGCCATGTGGGCATTGCAGTTTGGGTTCAAGCAATCCTGAGCTGAGCCCAAGACCTCTTCTAGCTTGTGCCCTGATAGACAAAGCCATCTACCCAGGCTTGGAGGCTCACTCCCAGCCATGATGAAGACATAGCTAGGAAGAACAGAGTTAAGCAATCTTTATCTAGCTAAACATTGTTAGTGTACAGTTTTATACCATACTACCCTGATAACACTACACTGAACAATATTCTTTTTCAGATGATAGGATTCAGGAGTGTTCCTTCGTTTGGACTTTCTGTGGCCTGAATTGGGATCTTAAAGTGCAGCTTCTTTTTAGTTAAATCTTATTCCAGACTTTCAAGAGGTAATTTTACAACTTTACTGAACTATTTCACATAAGCAATGTATTTGCTTCACTGGTTTTCGTGTGTGATAAAATTATCAAAAATAAGCATATAAATAGTTTACAGGAAGCCACAAGAAGCATCAAGAATAGTGTGAGTTATTACCAAATGCTTCTTATTGTCCTTTTCTGTTTTTGTTTAACATGCAGTTAACAAATATACTACTTCCTCTGTGCTTACAGCCTAGGGAGTTTAAGTTGTTAATAGCAGTAACAGTGAATGAATTGAGTGGTACAACATTCCTGTCTGTATCTTTAAAATGACAACACTTGCCTGATTTACAACCCCCTTAATTCCTTTACAATCACTGGTCAATTGTATTGCAGCCAATCCAAGTCAGTAAGATCCCATGCTGAAAGACATTACTGTACATTGAGTTACCTTATGCACCTTCACACTGCGCTGTTATCCTAAATGCCTTTCAGCCTTATTCAAACTGAGAAAGCAATCGAGTTTACATCAGAAACTTTGGCATCAGTAAAAGTGAAACTGCAAGGATAATTTCTTGATCAACAAAAATGTTAACAAATCCAAGGACATCTATTTGTCTGTCTTTAAAACTCACTGTTGCACACAAAAGTCACAGTACCATTTTTGAAGCTAACAACAAAAATGCTATGTGTCAAACTTGAAAACACATGATGAAAAATTAAAATGTAAGTTTAAAACAATTTTTTTGTAGATTTAAAAATCATGGCACCTAATGTAACTACTTCAGCTTTTGTCATGTTCATAATTAGCTCATTCATCCCTATGATTTCAGATGTTCAAGGCTTTTCAATACTACTGTGAACACTGATATGGGGCCTGAGCCAATGAAAACACTCTGATTGACTTCAATAGGCTTTGAATCAGGTCCACAATTTATCAGAAGGCCTGTGACCACTACCAGTTGGATACCAGAACCTAATTACAATTCGGGGCAAAATACCTTGATGAATAAAAGAACCCTTGCTTTCACCAGTCTTCTTGTCATGAAATATTTCCTCCTTTAAGACCAAAGACTGACACACAATAGTGTCTGCTTTTGTGTCAAATTAAGAGTTTGACTGTAACTCATTTTTATGTATACATGCATACATACATGCCTACACACATACTGCAGCAGCATCCAAAGTTCCCAACCTGGGAGCAGAGCCCAATTGTGCTAGGGACTGCTCAAATATATTGGAAGACTTAATCCCCGCTCAAAAGGGATTACGATCTGCAAAAAATTATTAATCTCTGTGGCCCTAACAACCAACTGCAGTTACAATGCAGAATCATAATTCATTACATTTAGCTGCCACCATGGTTCACAGAAAGTAATTCAACCTGAGAAAGGAAGTGGTACATACCAGTGTTCAGAAAGGTATCAGACAGCAACACAGGAATAGCTTCATTATTTAAGGTGTAGTTCAGACAACTGTGGTTCAAACTGACCTGACAATGACTTTAACCTTCAGCTGCACACGTAGCATTCCCGCCGAATAAAAAGAGATGCAGCGTTTGTAATGGGGTGGCTCACACTGTACTCTTTCTAGTGCAAACACAGCCAGTTCTAAAAGGTTATCACTGTGAGCAATCTGGGAGCACCATTGTCTATAAGTGATGGAAATAAGATCTGCCACTTTCACTTTGGAATAAGAGGAGATAGGACATTAGTCCAAAACTGCATCCAATACGCATGAGCAAGGACACTTACCTAAGAGGGCATTGCGTCCATTGTCATCTGGCAAGAATCTTTTATCTACAGCGCACACTAAAAGGTGATCAGGCAGATTTGGTGATTTAGCACCAACAAGTAAAAACCCCGAAGGCACCTCAATTTGATCATTGGAAATGGATACCAGCCTCAAGTCTTTACCAGCCTGGCAGAAGCCTAGAAAACAAACAAACAAACAAAAAAAAACAAATGCAAAGCATTTCTGAAGTCAAAGGTCATTTTGCTTAATTCTTCACTATTTCTTTATTGAACAAGCTCCAACTTATCTTTTTAATTAAAAACAAATGCAAACCTAGTGACAAATTTAACTTCATTGTCATTTTCTACCTGGTTCTGACTGACTTATAAACAAAAGCTAGAAATAAAAAGAATAAATAAAAATTGGGAAATGCAAAAATAGTTTTTGAAGCACTAATTCATCTATGTTGCACAACATATACTTTCTGAAACAGGACATCTTTAACAATATAAACAAGATTATACAAAACTGTATGTTTAACAAGAGATACTAGCACCTGGCATCTGGGGCAATCTCATGGTTTTGCTAGTCTTTCACCTCTTATTTCAGCAGGCCTTTCTGCCAGCCACAGGGGAGGACAGAAGAATTTTGTTTTAAAATAGGGAAAATGTGGTGATAAAACCACAGAAGCTGGCGGAGCATTCAGCAGCAGGTGTGTAATCTGACACTACTTTAAACTTGTGTTTTTAAAACTGGACAGATTTCAAACTGCTGGCTACAACCAAGGTCCTTCCCTACATATAAAGCCTCCTAACACAGAAGTGCTCCTTTGAAAGAGTCAGACACACACAAAAGCATATGACCAAAACAAACTTCTGGTTTGGTGTAGGTGGTAAGGAACAATTTCTATACACCCAGTTTTGATGAGCCACTTGGATGGTGGTTGCTGGGATGTTTGGACTCAATCCTGCGCTCTTTGGTCAAAGCAAGTTCCCACAAACACCAGGGAGCTTTGTCTGTCTGTGTAGGCCATTGGCTCAGTTACCAAACTTTCTGAGTCTTGTGAATTTCTTACCATCAGTAGTGCAGCATCCTTCAGGAGGAGGCTTCATCTGATACAAGAGAGGAGGGCTACTTGATTCTGAACTTTCTTCTTCTTCCTCCTCCTCTTCCTCCTCATTATCCACTCTGCTGCCTGCTACAGAAGTACCACAGGACAAATTACACTTAGGCCAGGTCTACACGAGCCCCTTCCTTTCAGAAGGGGCATGTTAATGAGCAGGTTCAAAAGATGCTAATGAGGCGATGCCATAAATATGCAGCACCTCATTAGCATAATGGTGGCCGCAGCGATTCGAAAGTGCGGCTGTGAAATTGCGCGTCGCCCATGAAGACGGGGTCCTTCTGAAAGGACCCCCCCCCGGTTTTCGAAAGCCTCTTCTTCCTAACACCAGATAGGCAGAAGGGGCTTTCGAAGACTGGGGGGTCCTTTTGGAAGGTCCCCATCTTCACAGGCAGCGCGCGATTCAAATGCTGCACTTTCAAATCGCTGCAGCTGCCATTATGCTAATGAGGCACTGCATATTCATGGCAGTGCCCCTTTAGTATATTTTGAATCCGCTCATTAACATGCCCCTTCCGAAAAGAAGGGGCTCATGTAGACACTGGGTTAGAGAATAGACAACATTGGCAATAGCTGATTCTGGGAATGAGCAGTATCTCAGTTATAGCAAGCACTACAGGAAAGTAGGATTCCCTTGCCTTTGCAAGGAACTATCCTGTTGCCAAGTCTCCCAATGTTTGGTGTTTTTCTTAAAGCGCCAGCTCCTGGAATCCTGTGATGATATGAGAAAATCAACTTACATTAAAAATAAAAGATTCTAGCCCTTGTGATTGTAGAGAAAAAATTTTTAAAATCTTATCTGAGTGCAGAAAACAGAAGACAAATAAAAACAAGCCCCAATTTTTTAAAAAAAGTCTCTCATGATTTTGAAGACCATCTCATGGTTGCCGGGAGAGGGTCATGATATTTGAACCCTTGGAGTTGTCAGTAATAGAACTCTGTCCTCACAAAAGTGCACTTGAGCTTTGTTTTCAGTATTTATACTAAAACAAATCCATGTGTCTAATCTCGTTGAGATGCTTTTGCAAAGTAACAGATCAAATTCAGACTATTAATCGAGAAATACTGACCTTATACTTGATAATGTGCAAAAAACAGAACAAAAATAGTTCCTTTTCCCAAGGAGCTTGGTCTTCAAATAGATGGACAATACAAAACCTACTGGGACGGAGGAGGGATATCTGTTCCAAAGCTCAAAGTCAATGGGAGTCTTTCCATTGATTTCAATGAACTTATGGGTGAATCCCTGAAAATCCCACCGGAAGGGTCAGCCACAGACTCACACACATACACTTTGCTGCTCCTTAAATGATGGCTCCAGAGTTAGCATTTGTAAGTTTTGCAAAATAAATTAATTTTAAGGTGGGATCTGGCAGAAGAGAGGTTGAGCATTGCAAGCATGACCCCAAAATGTGGCAAGCATTTTAGCTTCAAGACAGTAACGTGTCAAAGTATATGCTTACCTTGACTCACAGGAGTATCAAGACAGGGATGAAGGCAGAGTGGTAATGGCAAAGGATAACATGGAAGAAGGCACCAAGACAAGAGGTAAGAGGGAGACAAAGGGAGAAGTGAAACAGTCTTTGTCACTGGAATGAGGAACAGGGAATAACAAAACATGACAGCAGAGATTTAGGCAAGGAGAGCCATGCAGGCATTCAGATTAAGAATGAAAAGTCTCCAAAAGCAAAGGTGCAGCTGTACAACATGGTGGCAGCTCCATTTTGCACTAAACAGGCATAATTAGGGGGTCTGGTCTTTCTTTTCAAGCCTATTGCAAATCATTGTTACGAGTCAAAATCAGATTTTAAATCTGAGCGTAAAAAAGCTGTTCCCACATTCAGCCCCACTTTTCTGTGGCTCAGCTCTTAGTTTATGTTGAAAGAAAAGGAACTCTCTCAGAGTACAGCTCCATTGCCTTGGGCTTGCAGGACTGGACAAGACTAAGACCACCACTGTAGACATTTGGGCTCACAATGAAGCCCTGGCTCTAAGATCTTCTCTATTTGCCAGGTTTCAAGAGCCACAACTCTAGCCTGAGGCCGAACGCTTACACTCCTATTTTTGCCCTGCAGCCCAAGCCCCAGACACCAGAGTCACTTCACTTGGGCTCTCTGACTGGGTCCTGTGGACACCTTCCACAGAGCATAGGTGACTTTCAGGGTCTACGCTGACACACAAGTACCTGCATTCTTAAAAACGGTACATGTGAAGTATCGGCCATCTATACGACATATTTTCATTTCTTTTTAAAATAATCTGCAGAAGACTCAAGTTGCACAGTGAAGCACTTGTAAATTAAGAAACAACAGTTAAGACAATTAAGAACCTGTGTGTGACAGGGCCAGGTCTTTGGCTGATGTAAACTAGCACAGCTCCATGAAGTCAACAGAGCTGTACTGATTAACACCAGCTAAAATACATGATCAGATACTATTTTACAACTAGTGCAATGTATTATACCGGTATTGCTATCACCTTTATAGCATTATTTCTACCACCTCAATGCATTTTTTTCATCCTTTCTGCTTACATGATTTTCAGTCATTATGATCCAGTGTATCTTTATGATTGAAATTTTACATCATAGGTTCTCCTTTTCCTAAGTGTTCTTTTAAAAAAGAACATAAGCCCCAGTCCTGCAAACTCTTAAACACGTGTAATTTTACTCAATGGGACTATACTCACATGAGTAACATAATGTATGTGTGCAGGTCACTGACATCAAGGCCTAAATCAATAACCATAACATTAATTTTCAACGAGCAACACTGACTTCCTTAAGTGCATATCAGGAGATGAGCAGATTAACTGCAAACATAATTCTCCTGCAAACCTAGATCCAAAGTGTGATTCCCTTATTAATGTGGGATAGAATCTTGCTTCACAAACAATCCCATTGAAAACTACTGGGGTAGCAGTCAATGTGAATACTTCCACCCCGTATTATCTGTATATGCCAATTAATTTTATTACTACTGTGTGCTTGTACTTAAGACCCAGACCTGCTCCACTGAGATCCACAGCCATTGCTGTAGATGTGCAGGATTCAGAAGCTAACCTGTCCTATGACATACATGTGCTTCCTTTATACTTTCAAAATGAGTAACTTTAATGGGCTCTGACCGTGTGGTCATACACAGAGTATATGTAGCGTAAGAAGATGCTACATGTGTATCTACAGCCGCAGAAAAAAATGTATGAAACAGCATATCATTTAAGAAGCGGTATGTAAGCATAGAATTACTGATTCTCCTCTCCCTTGCACAGTGTGAAGTCGTTCCCGTGCCTTCAGAGTGGGCATGAAATAGTACCAGGTCAGAAAGGAGAACCTGGCCCTGTATTGTAGTGCATTATGGGGTAGAATTAATACTGCTCTCACAGCTTTAACAATATCCCTTTTTTGACTACTGAGTGCTCAACCATACCCTTGCCCTTAGCATTCCATAAGCACACAGGCAGATACTCTCTGCAAATCACTGTAGGTCAGTGGACTTGTGCCAGGTTTTAACCAGATTGTAGTGTTTTTTATGGAGCTTTTGTTGTTTTTAAAGACGAAAGAATTAAAAAGATGTTATGTAAGGTGGGTCCACTTGACTAGACACTGCTTAAAAGCCTTCACCCCTCACGCCTTAAGGGGACTGTCTGCTGGGGCCCTTTTCCTGCACACCTTAAGTAGGTTGCAGGCACAAGATGCTCTCTTGTGCACTTCAGAAACTATGTGGATATTACCTTATGATACATAGTACCCTGGACACCCCCAGTAAGAGGCAGCAAAAGCTCTGATGCCCACTGAGCCTCCTGAAGGTGAGGCCACATGTCCCACATCCACAGACAGAAGACATCAATGAGAAAGGAATCAATAAGAGTTCTCATTATAAGCTTGTCCACACCAGTCTCAAAATGTTAAAAAAATATGCAGGTCTAAATCATCAAAAAGGATAAAATGGCACATTTCTGCTACCTTCCATGGGCCTGTACAGGTTTACACCTGCAGAGAATCTAGTCATAAATGTTTTAAGATGCAACAGTGAAACATGTCCATACTGTAACAGAGACAGACTATCCACAGCTCAAAAATGGCCCCAATAATCAAGGAAGAACCTACAAGAAATCTAAATTTGCACCTCCCACCCACCCTCCAGATCTATTATAGCCATCAAACTGTCCTAAGAAATGCCTGTATGAAAGATGACCAATCGTCCTGTGTTAGGCAGGATGATCCCATATTTGGGATGCCAAAAAGGCGTCCCTACTTATTTTTCAAAAGGGACTCATTGTCCCATATTTGGGCCCTCGCCCGGCTGACCTTTTCTACCAGCAGCTGCGCAGCTGCTGGCTGGAGAGCACATAGGTCACCTCCCTGAGCCTCAGGAAGCAGGGGGAAGCATGGGCAGCTGCTGCGTCCCCACCGCTTCCCCAGGCTCCCAGGAAGGGCTGGCTGCTGCCGCTTCCCTTAGGCTCCAGGAAAGCACCGGAGGCTGCCACCTCCTTCCCAGCTCCCTGGGGCTTGGCGGAGCTGGAAGGAGCCACCCCTCCCTGCCATATCTCCTTGTCCTGTATTTGGGAAAGGGAAATATAGCTGCCCTATCTGTATGTCACTTCACTAACCATTTGAAGGAGGATTTGCCAAGCTCCAAAAACCACAAAAAGAAGAAAACTTCAAAAGCTAGTTATTAGAAAGGTAAGATTAAAGGTGAGAGGTCACATCAAACTCTCTAGGCTATTGGACAAGCCAGCAAACTAGCAGCAGGATTATTTAGTCTGAGAATCAACACTTAGCGAATATGTTCAGGTAATTTCAAAACCTGAATGAGACAATACATGAGAAGAGAGAGAATGCAGCACTACATAGACAAAGATTAAAAAAGAGAAGCAAACAGTGTTGACAGACCCAAGTAGCTTTCAGTTTATTTAATATAATGTCCTCTGAATGATTATGGATATGATGACTAGTGATCTCCTAAAACAACAGCATCAGCAAACAAGACAATAGTTGCCTAAAGAATGTCTAAACAATCTCAGAATACAGTAAAAGTGTTTTAAAAGCTATTGTTTTGCTAACTAATGCAATATTGTAATAGTAAGAGGGGGTTATCCCCTGTTCTATTTTGTGTTATAAAAACAAAGTGCAAAAACTGGAGTTTAAAATGTTGTAATTTAGACATGGTGACATTTGAAAAGATAACTTAAAAATCTACAGTATAGGCTAAAAAGACATCTGAATTTCAGCTGGTTTACTTTGTGCATATTTGACACAGACATTTAAATTATGATCATTCAATTTGAATTCCCACATACCACAGGCTATAATCTTTCATATTTATAGGATTTTAGGTATAAATTGTATGTGTCATCATAAATTCCATCAACACTAGTCTAGTTTCAAGCATAGGCACTTTGCCTTATTGTTTGTTAAGGTCTTTCACGACACAACAGGGGAGAGAAAAATATGTATCGTAAATAGGAAAATGATTAGGAAATCAGGAAAATGATTAGGAAATCATTAAATCAGGAATTAGGGGTAGAATCTGAAACTGCTTTCAACTCATTTATTTTTAAATTTACTATTTTTTAAGTTCACAATGTCCCTTTTAAATTAACAATTTCAAAATTATAACATCAGGGCCCAAAACCTGACTAATTTCAGAGCAGATAGTTTTGCTACCAAGTGGCACGATGAACAAAGCAAGCTAACATCAAAAATGCAGACTGTGAGCTGCAAGATAACCTCAGAGAAATACCATTTCAAATATGGCAAGAAGCTATAGCGACTTGTGAGGGCTCTTTCTGTTTAGAGGCAATTCTGCATCTGCGCTTTTGTTATTGTTCCTTCTGTGACTTAGCTGGTGGTACAGTAAAGGTTGAGTCAGAACTCCTTGCTCTGCCACTCTGCATATTACCTAGTGTGAATCTCCTCGCCCATGGCTCCTTCCATGTTTGTATAATCCCAACAGACCAGCGGCTCGGCAGGCAGGGTTGAATCTGGAATCCCTAAAGCTTAGTGTAGGAGCCTCTATCGAACTGGTCCCCAAACATGTCTCTCACACCCCTCCTTGTCAGAAATAAACAGTGGCTGCGCCCCTCTGCCCCCACCGCCAGGCCAGGAGAAGAGCCACAGATGGGGCCAGGAGCAGAGCTCTGGCTGGGTAGGAGGCTTAGGCATGTAGGCCGCTAGCCAAGCCACAGCAGGGAGAATGGAAGCAGTCAGGACCAAGAACTGAGCCAGGGCCAGAGCTGCAGCAGGAGCTTGGGCAAGGCTGGAGCAGAGATGGGAGCAGAGTCAGGCTGTATGGTGCCCCCTCCTTACCCTCTCTTGGGGGACTGGCCCAAGCCCTGCCATGCTCCCCCACATATATTTCTCCATGCCTTCCCAGAGGAGGCTCACCCTACAGTTTGGGGACCACTGCTCTACTGCATGAGTTAAAAATCACATGGAACTTAAGCAAAGACTGTAACAGACTCATCAATCTCTAGATGGTCCTGGTGCTGTGAAAGGGGAACAATGCACCACACCAAGCAGGCACGGGTTACACCTGGAAAACACTGGCTCAGAGGGAGGGAAAGATGTTTGGACCACAAATAACCCTGGTAATACACCACAACAGACCCACCCTATGAAGACATCAGGGAACAGGGAGGATATAGACAGGAGGGGGGCCAAGAGCTGATGTTGGGGCCAGTGGCGCCAATAAACACCACGGGCACTGGGGCAAGGTGGGACGGGGTCCACTCTGCAGCCTGGAAGGAGCAGGACCCAGGGCAGAAGGGGCAGGGCTGAGGGCTGGAGCCCCACCCACTCCCACACACAACAGCGCTGCCACAGCAGTTTAAAGAGGCCCAGAGCTTCGGCTGCCTCTGCTGCCAAAGTAGCAGTGGTGGTGGCTGGAGCTCCAGGCCCCTTTGAAATGCTGGGCTGTGGGGTAATTGTATCCTTCGCACTCCCTCGCGCTCAGTCGTCCTGGTCATGGATGGCCCATTACTTCAAAGTTATGGTCCTCCACCCCTCAAATTTTAGGGATTCATGTTTCCTAGAGGAGAAAACAGCTTGCAATCTTATATCGTACATCCCCCTTCAGCCCCCCAGAACAATCTCACCCGTCTTAGCGACAGCTCAGGAAAAGCTCTATTAGGTAAGCCAACCAGAGTTTCCAGCCTTTGACATTTGCATGAAAGGGAATGCTCTAGGGCAGTGGCTCCCAGCCTTTTCACCAGTGTGGACCCCCAACTGCCCCCCAACCCATTCACAGAAACCCAAGCAAAGCCAATTCTAGTCACTATGGACACTTCATTAAACAAAAAAGGAAATCACAACTGTGATTTTTAGACAGCAATTCATAACATGGTTGGAAGATATTGAATTTAAAAATAATAGACTGTAACTTTGCAAGCTATTTAAAACTTGATATCTATGTTCATTGTCATTTTTTTTTCATGGCCCTTTTGCAATACTCTGGCGGATCTCACATTGAAAACCATTGCTCTAGGCAAAGGTTTGTCTGGTTTATTTTATTTAGGCCTGATTCTGTTCCCTTATACCTTAGGGGAAAAAACAGATCAGACTGGGAAGGTCTGTAAAGCCCTTTGAGAGCTACAGAAGTTTGAAAACTCTACCTTTGTCCCTGAACAATCCATCTGTTCCTGCAGCATCTTTCCCAGCTGATGTCATAATCCACTTTGTGACATCACAGTTTGTTGCTAAGGAAACATTTATGAAATTCCCAATAGAGGATAATCACTTAATGTGGGGAATAAGCAGCAGGAGCAGATGGACACTTGGAGATTATATTTTCATGCAAACATCTTTAGCTAGCAGTAAAGAATGGAGGGAGAATATTAAACCAGTATGACATATAAGTAGATCTGTTTCTAAACAGAATGTTTTTCAATATTTTCAGTGAGATATTGGCAAATGTTTAATCTTTTCAAAATGATTTTATTTGTTTTTAGTGGCTGGACTGATATTTTAGAATGCTTTTTATTACAGACTATATTATAATTAGCACATTTTGCATTCCATATGTGTCTACACCATGTTTTGTAAGCTACGAAAGGACACACACACCGAAGGAACAAATACATTACTCCAGTAGTCAGCTGAAGGAAAGAGGAAATATTTGCACCAGCAGGCTAATGCTGCCAGCACATTATCAGACCCTCTGAGAACAACACATTTTAGTATCTAAGTAGACTTGATGTTATATATTAGAAGACTTATTTTTGTAATTAACTTGGTTGCCAGATCTCCACATTTCATGTAAAACTATCCCACTTTCAGAGAGAAAAGTGAATAAGTAAAAGAAAGAGACCAGGTGAGTGTAGTGATTAATTTATTGGACCAAAGAACTCAGTGCAGTTTAAAAGCTTGTCTCTTCCCCCCCCGCCCCCCCAAGAGAAGCTGGGCCAAAAATAGATATAACCTCACCCACCTCCTTTCTCTAATATCTCAAGACCATCACAGGTACAACAACAGTGCAAACATAGGTAAAAGAGAGACCAACAAAGCAGTTTAGCCAATATATAAATAAATCACAGAAATCCCAGACACAAAACATCAGCCCAGAGACCATGAGCAGGATTTACAATAGAACACTAGGTAATAGCTTAAGCCAATACCTTGAATAACAGGGATCAAGTTAAAATCTTCTTAGACTACTTAACAGGAAAACTGCAAATATTTTTGCTTCTTTCATTCATTATCAACATTATTTTTAGCATCACTCATTTGAAAAACTGTTGTATTTTTGCTACAGTCTAAAATGGTAGAATTTCTCATTCTATAAAGGTAAGCTACCACACAAAGCTCTAATCCTCCAAAGATTTCAGCCTGTGTTTAATCAGTGAAATCATCATTTTTCCAGATATGTATGTCCATAAATGTTTGCAAAAATAGAACCTTACTTTGTAACAACAAAAGACATTCATAAGTACTTTCTTCAAATAGGCTTTTTTTTTTCCAAATTTCTATTAGATTTGAGGGCCAGAGGCAATTGCACAGAACAGAAAGTGGCCAAACAAGTTAAAATACTTTTTAACTTGAATTCTAACCTTACTTAACTTGAAATTTTCATGCTGATCACTGGATGAACAAGGAATGGCTTCATAGTTCTACTTGAACAGAAGTATAAAACGCCAAGATTTCCTACCTTCTAGTGTTGAAAGTTGCTGCTCGGCTTCCAAATACAGCTGAGAAAATATTGGTCTGGGGACTAAATTGTTTGAGCGGAGAGAGGCCTCAATAGAATTATGCAATACTTCTTCAAACCTGGTTGTCTTGAGTTGCCCAGCATAAGAATTTCCCATCTTCGTATTCAAAAAAAAAGAAAAGAAAAGAAAAATTAAAAATAAACCACGTTTAAATTTAGTTCACAGAGCTAGGAGATCACATCATGCAGAAGGCAAACCGCAACATTTCTCATGAAAGAGGAGCACTGCATTGTCTACTCTGAAAGGAGAAGGAAAAAAAAAGAAAGAAAGAAAACTGACAGCAGCAGCCACTAAACAGAGCCTGCTGGTAAATGACAGGAAGTTATCTAAGCAGGAGCGCTCTGTAATTCAACAGAAAGGCAGCAAGGTCTGGCACCTTTCTGAAGAGGTTTCTAGAAATCTGATTATAGTTATTTCCTAGTTTAACAAACTCTACAGCAATTCAGGAGATGCATTTGCAATAGCCAGTAACCTTATCTGTCAAACAAGCTCCGTGTTCTTCACACCTCAAGCAGAACACACTTTAAAGGATAACAGTTATGTATATGCTTATCGACAAATCAATAGCTCATCAAAGCACATTCCTAAAATTTATCTTAGAGCAGTTTAACTATTCTTTTAGAAATATCCTTTCCAAGGAAAATAGAGTAACAGAACTAAAACCCTGTCCAAACGGATGGCTGGAAGTATTGCTGGCATCTTCCCCCATTAACAGGAGATTTAGGCAAAAACATTTCCCTATAACACTGCAAGAGAGATTTTCAGAACAAGCGTCGGACAAGTTGTCCATTTTATTTAGCATTTAATTGCATTATTATTAGCAAAGCCACATGATTTGTTCATTTCCTACTGAACCACAAGAGTGTAATCAGGTGGAACATTCTAGTAGTTTACTTTCCCCATACTCAATTACTGCCTGCTTTCCACAGTAAACACAATGAATGGGTCTAAGGCAAAGCCACGTCAGCTCTCTTTTTCTCCTACAAAGTAGCTCTTGCCCTGGGCCCCACGAACTTTCCCTCCTCAAGTAACTGTGAACTGAAAGCATGAAATGTTTCCTGTCTGTGGCAGTAATTCCCAACCACTGAAGGAGCCTCCTCCCCACACTGGAAATAAGGCTGTTGGGAAGTAGCCTCCAGGAATCAATCAATCAAGAGAAAAATTACTTTGAATGAGCTAAATCACCTACCACTCGCTACACAAAAATGTGTCTTCTGTGAGCTGTTCTCGCTGTGTGAAACAGCCTGATGTGTATATACGGTACACTTGGGAAGCACAAAGAACCAATAAAGGAAGTGTGTAACATGGGCGCAGGGTATACAGCAAACAAACAGTGCCCACATTTCTCTCACATACAAGCGCACACATCCCCTTAGTCCACTCACTGACGTTATCAGATGCAAACAGAACTAGAGCTAGAGGCGGCATCAATTTGTTGTGAGGGTCCACAAAGACTCAATGGTATTGGGTAAGCTACAGAACTCCAAGGTTATGTTGAGGGATTAACGTAAGGGTCAGGCACACTCTCCTTCATCTGCTAAAAGCAGGACAACTGCCAGCTTGAGTAATCATTGCTCTTCCTCTGTCCGCCCCCACCCCAGGCCCCTTTCCCACTGAGCTGGTGCCACAGAGTACCGTACCCTCTTCTGCTGCAGGCAACCTCAACCTCAGGCTACACCAAACACAACTGCAGATAATGAGGAAGCATGGCCATTGCCAATGTTATCTTGATGTTATCTCAAGCAAAAGGAAACTCAGGTGGATTCCCAACATTTTTCTATTTAAAGGTATAAGACAACTTTCTGTAACGGAGCAACTGCCCCACTCTAGCCAGCAGTGGTTAAAGCAGGCTGGATGAAGCCAGTTCACAGCCCCAGCCAATTAGAAAGGTACACATAGGGAGCCAGTGAGAGGGCAGCTTGCTGAAGCAGCCTTGTTATAAGGAGCTGCTCAGTAGAGCAGGGGCATTTGGGTCCTGACTAGGGAAGGTGGGGGACTGGTTCCTTCCAAGAAATGCTTTAGAGCAGGGTTTCCCAAACTTTATATAGTTGGGACCTGGTTTTTTCAGTACCTTTTTGTTGCGACCCAAAAATATAAATGCATATAAAAATGAAAAATGAATAAATTTGCACTGTGTATTATTTATTCACAATAATAATAGTACTTAGTAAACATTTGTATATTTTCTAAGAACCAGTATCTTTTTTCCCCCAAGGACCGGTACAGGGCTGCGGACCACACTTTGGGAAACAGGGTCTGAGAGAAAACAGTGCTGGGTAGGCTCAGGAGAGAGACTCCAGCCAGATATCTGCTAAGTCACTAGCCTTGATGCAAGGGCCAGAAGAGTGCAAAGGTCACAGGGGACGTGGCCGAGGGCATGGGAGGCAGTTAAAGGAGAGGGAAAGAGGGCAGGAAAAGACTGCACCCAGAGTAGTTGGGTGGGGTGTCTGGGCCTCCCCCTTACATCACATCTTGTCACCAGGGAGAGTAGCCTAAACAGACCGGACAGGGGCTAAACTTTGGAGCTGTAGTTGGCCATACTGGTAGGTGTACAAATTGAAGACTGCTGATACCCCTAGAAGGGGACAAGAGATGGGAGGGTTGGGTACTGCTGTAAGGCAGTGTCACAGAGAGGATGCTGCAGTCCTGGGAGTGATGTGGGTCCAGAGCTAGGATGCGGGGAGACCACAGAGCAACAACAGGTTAGACACTAGGCAGAAAGGAGTGCCCTGCTGAGGGCTAAGCTTATTCCAGGAGTGACCAGCAGCAGGCAATGAGTGAAACCTGATTACACTGCCATCAATGAAGCAAACAAAAGATGAATGCTAATTCCAGCCCATTCCATAAGCCTCCTAAGTTTTAGGTGGAGTTGCATACACCTTTGTAACACTTTTTTTAAAATAACATGGAAATAAAGAAACACCTTCTAACAACAATGCTAACCCCCTCCATCCAGAATCAAGTTTTTTTAATTATTAATTATTATTATTATATACATTTCTGGGGAGATGCCTTATTTGCCATGACAGGGCAGTCACCATTTGAGTGTCATACAACAGTGTTTCTCAACCTTTTTTTTTTCAATAAAGTACGACTTTTTAAAAAAATTATAAGTGCCTCCAATTTTCAGACACATGACTTTTGTCTACCATTGCAACACATTTGTTTAAAAAACTTGATCATAGCTGGTTGGTTGGAAGAAATTGTCTATAGGCCATAAACTTACCATCATACCTGTGATTGTGCAAAAAGAATAAATAAAAAATTAGATGAACATAAACTAAGTCCAATTTTTATTCATAAATAAGGTTGAGAAACACTGAGTTAACGAACCCTCTGTAAGAGTCTGTGTACCCTCAGCAGTATGCATACCCCTGGTTGA